>NC_138882.1:15862667-16462667 GCF_965194825.1 Balaenoptera physalus
AAGGAAGGAAGGAAGGAAGGGGGGAAGGAAAAGAGAAAGCGAAAGAGAAAGAGGAAGGGAGATAGAGACACAATTTTGGTCTCAAGGAAAATAAAAACAGATCTATTCAAATGCATTTAAAAGTTTTAATCCTCATTATAAGGTAGCATATGGTTGTTAAGCGTGTAGATTCTTAGTCAGACTATGTGATTTTGAAGCTCTGCTATTTTAGCTGTGGGCAAGTCAAATCACTTTCGTAAGTTTCTTTTTCCTCGTTGGTAAAGTGGAAATAATGAGTACTCACCTCTAAGGTTTTGGTGAGGATTCATTGTGAAAACATAAGTACTTGGTACCTGGTAAACTCTCAAAAATATCAACTCTTATGATTATTCATTTACCTGAGGATCAAAAAGAAAATAAGGGCGTCCATTCTTCAACTGAATTGCGAAATACTCTTCCTGATTGCCAGGTGATGCCGCAAAGACAATCAAACCTTCAGGCACCTTCGTTCGAAAGCTGGCCTTAATGCCTGGGGAGACAAGTGCAATCAGCGAATCAGTGCTGGGTTTTGTTGATTCTTTCTGATAAACGCACATTTACTTTCATTATTATTTATGATGTAGTGAGTACAGTCAGGGAATTATACATAGCAATGCACTGGGATGGTCCCAGCCATTTGGTTTTAACTGTATCCCATTATGAATACCAACCCATACTTGGAAACTCAAGCCTGCACTCCCACTAATCAATATATAATGAAGTTTAAATATATGCAAAACTCATCAACATAAAAAGATATGTTGTCAACCCAAAATTGGATACTAGGGGATCAATGCGGTAATATATCAGAGTCATAAAAATAAATGGGTTTTTGACATGAGTGAAAGAAACACAAAGAGCTTTGTTTAAAATACTTAAGAAGTTTAAAGAACTTGTCCAGTAGTAGAAGCTAAAAAAGAGAAAAATCTGCTATGAAGTGGTCCACAGAGCCAATTTTCTGGGATGCCATCCGGTAACCAAATGGTCTGCAGCCTTCAGAATTCCAGGGGCTCCACTCACCCTTCAGATCACCTACCAGCACTGCCCAAGACACACAGTACTCCTGTCTCTCAGAAATTACCCCTGCTCAGGAAGCAGGGGAAGCATGCAATAGTTCTCTATGATGTCTTCACACTACCACCACCTGGCCCAACCTCCATTCTACGGGTATCCCACCCACTCAATGCATACTATCAAGCTCTTCCTCAGTGTAAGACATTTTGTTAATGTACTGAAACTGGCAAAGAAGTTTAAGATCTTTGTTCTCAAGAGTTTCCAGTTTAGTTGGAGATATAAAATGTGTGTGTCTTAACAGACACGTCATACAGGGAGAATCAAATAAGAGGTCAAGAACATACATGAGAACCAAATGACAGCTCAAGAGCACAAAACTGAATAATTAATGGCTATTGATTTGATTAGTAATATAGTCAACCAGGATTGTGTAAGTTGGAAGGGGACAGAGCTGCCTTCATGCTGGGCTGGTAACCAAAGTTCCTACATAGCTGAGGGATTTACCCTGGATTCAATAGACTACAACATGTTCCTGCAATCAGAAACCATGTCTGATTCATCTTTCTACACCCGGAAATTACATGATGTCCTGGTGTACTTAGTAAATGGATGTGAAGAAAGGAGGTGGAAGGTACAATAGTGGTAAGGAAGAAGTTTTAACACAGGTCTGGAGGCAGGAGGGCAGAAATCATTTTGTGAGCATCGGATTGTCATTTTATAAAATATGTTTTCTATGGAACATTAACATCTGTTGAGTACTCTGATACACAATAAAGAAGAAAAACTAACAAGCCAGTGCCTGACATTAAATTCTAGTTGGTGAAAAAGAATTTAAAAAAAAAAAACTGTAGTGAGGTGTGATAAGTGATACAGACCTATTTACAATATATAATTTGATTCAAAGGGATTAAGAAAGGTTTCACAAAGAATAAGATGCTTGAGCTTGTTTTCAGAGAATATGAAGGACTTTGGGAGAAACTGTATAAAGGCCTAGAGGCAGGGAAAATATTAAGGAAAGCTGAATGTGGAGGAGGCAGTTAAGAGATGAATCTGGAGAAATAGGCAAGACCCCATCTCAGGCCATATATAGACTATCTGGCTTGAGAAGCTTGAGTAGAAGACAAAGATGGAAAGGAAGATTGTGTCATAACTATCTTTAGAGTGAATTATTTTAATACCAGCAAAGGCAAGCCTGGCATGCGGGCTTCAGACTTTCCAAAGAGGCAACTCAAACTTTTCCTGGCCTTCTTAGCTTCTGCATCTTTGTCTTCTAGATTTTATGCTTTTGGTCCTTTTCAAACATACCTGTCCTACTCATTTTGATATTTCATTACCCCACACTCTCTGATTCTCTTTATCCCACCTTCTAGGATATTACATTCTTGCTGTGAGACTCAGTACCTGGTCTATCCTGGTGCCTCTTTCACTTCCTAGAATATGATCGTTTGTCCCTATACATCACTTTTCAGTATCCAAACTCACTTGAACCCCTGATACTAGCTTTATTACTCTCATCTCTCTTACTAAGTGGATTAAAAAAGTTGGAATTTATCCTGTAGACAAAAGGAAGGCTTTAAAATTTGGGTGGAGGAAGGGAAGAAGATGCTCAAAGTCAAGATGAAGGAAACCAAACTAACAGTGGAATGTCTGGAGGATATAGATAATTTAACTACAGAGGAACCAGTTAGGATACTGCTATGCTTTGGGGGAATAAGATGATAAGGATTTTAATTAAGGACTGACACATAACTAAATGGATTGAAAGAATGGAGTCTATATATTTCAGAAGAGAATCCTTAAAACAAGTGGTTATGAGATGATGATGGGGGTAAGATGGTCAATTCTTTTCACCAATTACTGAGGGAAAAGTAGCATTATTAACAGAAGTAGAAAGGTCAGGTACAGAAGAAAATATGGGGTTGAGGATAGAAGCTCCATCTGGGGCACAGTGAGTTTATATTAATGATGTAAAGAAAAAAACTATCCATCATTTGGAAATGAGAAACTAAATCTCAGAAGAGAAAATGGGGTTAGAAAAATAAATTGGCAATCACCTGCCAATAAATCATGTCCCTGGGAGACACAGCAAGGACCACTGGGAAAAATGCCCCAGACTTAAGAGAAGGAAAGAATCGGGACAATAATAAAGTTAGAACAATCAGGATCACATTGTAAAATGGAAACATAGGTAGGAGAGAACTTTAAGAAGGCAAAGTTAGTTAACTGTATAAACACTTCCTATAGGTCCAAAATAATGAGAGCTGAAGAAAAGCTTACAGAGCTGGTAATTACTGTCTTTTTTAATTGAGTAGAACAAGCAGAGTCCAAACTGCTGGGTGATAATTTTTGATGGAATGGATGAGTAGGCAGTGAGTATCGAGGTCTCACTAGAAAAATCTGGTAGAGAATGAAATGGGAGACATAGAAACAAATTATTAGGGTTGTGCAATCAGATATAAGGAGGACACATCTGCCAACAAAAGCACAGACACGGCTAAAATCTGGTGTACCTTCTGACCAGAGAAAAATCATATTTCTATCAACTCTTCTTCTCTTAAGCTTCTCTCCTTTTGGTTCAGAGTGGCTCTCTTCTACAGAAGAGAAGGTTTACCTTTCCGTGACCATTTTAAAATTTCATATGTGGTATCAAATACTATAATTAAGACTATTGTTTTAAAATTAAACAACTAAAGGTTATTTCATAAAAATAGCTACAATTCAGAACACGAAGACAACACTCTCTACCAGGGTGCTGTAGGCATCTACATGGCGGTAACCAGGGGAGCAAAAGCCAGGATTTGAATGAGGGAAGAAAATAATAATTGCTCAGTCTGGGAATACAACTACTCATCCCCAGTTGAAGGGAAATTTGGTGAATGAAATTATGAATCACAATAAGAATTACAGAAATATTTAGCCAAGTTATACTTGGGAAAAAATCAACAATATCATGTTATTCAAGAATATGCATGTGCATGTGTTTTTCAGACACACCATTTAATTCCCAGCTTTTACACTTACATAACACAGAAATGTTATATAAAATTTAGCCCAACTAAAATAGAATACACAGATCAAGGGATATTTCTTGTAAGAAATGAGGATTTAGTAAAGTAACTTGATTTGCTGTTGTATGGTCAAATTGTTTCCTTACATTACAAAGATTTATAATGAATGAGGGTTTTTTTGCAAGTAAAGAAATAAAAAATGCACACTTCCATTGAAACATCATGTTCTTGACAATTAATGTTGCAGACATTGATAAATCCTATCTTTTGAGCCAAATGCCTTAAATCATGTAGTCAATCATATGCTTATACATCCCCATCCGCTGACTTTAGGCTCAGCCACGTGACTTGTTTCAGGCAAAGAAGTGGAAGTAGACACGTGGTACCATGTTAGAGAAGAAGCTTTAAATATATACTGTGTGACTGAGCCTGACTCCTATCTTCTCCTGTGCCTCATGAATGTGCTTTCATCCTGGGCTCAAGAATAAGAAGACATGTGGAGCAGAGCAGAGCAATACCAAAGCATTTTTCTTTTTAGAGGTTTGCGTTAAAGAGCCATGCTGACTAAAATGGGCAGAAAAGTGAGAAATAAACATTTCTTGCTTGCTAAAATTTAGATTTTGATGCAAAGAAAACAGGAGATATTCTAAAGTTCAATTTTTTGTTTCAAGTATTTGGGGAAATGATAGAGCATTTTTCTATCTCAATAGAAAAATTTATTCATTCATCCAAGGAATATTTTTAGGAAAATATACTTTGTGCAGCCACCTTTCTAGGCTATTGGGATACAGAGATATATAAAAGAGACATATATCTGTGGCCTCACATCTTAAAAAAATCTGAAAATCCAAGATCCGCATGGAAATACTTAGCTTTTCTGTAAATGTGTTTGCAACTTTAAAAATTTAATCATAAAAACAATACAGTGACAAGCGCATGGAATAGGCAAAGAGTTCTTAAACAATACAGGTAAAAGTATAATAGAAAGGGAAATGGTTATAAATTGTATTAGGATTAAGAACTTTTGTCTAAGAAAGGGCACAAATAAGAGAGTGAAAAGGTAACTAACAGAAGATATTTATAATATGTATTTCTGATAACATATATATCCAATGAAAATATATATAATTCCTACAAATCAATAAGAAAAGATGACTCATTAAAAGAATGGGGGCAAATGGCTCTTCAAAAAGATGATGTCCAAATGACAAATAAATGTATGAAAAAGATGCTCAGCATTGTTAGTCATCAGAGAAATGCAAAATAAAATGCAATATCACTAAACACCCACCAGAATGGCTAAATAAAATAGAAAATCCTAAATATACTCAAGTACATAGAGCAACTGGAAAGCTCATAACTATTAGTGGGAGTATAATTGGTACCACCATTCTGAAAAACTGCTTGGCAGTACTTATTAATTTATATCTCTTAAATATATGCATACCTTTTGGTCTAGCCATTCCACTCCAAGTTATATATCCCACCACACACACACACAAATACACATCTTCAGAAAAATATACAAGTATGTATATAGAAATACTTTTTATTATACCATTAAAATGGAACATACACAAATGCCCACCAACTGCAGAAAGGATAAATAAATGAGGTATAATATAGCAATGAGAATGAACAAAATATAGCCACATGCAACTACACGCATGAATCTCACAAACAAAATATTGGACAAAAAATGCTAGGCACAGAAGAATACATCCTGCATGATCACTTTTACATCAAGTGTAAAACCACGCAAAATAAATCTATTTATTTTTAGAGGTCAGGATAGTGGTAATCCTGGTTGGGGTTTAGAACAGGGCACAATGCAGAGGTTCTGGGGGATCAGTACTATTCTATTTAGTAATTTGGTGCTGGTTACATAAAGCTATTCAGGTTTTGAAATCTGTCAACTGGTACACCTAAGATTTTTGCACTTTTCTGTTTGTATGTTAAACTTCAATACAAAGGTTTGCTGAAAATGAAGAAATAATAGAATTACATAAAATTCAAACTATAAAAGCTGAAAGTGAAAATTCTCTATAGGTTTACCTGTCACCCTCAGAGAAACTACTACCAACAATTTGGCAAAGTTTTTCTCAGAAATATTTATACACATGTATGTCATTGTTTGTCTGTTTTTTCTTTACTGAAATTGGATTATATCACGCACACTATTCTGTAAGTTTTTTAAATTTTTCAAAATAAAATTGCATATATTTAAGGTGTTCAACACGATGATTTATACATATACATAGTGAAATGATTACTACAGTCAAGCTAATTAACATACTATATCCTCACATAGGTACTAATTTTTGTGTGTGATAAGTGCATCTGATATCTATTCTCTTAGCACCTTTCCATACAGTATTACTGTAATATTATTAAGTATAGTCATCATTCCTATACATTAGCTCTCTAGGCATTTTCATCCTACATAACTGCACCTTTGTAGTCTTTGACCAACATCTCCCCAGTCCCTGGTAACCACTATTCTACTCCCTGTTTGTATGAGCTTGATTTTTTTTTTTTTTAATTTATTCCACATGTCAGTGAGATCCTACAGTATTCATCTTTCTCTATCTGGGTTATTTCACTCAGCATAATGCCCTCCAGGTGCATCCATTTTGTTGCAAATGGTAGGATTTCTTTCTCGTGGTTGAATAATATTCCATTGTACATGTTTGTGTATGTATGTATATTTTCTTTATCCATTCATCCACTGATGGACATTTGGGCTGTTTCCATATCTCAGCTATTGTGAAAAATGCTTCTGTAAGTGTTTTTCACTTTGTAACATACAGCAGATATCTTTCCACTTCAGTTCACAAAGATACGTAATATTCTCTAATAACTAAATACATTTACATAATTTATTTTATAATTTTATCTTAGATAACATTTAGTTGGTTTCTAATTTTTTGATATTAAAAGTAGTATTGCAACAAACAGTTTTGCTTGCACATTGGTAGGCTCTAACATAATGTTCGGTCAAAGAGATTAATTTTTAAAAATTTTACTCATATTGCCATATGGTCTTTGAAAACTGATAATTAATTCAAATATTGGGTTGGCCAAAAAGTTCGTTTGGTTTTTTCCGTAAGATGGCTCTAATAGCGCTTAGTTGTCTTTAACTTCATTTGAAACAATTTTGTTAGATTGCATGTGACAGCTGTCATATCAGTGCGTATTTTAAAAAAGACATCAAAATTGGTGAATTTTTATGTAGGCATTTTAATGTTGAAGATGAAAGAAAAAAAGCAACATTTTCAGCATGTTTTGCTTTGCCTTTCTGCATAGCACTCACCATCTCCAGCCCATACTATACTTTCATCATTTATTTCATTTACCTCATATCTCCATCCCTTAAAATATAAATCTAGAACAGTGCCTGCTTCATTCTAAGCCCTCAATAAATTTTTGAAGGATTAGATGTTGATCCTTTTTTTAAAAAAAAGCTTGTAATTTATTCCTCCCCTGCTCCCCTTGGTAACCATAGCTTTGTCTTCTATGTCTGTGAGTCTATTTCTGTTTTGTAAATAAGTTCATTTGTATCCTATTTTTAGATTCCACATATAAGTGATATCATATGGTATTTGTCTTTCTGTGTCTGACTTACTTCACTTAGTATGATAATCTCTAGGTCCGTCCATGTTGATGCAAATGGCATTATTTCATTCTTTTTTTACAGCTGAGTAATATTCCACTGTATATATATATATCACATCTTCTTTATCGATTCATCCATCAATAGATATTTAGGTTGCTTCCATGTCTTGGCTATTTTAAATAGTGCTACAAACATCGGGTTGCATGTATCTTTTCTAATTATGTTTTTCTCTGGATATATGCCCAGGAGTGGGATTGCAGGATCATATGGTAGCTCTAGTTTTAGGTTTTTTTTTTTTTTTAGTTTTAGTTTTTTAAGGAAACCCCATACTGTTCTCCATAGTGACTACACCAATTTACATTTCCACCAACAGTGTAGGAGGGTTCCTTTTTCTCCACACTTTCTCCAGCATTTATTATTTGTAGACATTTTTGATGATGGCCAGTCTGACCAGTGTGAGGTGATACCTCATTGATCCTTTGTCTAGAAAGATGTTTCAAATACTTTCTCCCAGTTTGCTGTGTGCCTTTTAACCTTATGTTGTTGTTTTTCATTATTCTATAGGCTAAAATAAAATGACTCAAAATTTTAAAACATTTTTTCTAAATTTCTTCTAGAATTTGTGCTTTAATTAGAAAGTACTTCCTTACTCACAAAATAATAAAAAGTAGTCTTTAATAGTTTCTTCTAGCATATTCATGACTATAACATTTAAAAGTTTAGTCCAGATGATTCAGCTTCCCATTGGATAATGATAGCACCCTAATATTTCCACATTTTTCTCTAAAAACCATTCTGATCATGAAGGAGAACAAATATAATCACCATAACCCAAGCCTATAGAGTCACTAGGAGACAGAGAATTCTAAAAACTTCAGTATGTGAAATAGAGAAATAAACATTCTAAACCAGAAGAGTCAGCACCAGGGTTCACACTGGAGTTGAGAGTAGAATAAAGAATGAACAGAAAAGGGCAGAGGGCAGCAAGGACCCAGCCGTGGCAGAAGTCAGATAAAATCACCCCCTGAAAGTCAGTTCCTCCCTGAGTTAAACAAACAAACAAACAAGCAAGCAAACAACAACAACAACACTGAGAACAAAACATTGGCTACTGAGATAATTCAAAGAAAGAGGCCTGAAAGGGTCCAGGAAAAGAAAGAGCAATCTGTGGAAGGCACTGCTTCCAGAGGAAAGGGAAAGCACTAGAAGAAGCCATATCTCTTAGCGTCAGGGAAGGAAGCAAACAGGAAATTAAGAGTTCTGAATTAACAAAAGAGAATCAGAAAATCAGAAAACACACAAATCACCACAGAACGCACCATCTATCACCGTTCACAAAAACAACAGGATGTGTCTCTCTTGAACCAAAAAACCTACCCAAAACCTTCATCCTAACTGATATACCATTGGTATTGCATATTCAGCAAAAGGTAAGACATTTCAAAATGACTGGAAATTATCATATAATATCCTTATACAGCTACTGTGAGAACAAAATGAAATTGAGAACCAAAACATTTTAGCTGAAGAAAATTCTTCCCTCCAAGATCCAAGCACAGAAACTATAATTATAAGAAACTATAACACAACTCCCCAGCATGAATGCAAGAGCTGCTAAAAAGCATTTACAGATATGAAAAAAACAATCTTGAACCAGAATTTCAAATTCCTATAACAGACATGGATGTGTAGCATATATAAAGAAATCCTACAATGAAATCCTACAACTCAATACATTTTTTTTCAAAGAGGAAATGAAACTAGCCAAGAGGCACATGAAAAGATGCTCAACATAGCTTAATCATCAGGGAAATGCAAATCAAAACCACAATGAGATATTACCTCACACCTGTCAGAATGGCTATCATCAAAAAGAACACAAATAACAAATGCTGGCCAGGATGTGGAGAAAAGGGAACTCTTGTACACTGTTGGTGGGAATGTAAATTGGTGCAGCCACTGTGGAAAACAGGATGGAAGTTTCTCAAAGTACTAAAAATAGAACTACCATATGACCCAGTAATTCCACTCCTGGGTATATATCCAAAAATAAATAAATAAATACATAAATAAAAACACTAATTCAAAAAGATACAAGCACCCCAATGTTCAAAGCAGCATTGTTTACAATTGCCAAGATACTGAAGTAACAAAAATGTCCATCGACAGATGAATGGATAAAGAAGATGTGGTATATATACAATGGAATACTACTCAGCCATTAGAAAGAATGGAATTTTGCTATTTGCAGCAACATGGATGGTCTTGCAGGGCATTGTGCTAAGTGAAATAAGTCAGAGAAAGACAAATATTGCATGATATTACTTATATGTAGAATCTAAAAACTACAAAAAACTAGTAAATATAACAAAAAAGCAGCAGACTCACAGATATAGAGAACCAACTAGTGGTTACCAGTGGAGAGAGGAGAGAGGAGCTGTATAGTGGTGGAGAGTGGGAGTACAAACTATTGGGTATAAGACAGGCTACAAAGATACATTGTACAACATGGGGACTATAGCCAATATTTTGTAATAACTGTAAATGGAATATAACCTTTAAAATTGTATAAAAGAATTTAAAAAATTAAAAAGTTTGAACAATCATGACCAACAAACCCTGATATGTGAATAATAAGGTTCACAAGGAAGATGCTCAGTTTCACCAATCATCAGGGAAGTGCAAATTAAAACTACAGTGAGATACCATGCTATACTCACTAGAATGGCTAAAATTAAAAACACTAAATTCTGCTGTATGTAAATGTAAGATGGAACAACCATTTCAGAAAACTGCTTGGTATTTTCTTACTAAAACATATACGTAACCTATGACTTATTCTGTGGCTTGTCTTTTCATATTCTTAGCATCTTTTGAAGAAGTTGAATTTATCATTTTTGAATGGATAGTGCTTTTTATATCCTAAGAAGTCTTTACCAACACCAAGGTCACCAAGATATTCTCTCATTTTTCTCCTAAAAGCTTTATAATTTTAGCTTTTATTTTTAGGACTTTGACTCCATCTCAGATTAATTTGTATGTATGATGTGAGGTAGGGATCCAGCTTCATTTTTTCCAGATCACTCCAGATTATGCAATATCATTGGTGAAAAGATTGTGCTTTCCTCATTGAATTGCCTTAACTTCACCAAATTTAATTGACAACGGAAATTTGTGTCTATTTCTAATCTATTTGTCAGTACTTCACAAATAATACAATGTCTTGATTTTTGTGGCCTTATTTTAAGTCATGAAGTCAGATAGCATAAGTCTGACAAATTCATCAGACTATATTCAATCTTGTTTTCAAATATTCTAGACCTTTTGAATTTCCTTTTAACTTATAGAATCTACTTGAGAATTTCTTTAAAAAAGCTTGCTGTAATTTTGACTGAAATTACATTAAGCCTATAGATTGACTTGAGGGGAAGGACTATTTTAACAACCTTTTGTTTATCATCCACAATCACGATAACTCTTCTCATTTATTTATATTTACTTTAATTTTCCTAAGTCGGTTTACAATTTTGGGTGTAGAATCTTTTCACTTATTTTGTTAAATTTAAGTATTATGTTTTGGATGCTCTTTTAAATGCTACTTTTACACTTTTATCAACTATTTATTATTAGTATATTTGATTAATTTTATCTACATTGATTTTGTATGTGCTACCTTTCTGAATTCTTTTTTTTTTTTTTTTTTTTTTAATTTATTTATTTATTTATTTTATTTATGGCTGTGTTGGGTCTTCATTTCTGTGCGAGGGCTTTCTCCAGTTGTGGCAAGCGGGGGCCACTCTTCATCACGGTGCGCGGGCCTCTCATTATCGCGGCCTCTCTTGTTGTGGAGCACAGGCTCCAGACGCGCAGGCTCAGTAGTTGTGGCTCACGGGCCTAGTTGCTCCGCGGCACGTGGGATCCTCCCAGACCAGGGCTCGAACCCGTGCCCCCTGCATTGGCAGGCAGATTCTCAACCACTGCGCCACCAGGGAAGCCCTGAATTCTTATTATTGAATAGTTCTAGTACTTAGAGAGATTGAATATACATACATAATCACATCAACTACAAATAAAGACATTTTCCTTTTCCTTTCCAACATTTGTGACTTTTACTTATTTTATTGCTTTATTGCAGAGGCTAGGACCACTAGTAAAATTTGAATGCTGATCCCAATCTTAGAAGCAAAGCACATATTGTTTCTCCATTGAGCATATTAGCTGTAGGATCTTCAAAGTGGTCCTTTATTTAATTGGGAAAGTCCCCCTCTATTCCTAGTTTGCTGAAAGTTTTCATTATGAGTAGGTGTTAAATTTTGTCAAATCCTTTCCAGATCTATTGAGAAAATATGATACTTTGCTCCAATCCCTCTATTAATGTGGTGAATCACACTGATTGATTTTTAAAATTAATTCAAAATCTACCCTCCACTGCCCATTATTCTTTTTTGTTTTAATAAATTTATTTATTTTATTTATTTATTTTTGGCTGCATTGGGTCTTCGTTGCTGTGTGCAGGCTTCCTCTAGTTGCAGCAAGCAGGGGCTACTCTTCCTTGCGTGGGTTTCTCATTGTGGTGGCTTCTCTTGTTGCGGAGCATGGGCTCTAGGTGTGCGGGTTTCAGTAGTTGTGGTACGCAGGCTCAGTAGTTGTGGCTCACGGGCTCTAGAGCGCAGGCTCAGTAGTTGTGGCACACAGGCCTAGTTCCTCCACGGCATGTGGGATCTTCCCGGACCAGGGCTCGAACCCATGTCCCCTGCATTGGCAGGCGGATTCTTAACCACTGCACCACAGGGAAGCCCTGTCCATTATTCTTGAAAGCCAACATTGGGCCTTGATATCTGTTTCCATTTCATCAATATCTGATCTTAATTATTTTCTATGTCTTATTATTTGGAGTTTAATTTATTCTTTTGTTAGCTCTTTTAATAAGAAACATGGAAAGGCTTGGATCTTTTTCTTCTAAGATAATCATTTAACCTAAACATTAACTTCTAAACACTTTACCTGCACTTTAAAAGCTGATAATGCTGTAGTTTCATTTTTTAACTTCTAAAATTTCAACTAAAAAAATTCCCTTGTCATTTCTTTTTTGACTTACATGTTATTTAAAAATGAGTTAATTTTAAATATTTAGAAATTTTCTAAATGAGATATCATTTAGAAATGAGGTATCATTCGCATATTGATTTTTAATTTAATTCCATGTAGTCAGAGAATAAGTGCTATGACTTCAATCCTTTGAAATTTATTGAGACTTCTTTATGGTCCAGTGTATACTTTCCAAGTACATTTGAAAAGAATGGGTGTTTTCCAGGCTGGGCTATAGTGTTCAATAAATACCATTTAAGTTCACTGGTAGGGTTGCTTGTTTTTTCTATATTCTTATAGATCCTTTAGCTACTTCTTTTATTAATTACTAAGAAAGTCATTTAAAAATCTTCACATATGGTAGTGATTTGCCTATTTTTCTCCCTAGTTTATATATTTTATTTCATATATTTTGAAACTCTACTATTACATACTAATACATTTAGGATATTTTCTTCTTGAAGAATTGACTGTTTATCAATGTGAAATGTCTTTATTTCCAGTAATACTACTGGTCTTGAAGATTACTTTGATATAAATATTGCCACTGCCATTTTGTTATGAAAAGTGTTTCATGATTTATGTTTTCCATCCTTTTACTTTTAATCCATCTGTTTTTTATACTTAAAGTACATCTCTTGTAAACAGTGTATATTAGAGTCTTGCCCTTTTAGCCAGTCTGATAATCTTCGTCTTTTGGTTGGTGTGTTTATATATTTTTATTCAATGTAATTATCAATATGGTTGAATTTAAGTTTACCATCTTACTATTTGTTTTCGTTCTTCTTTTTCTCTTTTTTTTTTTTTGCATTTGTTCTTTGTTCTTTAACTGTGCCTATCCTAACTTGATTTGGATTAGTACAATTATTTAAATATTCCATTTTATTTCTTTCTAATTTCTTTACCTAAACTTCCTAAAATGGTTACTCTATGGACCATAATATGCATTCTTAACTTACAATATTCTACCAGAAATTGATATTATACCACTTCAGATATAAGGTTCCTATGGCATCATACTTCCAATCATTTGTGCTATTTTTGCCATAAATTTTACTTTTATGTAGGTTGTAAACTACAGAATATATTTATATTTTGGGTTTTGCCAGTCAAATTGTCTTTTTAAAAAAATTAGGAAAAAAATACTTTTTATTTATTCACATATTTTTTGTTTCCATTTCCCTCCATTCCTTCATCAGATATTTATTCCTACCTGGTATTATTTTCCTTTAGCCTGAAAAAAATTCTTTAGCATTTACTGAATTTCAGGACTATTCACAATGTATTAACTCAGTTTTTGTTTATCTGAAAATGTCTTTCAACTTCATTTTTGCATATTTTCACTGAACACAGAATTCAGGTTGACTTTTTTTTTTTTTTAGGTTTTTAAAGATATTCCATTATCTTCTGGCCTCCATTATTTCGGATGAAGTGTCAGCCATCATTCTTTTCATCATTTCCCTGTATGTATCATCTTTTTTTCTCCTAGATGGTTTAAGTTTCTTTCTTTTTCTTTATTTTTGTTTCAGTAATTTCTACTATATGTCTAAGATGTGATTTTCATTGTATTTATCTTGTTTGAAAGTCACTGAGCTTCTCTGATCCATAGGCTGCTATTTTATCACAAAATCTGAAGATTTATCAGCAGTTATTGCCTCAAATATTTTTTTCTGCCTATTTTCTCTTTTCCTTCTTCCTGGAACCCTGTCTCCACATAAGTTAGAACTCCTGATATTATCTCACAGGTTACTCATCCTCTGTTTTTCTTTCAATCTTTTTTCTCTTTGTTTTCACGTGGTTATTTTATAACTATCTATGTTCAAATTCATTAATCTTTTGTTTTGCACTGTCCACCTGCTGTTAAGCTCATCCAGTAAAGATTCTGAACGTCTTTTATTTTATTCCTTTTAGAGCAATCATTTCTCTTCTAAGATGCTGTATTCTCTTTATCTACTACATGTATTTTTACCTTTAAATTCTTTAAAATATTTATAATATTTGCTACACACTTTTCATTCTAATTTTAATAATTTGGTCATCTGGAAATATGCCTCTATTGATTGTGTTGAACTGAAATTGGGCTCTAATTACATTGAGTTCACTTGTGATTATCCCAACTCCCAATGACTGATGATGTCATTGTTTTGATTTTATTCACATTTAAACTGGCAGGAGATCGTAGATTTTTTGGTTCAAATTTGGATTCAGTCCTTTCATATCTCTGGAACCAATCACTGGAAGAATGTGTAGGAGTCCATTTCTAGGCCCTCTTCAACAGATACTTTCTTGGCAAAATATGAGTTGAGAGCATAATAAGATTTGGGAACTGAGCTACTTGTTTTGGCATTTGGACTTCTTCTAAATCTCATGTCATGTCACTAGGGCACACTGACAGTTGACAGCTGATTTCTTCTTGACTCTGAAAATTTTCCCTATGTATATATCAGGCTTATACCTCTGGGACCAAGTACCCACCCTCAGATATAGAAAGTTCCACAGCTCTCCCTTCAACTATGAGACACTTATTCCTTACTAAAATTCAGTTTGTCCAGGCTTTTCTGCATTACCTGCTCTTTGATAGCCTCACAGAAAAATATGATATTTATTTAGCTTAGATTTTTCTAGTTGTTACCATGGTAGTGAAAGTTCTTCTCACTCTTCTACCTCCAAATTTGAAGCAGAAGTTTCTATTAATTTTACAAGTGTTTTTGTGGGAACAGTAAAGCAACTGATTTATATATAGATCCAGTCACTTGTAGACTGTTCTATTAGTGACATAATTTTAACAGATTGTCTTGGATTTTATAGGAGATAATATTATTGGGAAATAATGATTATTTGATCATTTTAAGTCCAAGTTTTATAATTCCTATTTCCTATTGCATTGATAACACCGCTACAACAGTGACATGAGACAGTGGCCATAGATCTTTATCTTTTTAGTGCTACTTCTATATTTTTCTGAAGATTGATATATTTATCCACTTATTTGTTCAATTGGTGAATCACATTTATATTGAAAAATTTTCCTTGTGGCAAATCTTGAATCTCTCTTGCTTGAAAGAATGCTTATATTTTCTAAATCTATACTTTACGTATAGATGACTATGGTCCTCTCATAAGAATCCTTCAAAAATTTAGAATAGCTTTTAGGTCAGACATTTTTTCCCTTTAACCTTCAATTATAGGGGTAAACATTTTTTTCCTCTTTAGAAATAGATATTGATCCACTGGTTGAGAAAAGTCAATCAAATATTACATTAAGTTAAAAAACCCAAAACCAATTAACATGAGATAACTTTTAGCAGGAATAAAAGAATATGAAAACAACAACTTACTGTAAAATATTTTAACTTGTAAACATAGAGAAAATTAAGTAGACAATAATTTAAACATAACTTAGTTCCATTAATTTACCTTTTCTTTCACCAAAATATACTTTTTTTCTGAGAAATAAAGAAAGGCATAATACTCATCTCATATAGAACTTATTCTACAGTAGATGGGCCAAATAAATACAAAACACTATAAATGACATACTTAAAGAAGGATATGTAATTCACAGATGTTAAATAGCAAAAAAAAAAAAAAAAAAAAGACTAACTGTTAAAATGAGGGCAGAGCAGCATATGTGAAAGTTCACAGAAGCTGTGATGACTGAGCTGGATTTTGAAGGATAAATTATAATTTAGCTGATGGACAATGATGTAAAGAGCACATAGGGCTTCTAAAGCCAAGTGACAGATACAGATAAACGTTCATAAAAAAAGAAGATATTGTAGTAGAAGAGAGGCATTTTCCCAAAGCTTTATAAACTACTGTCACAACCAGTATCTGTCCTTCTTGTCGACTTTAAATAATATCTGCTAGAATTTAGCTTTTACAGTCTGCCTAGTGACCCTTCCTTGTATTGTAGAAGGAAGTATCAAACCAAAACACTGAGATGAGGATGAAAGGTACTAGAATCTGGTGTTATCACTAAACTCTCCTTCAGATGCATCACACAACCAAATCCATTGATCCCGATGCTAAGGATGTGACAGTCAACAAATTTTTCAAATCCTGCTAGGAGCCATATGAAAGAAACAGGTATAGCTTGGGGTAAGAGTTACTTATCTCTGACTTAAGCCACACTGTTCATCTCACATTCAATAGAAAATTCCAATAGAATAAACAAAGATATGGCTCAGTTTTAAAACAAATCTATCAGAGATCAAAGACGCCTTATTAGATCAGTATATTAAATTGGCCAAAGATTTATAAAGAACTGCTGTAAAACAACACAAATTAAATACGTTAATGTAATAGTCAAGGTGTATTTTGTCAGGAAATTTACTGGGGTGTGGAGAATGGAGTCTTGATGCATGAGCTTCTAAAATTAAAATAACTCTTCCCATAAAATTAATGTATTCTATTACATAGATATTTTCTTATCTTTACCCTCATAAAGAAAGCAGAAATCCTTTGGCTTCATTCTAAAATATCCCTCCTGCTTCATTCCCACTCATACCACTTGCTTGGAGATGGATTTCTAGTTGCCTGTTTGGTGCATTAGGGAATGTAGAAGTTCAGTTTCATATAGAAGCAACTCTAGCTGTACAGCTTAATTTGAATTATGCAAATAAGTTCGAAATTGGAAAAAGTTTTTCTTTTTACTTGACTGCCATTAGATGGTGCTAAAAATGTCTCCATTCATAAAATATTTATGGCTAACCAGCCCTATAAATACATGAATAACAAAATCATCATTGACTATAGTTAAAAAAATAACAATTGAAAACTAATCTGAAAATAATAGAAATGGCCTGGAATTAATCCCCAAATGGCTAACTCTTTATTAGAATGCCAAATGTGTTATTTATTTAAATATGTATTATTTCTTAATTTTTAAAATTAAATTGTTTTTCATCTGCTTACTACTAAAGAACTTGGGAAACATTAGATCAGCATTCTAAAAATTACATTGTAAATGAAGATTAGGATAAAAAGTAGAGAAATACTAGAGAAAAATAAGAATAAAGAATTTTACTGTGTAGGAAGTTTTGAGAAACAGTAGCTAATCCTAATCTTTATAAAACAAAGAATGCTCTCTTTCATCTTTTAAAATAATCCTCCATTTCAACCTAGGAACAATTAACAACTGTGACTGCCTGAATGTCACTGTTATAAGGACCAATCATGCTTTACAATCTCCAAATGATAAGTATACAAGGAAGAATTATCACCAGATACTTTCTGAAACATACATATGCCAGGACGCTTATTTCCTGCACAGAATAGGCCTCAGTTAATAGACGTACTGGATTAGGTGATCTCTAAAATCCTGTAGTAGTGTGTGACTTTATAAATTAATGAACTGGAATTTTCATCTAACTGCCTTTTCATTTCTGATTTTATAGCAAGAGACTTCTCAAGTTGCTTATCTTCCTTTCCATTTCATATAGATAGTCTTGCAACCACTGTCAGGCAACTATTTCCCCTGCCTTAGATACTTGGAATCTTACTCTAGGTTTTTGGGGTTTTTTTTTTAACATCTTTATTGGAGTATAATTGCTTTACAATGGTGTGTTAGTTTCTGCTGTATAACAAAGTGGATCAGTTTTACATATACATATGTCCCCATATCTCTTCCCTCTTGCGTATCCCTCCCTCCCACCCTCCCTATCCCGCCCTTCTAGGTGGTCACAAAGCACTGAGCTGATCTCCCTTGCTATGCGGCTGCTTACCACTAGCTATCTATTTTACATTTGGTAGTGGATATGTCCATGCCACTCTCTGTTTGTCCCAGCTTACCCTTCCCCCTCCCCGTATCCTCAAGTCCATTCTCTAGTAGGTCTGTGTCTTTATTCCTGTCTTGCCCCTAGGTTCTTCATGACCTTTGTTTTTTTTTTTTTTTAGATTCCATATATATGTGTTAGCATACAGTATTTGTTTTTCTCTTTCTGACTTACTTCACTCTGTATGACAGACTCTAGGTCCATCCACCTCACTGCAAATAACTTAATTTCGTTTCTTTTTATGGCTGAGTAATATTCCATTGTATATATGTGCCACATCTTTATCCATTCACCTGTTGATGGACACTTAGGTTGCTTCCATGTCCTGGCTATTGTAAATAGAGCTGCAATGAACATTTTGGTACATGACTCTTTTTGAATTATCGTTTTCTCAGGGTATACGCCCAGTAGTGGGATTGCTGGGTCATATGGTAGTTCTATTTTTAGTTTTTTAAGGAACCTCCATACTGTTCTCCATAGTGGCTGTATCAATTTACATTCCCACCAACAGAGCAAGAGGGTTCCCTTTTCTCCACACCCTCTCCAGCATTTATTGTTTCTAGATTTTTTGATGATGGCCATTCTGACATGTGTGAGGTGATACGTCATTGTAGTTTCGATTTGCGTTTCTCTAATGATTAGTGATGTTGAGCATCTTTTCATGTGTTTGCTGGCAATCTGTATATCTTCTTTGGAGAAATGTCTATTTAGGTCTTCTGCCCATTTTTGGATTGGGTTGTTTGTTTTTTTGATATTGAGCTACATGAGCTGCTTGTAAATTTTGGAGATTAATCCTTTGTCAGTTGCTTCATTTGCAAATATTTTCTCCCATTCTGAGGGTTGTCTTTTCATCTTGTTTATGGTTTCCTTTGCTGTGCAAAAGCTTTTAAGTTTCATTAGGTCCCATTTGTTTATTTTCGTTTTTATTTCCATTTCTCTAGGAGGTGGGTCAAAAAGGATCTTGCTGTGATTTATGTCATAGAGTGTTCTGCCTATTAGTTTTTAATTTTATTTCTAGGATCAACCCTGAAGTTGAACTTTCATCAAAGTTCTTCATCTGTGTATTTCAAAATTCTTCACCATTTTTTTTTAAAGTTGGATAGTTTGTCTTTATTATTGATTTGTAAATTCTCTTTTCATATTAAGGGTATTATTTCACTGTCTGTCACATATGTTACAGTCATTTACTTTCTTTTCTTACAGATTTTTTTAAATTAAAAAATATTTTTTTTACTGTGGACAGATATTTTTAATGTTATTTCTATTATAAAAATTGTGTAAATTTTAATGTATTAATATCTATTCTTTTCAAATAATGGTATCTCCTTTTCTTTAGCTTTTATAATTAGGTTTCCCAACTAAAAATTTGTTACTTATTTACATTTTCCCATTCATTTCCTATATTCTTATATTTAACATTATATTCCATTTGTAATCTATTTTGACACATAGTGTGAGATAGGGATATATCCAAGTTTTGTTTTTTTGTTCCTGGACATGTAAAAATAATGCATTCCATGAGGCAGGAACTTTGTGTTATTTACTTCTGCATTTCCACCACCTTGAACAATGGCTGACACATAATAGATGCTCAAAATTATTTGCTGAATAAATGTTTAATGGCCGCAATCCCACCTTTAGCATATACTATTGAATCAATCTCTGTACTTTCTATTTAGTTCCACTGATATATTTTTGTAGCAGTATTATCTGATAATATTTCTAATATCTGACAATTTATTCTTCCTCTCAGTATCCTTCTTTTCTGTTTTTTAACTACTCAATTCATTCACTTTTTATATTAACATTAAGATCATCATTATGAGTATGTTTTCTTTAAACTTTCTTTTCCTTAAACTGATCCTGCACATGTCTTTTTAAGTTTATACAAGATTTTATATATTTTATTGCCATTATGAATAAGATCATTTTTAGATTCCTTATTACTGAATCATAGAAAAATACTTAGTACATTTGTTTTTAATCAACCATCTTATTGTAATATTATTATTTATAATAGGTTTTGGTGTTCTCTCCTTTTTTTATATATATGCTTATATTTTCTGGAAAAAATAATTTTGTCTACTCCTTTCCAATAATCCTACCTCTTAATTCTGTCTTAATACATGGGCTATATTTTCCAAAATAATATTAAAAATCAGTACAGATAATAAGCATTATTTATTGTTCTCAACTAAATAAGAATTGATGCAGTTTTTTAACCATTAAGGTGAATGGTGAATGTTGGTTTGTCCAATTATCATCTGTTGTTTTAGATTACTATGCTTCTTACTGATTTTTTAAACACTTTTATTCCTTCTCTCAAATTATATTTCTTGAGTTGTTATTCTGTAGAAGGTAGATGGACCTAAACATGAGTATGATGCATTTCAAACATTCAGGAAACTTTAGGCTAACAGAGTGTGTAAGAGCAAAGAATGTTTTCCAAAAGAAGAAACCTTTTAGGTGACTAGTAAACCAGTTTCTTGGAATTCTCATGGAATGCCCCATGGAAGGAACTACCAAAATAAACACTCTATTATCAAAAGCAATTAATAAGTCAAATGCTGTAAAACGTAACCAATGTCACCAAAGAACATCTAAGATGATTTCCTCTTCTGAGTAGCTTTATATTAATTACAAAAATATAGACTGAGTAGCTTTATATTAATTACAAAAATTACAAAAATATAAACTATATTGCATGAAGTTTTAGGTAAAAATGTTTATACACATACAGAAAAATAGATCTATTTATATAAATCTATCTGTCTACATCTATATCTATTTATCCATCCATCCAACTCCAGATTATTCCCCCAAATTGCTCTTGCAAACCAAAATATTTATATAATCATTAATAAAAAATCAGAATTTTACAAGAAAGACAAGTATTTTATGAGGAAGATATCATTCTTAATTAAAAAACGCGTCCACTAATAACCAATAATTGTAAAGTATCATCCCTCCTCTTTATACATGCTATATATATTCAGTTCCAAACACCTTAAAGTTATATTTCATCTACTATATAAATACACTCCACTTTGAGCTCATTTTTGAAAATTGTGGTGTGTTGGATTGAAGTCAGATAATGCAAAATATGACTGAATGCCATTTAATGATAATTGGATTGTGAATTATAATCAACATAATACTTAATCATTTTATAGAGCAAAAAATAGAAAATTCAGCATGTATTTTGGTTTCCTGAAACAAAAAATATGTTTTACCTTGACCTCTTGTAAAATGGTTGACATTTTAACAAGTGACTCTAGCAAATAAAGTGTTTAAACTTAGGCTAAAGAACAAGGTAGTTATGAAAATATTCTTTAATAAAATGAATTTGTATCATTATTTAGTTTTTGTTTTTCTACAACTGAAAAAATAAACTTTTGGACATGTATCTATAAGGCATGTCAGTTCTACTTTCATATCTTATACCTCACAGAAGATCTAGGTGCATGCATATACATATATAATTCATATACACAGTTGCACATATACATGCACATATATGCATACAGGTTTCAATGAGTTACATTTATATTGATTCATGTCAAATAAAAGGGATTTCAAAACTTTATTTTAATAAAGTATACAAAATGTACTGAAATATGCTGTGTTTTATTTTGTAATACAAGCATCAGGAGAAAACAATTAAATTCCACTCACTTGCAGCATTAGTACAATTTCTGAGTGACCCTGACCTTGAAATGATTTAGTGTCTTTCATGTCAAGTCTAATGGTTGAAAGTGTTCAATGACCCCAAGCAGCATTAGAAAGAATCTGCTTTGGAAGTTCTACACTGAAGTCTTTCTGTACTAACAATCTCAGCTGATCCAAGCAATTGGACCAATATTAAAACATATTTCAGGCTCCTTTGGAGCAAACTAGAATCCTAAAATGTAATCAAATGAGAACAATTTCTCTTGTTGCACTTTCAAATAATACACTGTTAGCTCAAAATGAAATCAAAATGTCTACTTCTGATTCTGACCCTACATTTTGAAGAGAACGCTATAACCACATTATGGTTCTTAAAGAATACTGTCTTTAAGAGTAACGGAATCCAAGAGGAAGGAGCTGGCTATACTTCCAACTTTGTGACAAATGAAAAACAAAAACAAACAAACAAGAAGCATCCCAAGGGCTTAGGGGCCTCCTGTAGACCAACACTTAAGCACACATCTAATTTTGGCATAATCACTTCATACGACCTCTCATAAACATAGTGAATGAAGGAATGGGGACACTCCTGAAGATTCATGGAAGCCAATTTAGAATAACCATGAAACCCATGGCCATTCCATCCCTGTCCTACCCCACTTTATCTTGCTTGTCAGAAGTAGGGCAAGGGGGGGAGCTCTGCTGGCTGCCTAGATTACCTTGTCTTTGGTAATCTTCTACAGCTTGGGCAACCACGGTGTGTTAAGGATCAAGTGCTTTACTACAATGACATTTTGGGGTACTCTCCAGAGGGAAAGGATATTTTACTGAAAGGGACCAGTCTTCTCCTTCCAGGCCAAGGAATGTCTAATCTACAAATGTGATCAGATTGCAATATTTATTATCTCTAAAAATGTGTTTTGAAAATACTAGAATGCCTATAAATGCATGCTGAATGAATGAAAGAGTAAAATTTCATAATCCTCTTAGCAGCCCATGTCATTGTATAATCACTCTTACTGTCATGAAGTGAATCCTTATATGTAACTGAGTCCATTCTTACCACAACTTAATTCCATTTTCTTTAGTTCACACTGTTGCAGGAATTGAGAACAACAGATTTGCATGGTAACAATGCATGTATTTGAAATTGGTTACTAATTCATTTCTAATACTTTATCACCATAAGACTAAAATATTAGGTAAATTCAATTCAGTAAAAATAAGTCAAACTTGTTTTAAAAGTCAGAGAAATGTTTGCCTGTGTGCAGACAAACCTGTTCACGAACGAACATTTTTGTCTTAATCAGGTAATATAATTGCACAGCTTCTCAATTAAATCACTAAAAACATATTAACCACTTTTGGAGAAGTACTGAGAAAATCAGAGGGTAAAAAGGAATAGACAGCATCTGCCATGTATTTAAAAGAGGGTACAAGGTAGGACCTGTCCCTCTCCCTGGCTAAATAGGAGGCAGCTACCTGGCCTTCACCCTGTTCTCCAACTTAACAGCGTTGCAAGAGTTAAAACAATCTTTCTTTTTTTCCTTCCAAAGGTCCTATATCATTTTGTTAAGATATTTCTTTGGTGTAACTCCAAAGAAGGGGAATTTGGTATTTGGCTTAGTGATTAAAGATAGATGCTAGAGTATACTGCCTGGATTCAAATACCAGCTCTAGAACTTAATTTATACGTGACCTTGGACCTTATATAACCTTTCTGTACCTAATTTCTTCACGTATAAGTGGAGATAATGATAGTTTCTTCTTTCACAAAATTCTTGGGAAGATGAAATAATAAGTTAATGTATATCAGGTATTTAGAACCATTTGACCCTGTATAAGTACTAGCTATTATTATTATTACTATTATTATTATTAAAGTCCATTGATTTTTGCTTGCTTTAAGATGCCCTTGATTTGGTATTAACAACAGAGGGCTATATTGTACCTTTATTTTACAGTTTACAAAACAGAAAGCCTGTAATTAGACACATCTTGAATACCTGTCCAACTCCAAGAAAGAGTCGTACAACTTGAGCAATCTCAGGGCTTCTCTGGGAGAACAAAAGTCTCAGCATCCTCATCGCACAACCTTCTCAGAGTCCAACTTCTCACAAGCACACACAGTCCTTCATTATACAGAAATATATTTCTGTGTAAAATTACAGTAAGTTCTTATTCTATTTAAGAAATATATATTGATGACAGCTACATGTAAAAGAATGAGATTAGAACATTCTCTAACACCATACACACACAAAAAAACTCAAAATGGATTAAAGAACTAAATGTAAAGCCAGATACTATAAGACTCCTAGAGGAAAACATAGGCAGAACACTCTTTGACATAAATTGAAGCAATATTTTTTTTTGGATCCATCTCCTAGAGTAATGGAAATAAAAACAGAAATAAACAGATGGGACCTAATTAAACTTAAAAGCTTTTGCACAGCAAAGGAAATAATAAACAAAACAAAAAGACAACCTACAGAATAGGAGAAAATACTTGCAAACAATGTGACTGACAAGAGAATTAATCTCCAAAATATACAAACAGCTCATGCAGCTCAATACCAAAAAAAACCGAAACAATCCAGTCAAAAAATGGGCAGAAGATCTAAATAGACATTTCTCTAAAGAAGGCACACAGATGGCCAAAAGGCACATGAAAAGATGCTCAACATCACTAATTATTAGAGAAATGCAAATCAAAACTACAAAGAGGTGCCACCCCACACCAGTCAGAATGACCATTGTCAAAAAGCCTACAAATAATAAATACCGGAGAGGGTGTGGAGAGAAAGGAATCTTCCTACACTGTTGGTGGGAATGTAAATTGGTAAAGTCACTATGGAAAACAGTACGGGTCTCTCTTAAAAAACTAAAAATAGAGCTACCATATGATTCAGCAATCCCACTCCTGGACATATATCTGGAGAAAACCATAATTTGAAAAGATACATGCACCCCAATGTTCATAGCAGCTCTATTTACAACAGCCAAGACATGGAAGCAACCTAAGTGTCCATCAACAGATGAATGGATAAAGAAGATGTGGTATATATACACAATGGACTATTCTTCAGCCATAAAAAGGAATCAAATGATGCCATTTGTAGCAACATGGATGGACCTAGAGATTATCATACTAAGTGAAGTAAGCCAGACAGAGAAAGAAAAGTATCATATGACATCACTTATATGTGGAATCTAAAAATAGGATACAAATGAACTTATTTACAAAACAGAAATAGACTCACAGACATAGAAAACAAACTTATGGTTTCCAAAGAGGAAAGGTGGGGGAGGGATAAATTAGGAGTTTGGGATTAAAATACACACACTACTGTATTTAAAACAGATAACCAACAAGGACCTACTGTAGAGCACAGGGAACTATACTCACTATCTTGTAATAACCTATAATGGAAGAAAATGTAAAAAAAGAATATACATATTTATATATATAACTGAATCACTTTGCTGTACATCTGAAACTAACACAACATTGTAAGTCAACTATATTTCAATAAAAATTTGTAAAAAATAAATGAATATTGAGTGTCTCTTACAGACAGTGCACATTATTGGGGACACTAATATGGAAAAGATGTGACAACTGATGAGCCTCCAATAATTTAGAGTTTAGAGAAAATGTTTGTTTTTTGTTTCAACCTTTAATCAACATGTTTCTTTCTTGCTTTCCCAAAATCCAGGCCAAAAACCATTCCTGATCTCCAAATTCTAATGGGACATCCCCTTGCTACCTATGACACCAAGCTTTAATAATGAATGAGCCAGTTCATCCTTTTACTACTTTTTAAGGACCTCACCAACAGGCCCCTGGAGTATAGCTATAGGAAAAAAAAAAAAATTCTCTACATGTATTAGAGTCTTGGCTGTGTTCAATTGAGGACAAAACAAAAATGTCTCATTTCTCCATTTTTCTGAACCAGTGATTGGAAACACTGTGAATGGTGGTATGAGGATAGGATACCCAAGCCTGCATACCTTCTTAGAAAAAAGGTCTGGCTACAATCTAAAAAGACTGGTTGTTTCATCACTATACAGAAATAAAGAAGACTGAGATATTGTGTAGCAAATAGATGCTGTTCCATATTATCTATTAGGATGGTCTTATACAAACTATTCAAAGAAAGCTTATTTATAAAAAGCTCTCCGAAACTCCATCACTGAATAGTCCAGTAATCACTAAGTAGCCATTTATTCAATTTGGTAATGGTCTGATTAAACAGTTCTCTAGTGCACTAAAACCCATAGAGGTGAAATAAAATATTAGAGGCAAATGATTTTACCCAGTGATGCATTTTTCTCTCTATTTCTAGGTCTTCCCTTTTAAAAATAAATAGAAAGCTGGTATACTTCAGTAGAATTTGCTTGTTTAGTTTTGTAAGTACCAGTTGGCTAGACTAATATAATATTGTATAGATTATATATAAAGGCCAGTTTTCCTCTAAATATGTTGCTTTAACTTTCTACTATAACTTAATTTCACACATGTCCATTTGTGTGAAAGATGATATATTTAAATTAAGTGAAATAGTCTACATACAGGATTTTAAAGAAATCTTAGATTTTGACAAGACCCCTAGTTAAAGAAAATTGAGCGTGAGTACCGCTTTATTGCATTTATAGAGGCTTTTCTCCTTGAAAATAGATGATCCTTTGAAAGTCTGTTAGCAAATCCACTTGTCCCACAAAGAGTCATGATTCAAGCCACTAATAGTGCCATCTGTTGGTAGCAGTAATGTTGATTTGTTTGTTTGTTTTCTACAGTGCTATTTTGTTCGTATCTGTTGAAATTCTTAGGTGGAAAGGAGCTTCTCTAAAACATGGTCATTTTCAAGTCCAGATACCATATGACAGATTCACTTTGCCTCCTCAAGACCCAGCCAAGAGCCTGGTACCTAGTATATATTCATTTGATTTTTAAAGAAAAAATAAAATCATAAACATTTTCTTATTGCAGAGGAAAACAAGCACAAGAAAGCTGATATACACTTTTTTTTTCCCAGTCTTTCAAGATTGCTTGACCTGAAAATGCAAGTTTTGTTTCAAGTATTATAAATGACTCTTGACATTTGACTACAAGATGGAGAAATAAGTCATTGAAAGTTTAGAACAGCTAATAAAGCAGACTGTATTAAATAGAAAAAAAAGTGCTTCAATATGACTAAATAAGAGGCAAGAACAATAATCAAGACTTTTACAGTTGTACCTCCCAAAAGACTATTGACTATTTCATTATTTAACATGTAATATATGACAAATATGTAGTTTTGTTGACATACATGGAATTAAAATGATACTATCTTATAAAGTATTGAATATTGACTTAAGATGGTAATACAGTGAGAAGGGGGCGTAGTATGCAACTTTTACATCGTTAGCAGCAGATCCTTTAATTATTTGTTGAAGCCAATAGTGTATATTTGTTTCAAAACAAATGTGTAATGTACTGGTCAAAGATTGGTATAACTAAATTGGTAAAACTAAAAGGTTGAAGGAACTTACCTTTCGTAATGATAAATTTATGAATAAATGAATAAATGGAAAAGTAGAGAATATTTTATGCCCTAAATTTTAGGACTAAGTGAAAGAGGAAGTCACCTTGATTTAAATTTTGCTGTTTTTTTCCGCTATTCTAAAACCACTAATTTGATACCTGTTTTTATTTTATTTTTTTTTTTGCCACCCTATTATACTCACCACTGGTAAAACAAACAGGACATTTTAGCTTTAATCTTCTTACTACATAACCCAAATAACTTCAGTCATGTTTGCATTAATGCTGCATTAATCATGTTGTTGCGTATTAATGAGTTTTCAGGCTATGCTAATTACTGTCATAGATTCTGCAGCAGCCCATTAAATATACAAATTACAGAATTAAAGAGCCAGAGCTCTTCATGATTAATCTCTAAATGGAGAAAAACTAATGATGTCTGTACAAAGTTTCTCTCTACTTTTGGCTGAGTGAGCCCAATGAACAATCAATTAGGCTATTTGAGGAATAAGAATAACATATTATACAATTTTATGTAGATGCTGCATTGTAACTGTGGACACTGCTTCAGAGTTCATAAGAATTCGGCACCCTATATCTGTCCTGTTCTAACTATGGGTTACCATGTTGTTCCATATTGAACACGGTTTGGAATAAGGTAAGTTCGTACTGAATCCATTCTGATGAGGATCTAAAGGATCCAGAGGGCTACATGAAAAAACATTTTCATCTAAAAGGGCCTGTCACACCAAAAAGCCACAAACACAAACATAAAGAAAATGTAGGGTTGTCACAGAGCAAAGCCATAATGTTACATGAAGGCTGCATGAGATCATGGAGTAAAGCTGCCCAGCACAGCAGACCAGATCTGGAATGAAAGGCAGAACCCGATGTAGGTGTATTTACATAGGTGGGTAGGTAGTCTGAATACCCAGTTGAAAGCTCAGGGAAAAAGTATGTTCTAATTGTATGGGTTCGTATGCGCAGGGCATAACGATAAGCTGGTACTCAAAACATGCCAGGGATACATCAGAGGGGCACAGGCTAAAGTAAAAGGAAAAAAGGATAAGGCTGGAATAGAGAGATGTGGACAGACAGGCAGACAAGAACAACCATGTTTATCTGTGAATAGGTAGAACTTGGAAGGCCAGACAAGGTAGCACAATTCAGCACAAGGGCCTTGTGTATAGTAAGAATCTAAAGTTCCAAGAAGAATGCAGAGTAGGTTTTAGTCTCGGAGGGCAGCCTAGTAAGAGCCAGACAGCAGCACAGGTTTTAGGGTACCGGGCAAGTTTCCACGAACACAGAGGAGTCAATTACCAGAACTAAGAAAGAAGACGAGCATGGTGGGTGTGGGTCTTGGGAAAGTGCTAGGAGGTTCTTTGTCAAAAGTATGCACAAGGTCAAGGTCAGATTCTTCAGCAGGATTGACCTTTTGAGAATCTTAACACAAGACTCTGCATCTTGCAGGTGAATTCAGCACTGGTCCCAGGGACTAGGGAAGGGTGAGCCTCAAGAGAGAGGTCATGTGGCTCCAGCCCTGGCAAGAGAAGGGCCATAGAGTATAGGAAGCAGAGAATTTACCAGTCTATTGCTAGGCAATAAACTAAGGAAAATCATTTTCTATCAAGGTCAAATGTGCTAATGTAATATGTCATCATAATCTTGGCTATGAAATAGATCAGAAGTTTAGTTTTATTTGATAGAGTGAGATGATTGATACTGACAAGAGGAAAGCAGAAGGAAAATACCTTTCCCTGACAGAGCTCTCACCCTGTGACACATTCTGATCTGAATGCTTTGGAAATGTTATGGTTTTTTTTCCACATTTCAGTTATCCCCATTATACAGGTGAGAAAATTGAGGCCCAGAGAAATTATCCAGTACGAGAGAAATGCTCTTACCAAAAAGGAACTGACATTTTCTAAAAAATCTTTTTTTCTTCTCCTTAGTAAATGGCACAGTCTCGTTGAGCATGGGGGCTCAACAACCGATCGTTGTGGGAAATACAGTATGATATAAACAGAGTGACTGGAGAGTAAGTTCTTGTGTATGTGTGTTAAATACCCGTAAAGCGGAACCAAGCAATTGAGGGGAGAGCACACTGGCTGGTCATATTCAAGGGCCAATTGATGACATTTATCTATGACACTTGTTCAGGCAAGCCTATAAGCCTCTGTCTCCAAAGCATTTCCAAGCACTGTTGCAATGTCTGTAGGAGGTGTGCAAATTAAACCCTAGAAATAACCAACCATGGATTTATTGTGCTGCTTCCCTGGCTCTAGTTTCAAAGCTATATTTCTCATATGCATTCCCCTGTTTTCCCCATTACTGGAAATTTCTGAAAACAGGAAGAGTTACCATGTTTCCCAAGTCATTTGTTTTTCCATCAGTTGCTATATCGCTGTGCATACAATGGAAACTCAAGCAATGCTTCTGACTTACAAACTCAAATGCAAAATTATTAGAGAAAGACCAAGATTCAAACCCAGGAACTTAGAGATGATGTATATACCCACATAGAAAGATGAGAGCCATAGCTTGGGTAGTCAAGTTAAATATAAGTTAAACACTTAAGAAAGATTTTTTTTTCCTGCTGTAAGGGCATGACTTGTACAGAATAGAAACTGGTTATGTATTCTTTTCTTACAAGGAAGAAGTACGGTGACCTCATAGTCCTATCTTCATCTCCTACATTAATGACTCCACAGCTATAAACCAGGCTTGACTAAGTTATATAAAGAAGACCTTCTCAATATTCTAGATTTCCTTTCCCACACAAAGGTAAGACATCAATCAGAGGTGTTCCGTGTATCTTTTAGACTGAACTGCTAATGTTCTGGGTGGTAATTTAAATAGAAACCTTTTGTCGCTTTAGCAGCAATTGTATAAACACAATGTTGCCCGGGCAGAAAGTAATTAAATTCATAGAGGAAAGAAACATGACTTGACCTGGATAAAATACAAATACATCAAAATTAAAGTCAGTGTAATGAGCTGAAACACTGCAAATTTAGACAACAGCACATTAGCCAAAGCACAGAAACCCCTCTCAGGCAGTATCAAAGCCGACAGAAAACACAATAATGTGGAATTCCTGCAGCAAGCAAGGAAGTTTATTGATTAGGTACTGCATATACTAAATAGGAAAATAACTTAAAAAAGAAAAAAGCTAATGAATGGCCCAGAGAAATACAATAGGCCAAACTAGAAATATAACAAGAAGAAGAAAGGGGGTAGAGGAAAACACTTCCAGATACGACTACAAGAAGACAAAGCAAAGCTCAGCCAAAAAAAAAAGAAAAAAAATAGAGCAATTCAAGTCAGAAACTCAGCAAGAAATGCAAGTCATGGCAGAAATATAAGATCAGGATAAGAGCATATTCAACCTAACCCCAAGTTTTAAATCAGAACAACAAACTCAGCAACAAATCTGCCAAATACTAATGATTCAAACAAGGAGACAATAATTGAAAGTAAGAAATATACCACGTCTCACCCGGTAATGTTCACAATGCCATTTCCCCTCATTATTCTTGACATGGTGACCTTCTCCTGAAGAGACACACCAAAAACTCAGTATAATTAAGGGTGACCAGTGTAGAGAAGGGTTTTTCTTGTCTCTACGGAAAGACTGTGGAGAGTAAGACCTCATTTATCTGGCATCACCAGGTTACAAGGCATTCTGCCTACCTAGGTTTCCAGTTAGCAGGAGTTCATTCTTTTAAAAGCAAAATTATTGTAACTCTGGCAATAAAAATTTTATAAAATGTGTCACAAATTTCCTTGTTTTCTAGAATATGGCAAATATGCTTTAAGCTTTCTGTGATTCAACATGCCCACATCTAACCAACTATTTTTACACTGTCTCGGATTAGAATGGTACCTTCAGGAAATCTTGAGCCTTAATATCAAAATGGCTCCAGATATATAAGAATTAAAAAGGATATCTATGTTTTTTGAGGATTTGGTACCATTGAATAAGGTTTTATTTCAACCAAAAAACAAAACAAAATTCATAGATTCTGTTAGGCAGAAAGATCATTAAATATCATCTTGCCTCTAGGCAATATTTGGGTCCATTCTCCTACCAGCGAGCTCCCTATTAGCTCTCTTCTCTCTACCCCTGGTACCATGAACTTCCAATCTGCCATGTTCTGGAAATAAGATGTTAGAATTTTCTCAAAAGCTAGAGAAAATTGGGTACACACATAGAGAAAATTAGAGAAACGGTAAAGAGCAAAATGATTGAGGAAAATTACACTGGGTAATGTAAAAGTTTTAGTAGGTGAGATTCAAATATCTATTTTGATAACTCAATGGCCTTTTTGCCTCAAACCACATTTTTCAACCATATTCCAAATAGTCCAAGTTGTTGTAGAAGTAGCCTCTGATAAACACATTGTTAACTTATCGGTGATTTTTTTTTTTTTTTTTTTTTTACTAATGGTTTCACCTCTTTAATCTTAAAGCCATGGGAAATCAAATATCAAGACAAAGAGATGTGGTAGAAAAATCACTAGACTGGATATTCTGACTATCCACATGGATTCTACCCCTGATGTAAATAAATCACTGTAAATAAATCTTGGCCTCTATTTCCTCATCTGGGGAAAGAGGGGTGGGATTAGTTGGTCTCTACCACAAGGCTTAATTCAATTAAATGTTTGGCGTCCGGTAGACTTCACCTGAGAAGGGCTTAGGTCTTTCATCACTATGAGAGAGCTGCCAATTCAACGGATTCAAAAAGCAAATGTATTGGGCTAATTTTTGCAACTTTGGAAACTTACATTAAAAAATGTGTTTGGGATTAACAGATACACACTACTGTACATAAAATAAACAACAAGGACCTACTGTATAGCACAGGGAACTGTATCCGATATCTTGTAATAACCGCTAATGGAAAAGAATCTTAAAAAGCATATATATATATATCTATATATATATCTATATACATACACATACATACATACATACATATGTGTGTGTGTATATATATATATATATATATATATATATATGTATGTAACTGCATTCCTCTGCTGTACACCTGAAACTAACCCAACATTGTAAATCAATTATACTTCAATAAAAAAATAAAAAAATGTGTTTTGGTGCTATTCCCTTGTTAAATTAAAAATGCGATGTAATGATTACAAATACATATCTATTTTTAGAAGACTTCCTTTCAGAGTCCTGCTGACTGCTTGTAGACCCACACTCTTACAGAAGAGAGTGCCTGCATGCATGTGGAACATTTGTAGGAGGTCTTCTTTCCCCACATTAGCAGCTGTTGTGTGTCAGACGTTAGTCTAAGCTTACGTATTCAATCGTCAATCCTATAATAATTATTTTATCCCCTTTTAATGTAAAAGAAAACTGAGGCCAAGAGGTTGTCTAAGTGAAATAAAAGTTATTGCTTTTAACTAGCCTACAAAAAATTCTACAAAAAAATAATAATGCCATGTAACACTCATAATACATTTGATCCATGATTATCTTACCAAATTTGGTTAAACAATCTTACTTAAAGTTGAAACCTTTATTCCAGGCAGTATTTAATTTGTCTAATCTGTGGGGATAGTTATCATTTACAAAACTATTGTTTCTATTATAAGAGATGCAAAGTCACGTAGGAAAGGCATTTCATGATCATGTGATTAGCTCGAATAAGTTCTGATTCTGTAATGTTTGAAAAGGTGACTCCATACATGTATAGCCCTTACCATGCCAATGCTTACCAATAGCACTGCAGAGAAGCAAGTGCAATAATTTTCAGATGTAATGACTTTAGCTATGGATGCATGTCACTATAGAGGCAGTTTGCATTAAGACATATTTTAAATGCTTGGGTCTCTTAACAGTCCAAATTATTACTGTGAACTTTCTGAGAAGCACTGAAGGTCATAGTAGTATTTTTTTGTATGAACAGTGTATTTCAGAAGAAATAAATGGGTGAGGGTGAAAGGAGGGAAAACGTTAGACTATAGTTGAGTCCTTTATAATGGCATGAGAATTAAAATTCTGTTTTCCTAACATCAGCCAGTCTTTTCACAAAGTATTTATTGGATGACCGAGATGCAGAGAACAGTGTTCCCTTCCAAGGAAGCGAGTGGGGAGTGAGAACTATCTTCTCGGCATCTCATTAGAATATGTTTCCTGTGAGTGAGTTTGAAAGGAAAGGTCACCCAATATTGAATCATCTCTATGTATTCATTGAGATGTCTATTACTGGATCCACTTCATCTGTCGTGGCCAGCCTTGGCCATACTTTCTCTTCTTTATCTGATTTGTTTCATGAGAAAGCACTCAGGACAGTGTTACCACCTCTATTGCTGGCACTTATACAGAGACCTTCTAATATCCATCTGTGCTGCCTGCCACTGACGAAATAATAAAGGTGATTCTGGAAAATTACCCAAATGATATACCATTTCTCAATCTAAAACTAAAAGAGAGGATGCAAACAAAGCATCAGTGAACCTAAAAATCAATGAGTGAGGAATAAGTATCAAATAATTCAAATTAAATGCTGTTGTAGCAAAACTGTCAATTACCCTGCATTCTTTTATTAATTTCGCTTTTATTTGTAGGATGATTTCTGTTCCTTTCTTTGGAGCCATTAGAGAGCATCAGCATGGCAGAAGGATTGGAAAAAAACCTGCCAACCAGATTTGCTATCTACAGTCTAAGAAAAATATGCTGATTCAGAAGTCAGTGTATATTTAAACTTTCTGTAGTTGTTAGCCCAAAAGATGCAACTCAGGATGAATATCCTCAGGGACTCTGGAAACTTTGGAGAACTTCACTGTAACCTAGAAATGAGATGGGGTGTTTCATGTTGATAACTTTGGGTCCAAACATTTGAATAGCGCACTGAACAGTCTGATAAATTGTCATGAGGAGAATTTAGATAGATTTTATTAGGGTGGAGACCTTACAGTCAAATATTTTTCCAATTTTATTCTTCACTTGTTTTGATGAAATAATATTACATAGTTAAAAACTGAGTAAATATCTACCTAAGCCCAGTACTGCAGTAGGTCCTTTTTCAGCTGATTTATTTAATCCTAGAAACAACTGTGATTTAGACAGTGTTTTCCCTACTTTAAAGATTAAGACACTGAGGCTTTGAGTGTTTAATCCTAAAGGTATAAAGTATGGTTTTGAATCCATGTCTTCTGACTCAAGTCCAGGGATTTTTTTTTTTTTATTGTAAGACAATTGGCTATTTAAAAAAAATTAATGTAAGAAACTATTTTGAGATTACACTTGCAGACTTACGGTGCCTTTCAAATCACCCTCTTGTGCAAACATTGACTAAACCTTATTTGAAACAAAGTTAGATGGAAACACCTCTTCCTATCTTTCAAAAACTTACAAACCTTACCTTTCCCAGAATCATCTCCTACTATTTTCCCACAAAATGGGCAAAATGACCAGTAAAGGACCAGTGCTTCATCCAAACTGATCGGTTTGCTATTTCTCAAACTTGCCCTTTGATTTCTCACCTTGAGGTCTTTATGCATGGCTATCCCTCTCCTAGAACACCAGGCTCAATCTATCTGTATCTTTAAAAATTCACCTGTTTACAGATTATCTCATTGCCACTTTCCTTCTGAAGCCCCCTTTGATCATTCTCATTGGATATAAGTTGTGTTAATAATAATAAACACTATGTTTGTTGTCATATGTCAGGTACCCTTCTAGATGCTTTACCCATGAATTTCTCTCATCGTCACAATGGCTCTACCAGACAGGCTGGCATTTACCATCGTGACCACCATTTTATGCATGACGGAACTGAAATGCAGAGAGGGTAAGAGAGAGAGTTATGTGAGATCACGGGCTTAGTGAGGTGGTAACAATGGAATTTGAACCCAGGGAGTTCAATCCAGGAATCTGGACCAGAAACTCTAGAATCCAGGTCTGTAACCCCTCTACATACCACCTCTCATTCCTTTGACTATGATATGCCATATTTTATTTTCTGTGTTTATATATGACTTCTATTATCTTACTTGTCTTTCTAGCCCTTTGACCTGGGAAGACTGACCTTTCAAAGAAAAAAAAGAAATAAATTTTCCTCATTACTTTCATACTTACAACATTCTGTTTTCTTACAATGATCCATCCAGTTGCTTTATCTTATATCCAACTCTGTTGTTTAGTCAGAAGAAAAAGACATATATTGTACAGGTCGTGTCTCTTACTAGTATTTGTGGTCACTATAGCACTGAGCATCTGACAAATTCACCATAGCTTTTTGTGAGATTGGGCTGCTTTGGGAGGTGAGAGCCATGAACTCCTGCAGAGCCAGCCTTAGACAAACCATCACTGATGCACCATTCATTTCCAACCCTGCTTTTTATGGCCTCCACCCTTTTACTTCTCTCGGTCCCCACCCTTGGCTATCAAGGTAACCAGATTCACTGTAATATTAGAGCTGAAAGGTTAATGATAGCCACTATCTAGTCAATTAATTCTGTTCTCATTGAAGAAACTAGAGCAAACATAATTTCCAATATAGTTAATGTCAGTGGCCTTGCTATAGCCCTACACTGTACCATGTTGCCTCTGCTGGCCTGGGAATGTTCATAATGGTACTCCACTTGGAAATCCCCTGGGATGTATGGCACTTCAGAGCACCTTTCCCTCTCCCCTTAATGAAAGCCTATTCTCAACTGCTTATAATCCAGAAAGAGCAAAACATCTAATCCATGTTAAGATGTTAAAGACTGATAAAAGCTTAGTGTGTTTTCTCTCCCAGAGGGCTCAGAATTCAATTTTAATGGGGAAAACATATCTTCCTCCTCAAATTCCCAAAATGTTTATATATGGAACCCTGCTAAATGCAACACTAAGATAAATGTAATGGTGGGGGTAGAGGGGAGAAAAAGAGTTTCAAGGTTAATGAAGCATAGAAAATACTCATTCTTTTAAATTCACAGTGACTATCTACTTGCATGTTAAGTAACCTAAGAAATCATGCAACAGCATTAACAAAAGTGACAATAACAACATAAATCAGGCTACCTTGATACAAGACAATGCCTTCTAAATTTATTTCAACATATTAAATCTATTTTGCACTCAGACCGCTGTTCCATTGGAACAGCAGTTTGGGAAGAATAAAATATACTCTATTGGCTAAACAGTTTGTGTCAAGAGAACCAGCTCTGTTACCCACTCAAATCACGCCCAGCTGGGACGTCTCAAAGTCTGTCTATTTATAGGGGTAGCTGAACTTGGGGAACTGACACAAAAAAGACACAGGTGGAAGTCGCCAGAGATGGGGGTTTGTGATGGGACTCCAAATAGAGAAGCTATATCAAGCAAAAGGGTTTCAAGGCTCAGGAAACCAGAGTATAGGATACATGGCTCCTCGACTGTGATTGTAGACTGATGACCACTTCCCTCAGCTGAGCAATCAGAAGCTGAGGGAGGAGAAAGACCGGGCTCAGGCATGAAAATACAAGGCAACATTAAACATAAGCCCTTTTTCTAGCGCTCAGGCATGGAAATGTAGGACAATATTTATTCCTATATAACGCTCTAGAAACCCATTATGTTGTTAACTTAAAAGAGAATGAAATTAGCACATAGGTCTATTTTTTTTCACATCTTAGAAAAAATAGAAAACTCTTCCTTTCAGGGCTTTATGTTGATTTTCATATTATTGCTTAAAATATGAATGATTACCATGTATATGTCTGACTAATTCTGAATGATGATAATCAGGAAATCTCTTTTCTTTTTTCAGTCAACTCGCTGATAGCTTAATTCCTTTTTTCTTATCCTTTTCACAGAATTGTGGATTTATGGAACACTGAATATTATGATTGATTACAATATTTGTATTACAATGAATCAGATGATTGGATCTATCATGTTGCTTATAGGATATCTGCTCCGTCTTGCCCATGAACACTAATGCAGAGTTGTTTTGACTCAGAAATACTGAGAACTATAAACAAAAACAAAAACTGTTTTCTGTGCTTTGTAAAAACAACTTTTACGAGACTCAAATTATAACACCTAATATAGAGAGCTATTCATTTCTAAACCAAAACAAAATATGTAGAACATAAAAGTTTTGAAAATTCCTCCCATATTTTTCTATCCTTTATAAAAAAAAATGAAGTCAAATTACACATACAGTTTGATGCAAGAGTGATTTCACATGCAAAAATCTTTAAAATATATCCCAGTAGACATAGGCAAAATTAATGAAGAGAACAAGAAGTCAAATTTAGGAAACAATATCAATTAATTAATATGGAGAGGCTAGCAATGTCTCAGGGAGCAGAACAGGGCAAGAAATACTCAATTTAAAAAACTAAAACAGAAAACCCTGAAATTCCAGTTGAGGCAACTTTATTAGTTTGATAAAAGGATTTCATGACAACTCGTAATTAAAGGTTATCAATATAGTGCATTTGGGTTCCTATGAAACCAGTTTTGTCAAAACAATTCAAAATCTATCCTTGAAGGAGAAATTTTAAAAACTAGATAAAAATTGTCCACACGGTGGACAAGATTTTTATACTGTACTTCTTTTATCAATGTTGAATGCAATTCAGTGTCAGTGTTTGTGGCTGAAAGGCGACATTTTGTGCATAAAATGGATTCTATTGCCTTCAGAAAAAGCCAAATATGTTCACAAACCACTGCTTGACTTTACTGTAATTAAACAGACACTGTGTCTGTGAGAATTCTGTAAGAGGGGTGTCAAGAGTGAAGTAAGTCAGACAGAGAAAGATAAATATCATATGATATCTCTTATATGTAGAATCCAAAAATATGGTATAAATGAATCTATTTACAAAACAGAAATAGAGTCACAGATGTAGAAAACAAACTTATGGTTACTAAGGGGAAAAGAGGGGGCAGAGGGATACATTGGGAGATTGGGATTGACATATACGTACTACTATATATAAAATAGTTAACTAATGAGAACCTACTGTTTAGCACAGGGAACTCTACTCAGTACTCTGTAATGACCTATATGGGAAAAGAATCTAAAAAAGAGTGGATATATGTATAACTGATTCACTTTGCTGTACAGCAGAAACTAACACAACATTGTAAATCAACTATACGCCAATAAAAATCAATTTTAAAAAAAGAATGGATGACAAGTAAAGAGCTATGCTAAAGTGAGGTGGTGATTAAGGGTGATCTCAACCCAATAACACACAGGCATATGACTTTAAATGACTTAGTTTAGCTGTGGTTCTCTGGCCAGCAAAAGTTGTATCCTGAAAATGGCGGGTCACAACCTAGCCATCGGGATAGCTGTATCTGATTCAAAAAAAGAGATAGAATACTGAGAAGATGAAACTAGTAGTTGTATACCATTGCCATAGTTACATAACAAAGGCAGTCTACCATGAATATACAGCTTGGAGCCTGAGATTTAAATACGCCCTCTAAAATACACTACCCGTATGACTTTGGGCAAGTTACTTATCTTCTCTGAACCTATCTTACACATTTGAAGAGGGGATGAAATTAAAAAGTGCAAGTGAACCACTTAGAAGATTGTTGGGAAGGAAAATAAGCTATTATATTTAGCATAAGATTTCCATGATCAAGAAACTGTAGTCTATGTCCAGTGACTTGCTGCCATATTAACTCAACCCTTTTCTCCACACATATTCAATTTCACTCTTACTATGATTTCTGATCTCATTTATAATAAACCCATGCTGATTAAACAGTCACCAATTATCATCATCAAAAAAAACATCATCAAATATATTCTATAATGAAATAAAATCTGAAAAGTGAAAAAAAAAATCATAGATGTTAGAGCTAAAGGGGAATCCTAGTGATTATTTAACTATCTCTTACATTGTGCAGTTAGAAAATGCACCAAAAGGGAAAATGACTACTGTCAATGAGTGACTTTTCCACTGGGCTTGCACACATATGAAAAGAATTGAACAAGACTGGCACATATTCAATGTTAAGCCTTATCAATATAAGCATAACAAATAGCATAAAAATAAATGATTAGAATTTTTGCTTGTTAGGATTCAGCATTTATAGTCCAAGATTGATCTTCTTAAGTTTTGAACAATGAGTTTCTGTCAAAGCTACTATTAATGGTTAGCTTTTTAGGATATCCATGAAAAAAAAAAAAAAATTCCACAAAGTCCAGCATTCTATGTATTTAAGGGATCATCATATTGTAATAGCTGTGATGACAACTGTGTATCTTTGATTAGTATAAAAAAATGCTCTTACATATTAGGACAATCATAAAGTCACATAAAAGAATGTCGAACAACAGCTCAAGTTGGTGAATTTGGTTGTTGCTATAAATGTACTAAAATCAGCAGGAGTGGATAAGAAAACCATTATCTCCATGCTCTTAAGGTCTCAGCTGAACCCAAGCATTCTGAGGGAAACTTAAAGCAAGATTGCTATGCTATCTCTACAAATATAAGAAATCTCATGCTAAGATAAATTGTCCAATTAATTATGTTGCATTTTCCAGGATCAATTTTAAGTAAAAACACACATCTCTGATAAAATATTAATTATTAGAGTTTTTGACTGGTCATTCATTTGCTTTGGGTATCATACCATGCCACACTATGTTTACAAATTCATAATTTTCTATTAAATAAATTAAAGGTGAGGAATTTGTATCTCTTTTTGATTAGTTTATCTCCTCCTAGACCAAATCAATTCTTTACTTTCTCATCAGTTATGCAGAGTAATTGTTAAAGGTTGAATTGTATCCTCCCAAAATTAATATGTTGAAGTCTAACCTCTAGTGTAACTTCAGAATATGGCCTTATTTGGAAATAAAGTCTTTACAGACATAATTAGTTAGGGTGAACTCATATTGGAGTAGGATGGGTCCCTACTGCAGTATGACTGGTGTCCTTATAGAAAGAATGGCATGTGGAGAGAGAAACATGCACATAGGAAGAACATCAGGTGAAGATGGAGTCAGAGATCAAGGCGATGCATCAGAAGCCAAGGGTTGCTAAAGCTTGCCAGCTAACTATCAGGAACTGGGGAGAGGCCTGGATAGATTCTCCCTCACAGCCTTTAGAAGAAACCACCCATTCTAGCCTCATGATCTTGGACTTCTAACCTCCACAACTGTGAAACAATAAATTCCTGTTGTTTAAGCCACCCAGTTTGTAGTACTTTGTTATGGGAGCCCTAGCAAACTACTGATAATACAGGAATAATTATAAGAATAACTACTAAGTTGTATCAAGTACTGCCGCAAGTGCCATAAGATATAACAATATGTTTTGCACAATAAATTATTTTTTAATTTAGAATGTTAAGTTTTCAGGTACATGTATGTACGTCCTGTAGCATGTGATATACAAATGCATGTATATCACATGCTACAGGACATACATATATAGCATAAAGTTTAAAAAACAAGGGATTAGTCAATGCAGAGTCATGCCAGAGAGAAATTATCATATACTTTATTTTGACTAGGACTTGCATGTCTATTGGATGAATGATTCCATTGAGAAGTGAGAAAAAGCTAGATGTGAGAATAATAATGTATAAAAACCTCAGAAATGACAACTCTGACTTCTTAAAGTTGCTGACCCAATTTTTACAACACTCTTTGTTGGCATGTAAAATATGTTTCTTTGAACTGGGAAATTATGATCATTTGGAGATATGAGAGGGTCAGACGATTAACTCAAAGTTAAATAATGAGTGACTATTTTGCCCTATTCATTTTATGTACAGCATTTTATTCAGGGTAAGAAATTATATGTTTATAGAATCAAATAGCAATCAGTTTACCAGAGCGATCTGTATTAAGCAAGCTACGTTCTCACATGTGGACAAATTTTGCTAATGTGGTTGGTTTTCATCAATTAAAGATAACATATTTTGGATGTAAAGAGGAAAAAGATGAATGTTTTAATATAAAGGGGGAGTCAAATCCACTGGTAAAACATTTATGAAACCCTTACAGGTTTATTCTAGTTTCTTTTAAGTAATTTCCCAAAAGAAAACTTTGTGTGTGTGAGATATAGAGAAAATGTGATTGTATCAGAAACAGATTGTTATACGCAAATTGTATGAAAATTTTAATCTTATACTGTTACCAGACTATAAATGTTTTGAAAGCCGCTAAGATAGATTACTAACCTTTGTATCCTGGTGTTTAGGATAATGGCTTATACTTAGTAGACCTCACAACAGATTGTTGCTCAAGTGAGCCAATCAACACTTTGTATTGCTCAAAAATGCAGCATCCAGTTGAGTAGAGGCAAAAAAAATAAACAGTTTTGGCTCAGCATGTTAAAAAGCTCCAAACCTAAAACAAAAATCCATTATCTTTGTCTTCAGTTAAAGAACCACCACTGTTATGTAGTCAGTGCAGCTACTGCTCCAACTGTAGCCCTTTTTCATGGGTGATGAGCTTCAATTAATTTTATCATGCACTTCCCCGAGGCCACAGGGAGAAGATCTCGCCACAACGTTTGTTTCTGCCTTTTATTTTCCCTGGCATTTTCCAGCATACCAAGTCCTCTCTTTCAGCTCATCCTTTGCTTTTTATTGACCTTTTTATTGACTTCTACCTGATCACTTGATGGACTTTTAATTTTTATTCGTCTCTGTTATAGCAATAACATGTAGATGTTATATAACCTTATTTTCTCCCTGCTTGTGACTCAGGGCAGAATACCCTTCCTTGGTGAAAGGAATGGGAATGGCTTCAGTGCAGTCATCAGCCCAGAAAGGTTTCAGAAAAACAATGCCAGGCTGGGAGGGCAAAAGGAGAAAAGAGGCAGGAGACCAAAACAGTTGATGAGTTTTCCTGGTTAAAATTCAATATAAGTAAACTTTAAAAAAAATTATATATATATATATAAATATATGTTATAGATAAATATAAATATTTTGAATGAGCATATATATATATGTTCTGCCTCTTGCTAAACCAAACCTACAGCCACCATATCCCCCCATCGCCTTAACACAGATTGTAGCCCCCTTCGTCAGAAGCACTGCTACTATGTTTGCCCCACCTTCTTATCTATAATATTATCTTATTATTTACATATCTTGTAATTCTGATTACTCTCCCTCTTTATTCCTTCTTCATCTTCTCAGCTTCAGTATTTCCTTTAATTACCAACTGCTGAGGAATATGAGCCAAGGTCAGGAAGCAAGTGTGGGAATTCCATCTTCCATGTTCTGTCCATTTTTGCTTAGATCAGACTCTCAATGTGCCTGAAATTGCTCCCAGGGGTTTACACTTGCCCATGTCACCACTTTGGAACAAAATTCATCTCCCATACCCCAGACACAGGCTTTTAAAAAATCTTGAAGTTATAATGGACCCTTGAGTCACAGCTGATTCAAGGTGATGATTTTTTTTTTCTCCCTCTCTATAGAAAAAAGATAAAAATTCATTTTATTTCCTTCTAGTCCTAGGACTGCATGCCTGTGTATTGCTGTTAACTTACAGATTGTTCAATATGCTTGATGATAACACTAATCACAGTCAGTGTTTTATCACCTGGAAAATAGACAATGCAAGATCCTGACTTAGAATAGACCACAGTGTTGATGTTTATTTAGTCTTCCTCAAATGTACTTCTAAATAGATTCAGCTCAGTGACTTCAAAACCTATCAGCCAGATTTTTGATAATATGATCCTGCTGTTCAGTACTTTTCCTGAGTTCTAATTTACATGAGCAGGGATCTGATTCCATGCTTTACCTTAAAAAGCTCTGCAGAGTCATGCCCTATCTCTTTACTCTTCTCAACTTTGGGGAACACATACACAAAATTAATTAGAAGGTAATTAACTCACTTTATGAAAAATTCAAAACCAGATTCCTTCAGATAAGGGCTGCTTTAAATGTATGTCAAATAACACAGAAAAGTTATTCTAACCCATATCAAATGTGATCAAAGACAATCTGAATTTCTTAAGATGAGGTTTAAAAATGATCATCTTAAAATGAACTTTAAGAAGATAAAATTTCATTTTGGTGAATCAACAAATAATGAACACGGATTCCTGCTCACCTGCTGAGCCCCATTAGAATGCAGTCCCCATGAAGGCAGGGGTTTTGTTTATATTGCTCCCCAGAGCCATACACAGGGCCTGGCACATAGTAGATGCTCAGTAAATATTTTGAATGAAGTTGAGTGATTTACATGAAATAATTATACAGAGTATGTACCTTCTTGACTTAAAGTCATGGATTATGCCTTGTTTGCTTAGGCATCTTTATGCTCTAACACAGTGCCTGGTACTTTGTTGCTGTTCAACAAATATTTGTTTTTTTAAAAAAAGAATGAAACTTTCACACGTGGGTGGAAGCATAATAATAATAATAATCATAATGCCTGCCAGTTCAAAACCTTGTCTCCCACAGAGCTGAGATGTGATCTCATGTGTTCACTTCTATAATTATCCCTAGAAGGCCTCGGAGTAAGTGCGCACACAGTCCCGGTGAGGGCAAGAGGAGCCCACAAACATGCTGCTTCCACTGACATACTAGCAAAGTGACATCTGTCAGATTAGCCTACTGTCCAGAGCAGGGGCCTGAAGGGATGGGGCACGAGACAGGTACATTTCAGCTGAAGAGAGGCAGGCAACTGCCCCAAGGTGATCAGACTGAAGAGTGGGCCTTGGGAAAAATCCTCAAGAAGATGCACCAGCAGCCTTGGGTGGACACTATGTCTACAGGCCCCCGAGAGCGAGGGCACTGAGCTGCGTGGTAGGAATGCCAAAGGCAGAGGGCCTACTTCAAGTTTTTCCTGGGGTCGCTCTGCTTCTACAGCAGAGGTTTCAGCAGTAACAACTTGTCTTTCCTCCACAGATGAAATAGAATGGCCCCCTTAGGAAATTTACTTCTTTGCATTTTAAACTTTGCAACTGACTTAAAAAAAACAATGAGGGCAGGGGCAGAGATCCCATTTTCTCAAATTACAGTTTTCATTCTCCATCAGCCTTCAGAATTTGGCAAGTAGATTCCATTATTTGGTGTGCTGGAAAAGTCAGTCGTGGGGCATATGATGCAACTTCCTGCAACTCATTAAGATTCTTACCATTCTGAGCTGGAAATATACACACGTTAATCTCAGGAGGAAACAAAAATTAGAGCCTCTTTCAACATTATGCACAGGGGGCCATTCAGCTTTCTCATATCCTCCTAGTAAACATCCCTGCTGCAGCCTTCCTGCAAGAAAGCTGCAGGGTCTACTCTGGGCTCCGTGGGGGAAGATGGCACCCTACTGAGCATCGTAGGAATCTACAGAGGCTGGAATTATCCCGAAAACTCCTTCGTTCCCTCCAAAGCTCAGAATACATACTAAGAGTCTTTCAATACAGCCTGCCTCCTGGATTACTTCTCTGTGCAATTTGTATGCAAGGTTCAGGGAGTCCCAAAAGTCTTTTCGGACTCAGTGAAATTCTTGGCGGCCAATCAAATGGTCCTCCTTTGGTAAAGTTTTGGTGTTAGCTACCTCCCCTTGCTGGGAAAACAATTCTTCTCATACAAAGTAGTGTAATGGTCTGCAAGTCTGTTTCCCCTACTGGATTTTGAGTTCCTTGTATTCACAGGATCTGAGACTCTGACATACAATGGTATTTATATTATATATACATATTATATATATTATATACATATATAGTATGTATATATAATCGTTAGATCATTAAGGAATACATCAAGATGATTACATATAGTACTATTAACCTCTTGGTCACATCTCATAGCATCCTAAAAATATTTATTCATCCATTCCTTCGTTCACTCACTCACCCCACAATTACTCAATACCTACATTAGGCTAGTAAATTTTAAATGCTAGAACAGACACTGGCTTTGACCTCAGGGATTTGAAATTAGAAAAACTAAAAGATGAATAAATAAAAAAGAAAGGTTTGGTTGAAATGAAAATAGAAAAAGTTACCAAATTAAAATAACCACAACATGCCAAAAACAATATATATTTTCTCCTACTCAAAGTTAATGCTAAGTTACAGCCTATCGTTTACTTCCTTGAACAGGTAAAGGTACTTTGACATCTATTTTCTCATTTGATCCTCATTGTAAGTCTGGATGAAACCAGAAGATATTATGGTTTTCATTCTATAGATGAGGAGTGTGACATTCATAAAAGATAAAATGGAAAAGTCTCCACTAGTAGGTAATGGTAGAAACAGAGTCTCACCATATCCCACTACCTCCAGAGACTATATTTGGCTTGGCAAGGATTTGTCAAAACTTAACACCAAAATGTTGAATTCATTCCACAATTGTAAATAGAAGATATAATAGATATAAATAAAATAGATCTAAGTTCAATTATATTTCTTGTCCCTTTATGTAAACAAAATTGCTAGTTGGTCTATAATTTATGTATTGCTCAATTTTCACCTTAGCTAATAAATATGCAAAAAAAAAAATAGGAAATTTATGGGACATATGTGACACCTTAAAAGCCAAAAAAACCCCAAAATCCAAAAGCTCAACTGATTCAACGATAATTCACCACAATGAAAATCATATTACAAATGGAAAGGGATCAAGATTTGGTGGGAAACATATTGACAGAATCTGAAGAACTGCCTTCTGGTCCTGCTTGTCTGGTCGCAGACCACTTACCAGTTTGGTGTAATCTGGGGGGTGGGAGTGGGAGTTGGGGGAAGGAGGTGGGAAAGCAATGATATTTACCTCTCTGAAATTTCATTTTCTCAACTGTAAAACTAGTTGATACTCCCCCAATGACTTCCTAAGATTGTTGAGAGATCAGTAAAATGATATGCGTGAAAGTATTTTAAAATATGTTATCATTTTATGCAAATATAAGCTCTTTTAATTATTAACCCCCTTCATTCAGATCTGATTTGTTTTCACTCCCACATTCCTATGCCAACTCTAACTTGATTTAGTCTCCACAGTTTAATTGTGCTTGGAATCCTAAAATTTTAAATATTTAAATTTCACCTAATTTAATCTAATATTTAACCTGCATTTCCCCCCTCGTGTTTTAAACCCGTTACTTCTTGAAGTGTCTTTGTTGACTAATGAGAAAAATTGGTCCCTCTCCTCTCCATAACACCTCTTTATGCATCTGTAAACAGTTACCATGTGTCCCCTCTGTCTTCCTCCTTAAGATTGAACAACCTCAGGTCTCTTAGCCTTTTCTTAGAGGCCCTATTTTCAGAGCCCTTCATCATTTATTGTTGCTCTCTTTTGAAACCTCTGGCAAACGTGTCTATGTTTTAAAAAGTGTGCCATTCTAAATGGAACCTGGTACTGCTATCAAGGGCGAAGGATTACCAAGCGGAGTCCAATAATCACTTTATTTATTTTGTCCTTGACAATTCTGCTAATACAACACAGGGTAGCAATTGCCTTTTTTCCTTCTTTCTTTTTTTTTTTTTCATAACAGCATCACACTATTGACTTTTTCTAAGATGTTACTAGCGTAAATTAGAGCTCCTAAAGACAAGAATTGGTAAAATTAACTTACTAATCTTTCTTTTAGTCACATTACCTACAGCAGCATTTCATAAATATTAGGTGCTTAATAAATATGGAGTGAGCCAATAAATAATATTTGTACCTACAAATGGTAATGTTTAAATATTTTTTGATTTGATGAAAAATATGATCCTTTCATTTATGACTGAAACATACTGAAGAGTAGAAAATCCGCATCTGACTCCTATGGGATTACTTGACACAATTAGATTGAAATGGGTAAAAAGAGATTTTACTGCATTTTATTTACATAAAACATCTCTTCATTTACATGAAAGTTTCTGGAAACTCCACCAGAAAACCAGAAGCACAAACCATGAAACTAATGACCAATTAACTTAAAATCAATTACTGTATGTAATATGATAGAAGACCTTATAGAATTTAACTGGACTGTCAAACTTGCTTAATATTTGATTTCACAGGACCAAATCTAGAGAAAATATCAGAGGATTTGGCAAGGTCAGTGACTAGAATGCAGGAAGCCTTGATCTTCTAACCCAGTAGCTCTATCAAGACTTCCTTTTGGGGGCACTGGTAAATGAGAGCAAATACATGTAATCTCATGCAGATCAGGAGATTGGATTTAAAGGGATCTGAGGTAGTGATGATACCCTTTTATCCTCTAAGTATTATGAACATTTTATCTTATCAGACTGGCTAAGATTCTGTTGCCACAATGCTACACAGTGAGAAAATATCAAGTGCATCAGTAACAATGTAGCTAATCTTCCTTGGCTATTCAGATGAGAAACGACCCCTAGTTTAAATACAGCACTTTCAGAGGATAAGGGAAGAAAGAGCAAGGAAAGAGCAAGGGATTCTTCTAGAATACTAACCATTGCAGAATAAATGATGCCTCTTGGACTGCAGATTTTTTTTTATACTTGGCAAACATATCTTTGGTATGGATTTTCATTGAAAATATACAGAGCCAAACTAACCCAAACACCTTTCATAAAGCTTAAAGACGATCATTGGCTAAAATAAATACATATCTTTTGAAAATAAGTCCCAAGAGATTACGATTGTTCAGTTATCAAGTATGTATTGGAAATTTACATTATACTAGAAATTTCAGAAAGGGCCTAAAAATTATAAAATACATTTAAAAAATAGTCAGGTAGCAGGACATAGAAATACAAAAATGATAAAATCCAACCACCAATTTCAGCTTTTAGCCTACGTGACTTGACCACTGGGCAACATTTTATACTGGTGACTGTTAAGTAATTCATGAACATTTCCTAGATTCTCAGGCAGTTTCTTCACCTACATATCTGGCTAATCCTTCTTGGTTGTCTTGTATTATCCATCCCTGAATGCCTTTCATCCGCGCCCCCCCCCCCACCCGAGGTGTATCCTTGACCCTAAGACTTTTAACCCATTCTCATGGCTCCAACTTCCATCCACATGCAGGTGACTTCTTCCTTTCTTTCCTTTTTTAAATAATTTTAAAATTTTAATTTTTTTAACATATTTATTGGAGTATAATTGCTTTACAATGTTGTGTTAGTTTCTTCTTTTTAAGTTAAGAATCTCTGGTTGCATATTCAGACTCAAGCTCCCTTGAACAAAGGAAGGAAGTTATTATCCAGAGATAATGGTATGTTCTAAATTCAAGTCTAGGAACACAGCCCAGACTAGGGACAGTCCTTGGATACAGAGAGAGTGGGAAGGCCTTCAGGAATTTCTTCCTCTTCTCTCTCTGCTGCTTTCTGTTCATATGCTTTAATTCTCTCTCTCATTTCCCCCTACCCCTGCAGCAGTACACCTCTATCTGCTTCTCAATTAATTTATATGTTTCAACTAATTTCCACATTTTATTCAAGAGATAAGAGAGGCTAATTGGTTATCTCTGGATTTCAATTCCAAATTCCTGTGAGACCTGGATCAGTCCTGCTCTGGTCAGACATTCATTCTTGTCCTAACTGTAATCAGTGGAGCAAGGGTCCATGGTCCAAAGAATGTGACTTCAAAGAATGTGACCTCAGACTTCATTTTAAGGTTAATTCCTTTTTTTTTTTTTTTTTTTTACTTTAACTGATGTTAGCATTTATTTGTTTATTTATTTTAGCTTTTTGTTTTATGTTGGAATATAGTTGATTAATAGTGTTGTGTTAGTTTCAGGTGTACAGCAAAGTGATTCAGTTATACATATACACATATCCATTCTTTTTCAAATTCTTTTCCCATTTAGGCTGTTACATAATTTTGAGCAGAGATCCATGTGCTACATAGTAGGTCCCTGCTGGTTATCTATTCTAAATATAGTAGTGTGTATATGTCAATCCCAAACTCCCTAACTATCCCTCCTCCCACCCTTCACCCCTGGTAACCATGAGTTCGTTCTCTAAGTCTGTGAGTCTCTGTTTTATAAATACGCTCATTTGTATCATTTTTTAAGCTCCTGCCAATAAGTGATAAATATGGTAGTTCTCTTTCTCTGTCTGACTTCACTTAGTATAAGGATCCCTGGGTCCATCTGTGTTGCTGCAAATGGCATTTCATTCTTTTTAATGGCTGAGTAATATTCCATTGTGTATATATACACCACATCTTCTTTATCCATTCATCTGTCCATAGACATTTAGGTTGTTTCCATGTCTTGCCTACTGGAAACAGTGCTAGTTAATTCCTATTCCAGTATTTGAAGATTTTTAATTGTTGTTGTTGATTGTTTGGTTTTGGCTATCACATGCTATTGGGCAGAAAACAACAGCAGTATATAATAATGGTTAAGGATAGTCAAACAGCTATGGGTTCTATTCCCATAAGGCTTGTGAGAGCAGGAAACAAGTCTACTGGATTCCAGCTACGTCCTCAGAGTCCAGTAGAGTGTCTCATGCGTAACAGACATTAACAACAGCAGCAGCAAGAACAAAGCAAGTGGAGAAATTAATCACTTTGGAAAACAACTAACACACTGCTAGTATCCTTGCCTGGGATGTGATGTTTAAAAAGCTTCCATTTCCTACATGTGGTTTAGAAGCGTATTCCTAACTGTACTGTCTTACACAGTCCCACAAAATGGAGATAATGTTGCATATTAGACACAAGGAAGAAAGGAAACTTCAAAATAGGCTACTCGCTGAAAGTTTTTAATGAGGCATTAACAGCTCTGTAAATTAAAGTTCTAATTTGCAGTTTTATGGAGTAAACAAGGAGAGAACAGAATCAGATGTAGGCTGCTGTTGCTGCCTCCTCTCAACACATCTTAAGGGAGTGTCAAATTGATTTTGCAATCCTTAATTATATTTCTCTAATTTCTTTTTGGACTACTGAATTTATCAGTATGCAGAAACAATCAGTTTTCAGCAAACTATTTTTCTCAGTTAAACTTAATAACAGAGCATATTAACTCCAATTATATGAGCTGTGAAAATTATATTATAGAGGTGCAACAGCATCACGGCAAGAATTGGTCAACTGAGTATGCAAATGCGTATTTCGTATTTTAACTGATTAAATTCTTTCCTGCGAAAAAAATACCTGAAAAATAGACAAACTACAGCTCTCTGTGTTATAAAAATGTCTGTCCTAATGTGAATGAGTTCCAAAGAAACCCTATTCTGTAGAGAAAAAAAAAAAATGTTATTTTGTTGACATTATAGATTCTTGCTGTTAACATAGTTTAACATAGTTAACATAGTTTAGTAGATCTCATTTTTCCTATGCTTTATAATATGTAGTGGATACTAATTTATTTCAGGTAAAATTTCAGGTAAAATTTCAGGTAAAATTGAGCTTAAATCTAAAGTATATACATTGCTTAAATCTCTATCTAAAGGAGTTCAGGACCAGTAAATTAAATAATAGACAAATTGATTTTTCTCTACATAAAGCCATTTTTCCATCACAATGGTTTTCATGCTGGAATGTTGCAAGAATCACCTGGAGAACTTTTTCTTTTATCCATTTTATTGAGGTATAATTTACATGCAATAAACTGCATCCACTTAAAGGGTACACTTCAATAAGTTATGAGAAAATCAAAACCACAATGAGATATCATCTCATACCTGTCAGAATGGCTTTCATCAAAAAAAAAAAAAACAACCCACAAATAACAAATGCAGCCACTGCAGAAAACAGTATGGAGGATTGGCAAAAAAACTAAAAATAGTTACCACATGACCCAGCAATTCCACTCCTCGGTAAACATCCAAAAAAAAAAGAAAGATACACACACCCCAATGTTGATAGCAGCATTATTTATAATTGCCTAGATATGGAAGCAACCTAAGTGCCCATCAACAGGTGAATGGTTAAAGATGTGATATATATATATAAATATACATACACATACACACACATATATATACACATATATACATATACATATACACATATACATACACACACACACACACACACACACACACACACACACACACACACAATGGAAAACTACGCAGCCATAAAAAAGCATGAAATTTTGCCATTTGCAGCAACATGGATGGACTTGAAGGGCATTATGCTAAGTGAACTAAGTCAGACAAAGATAAATACTGTATGCTATCACTTATATGTGGAATCTAAAAAATACAACAAACTAGTGAATATAACAAAAAAGATGCAGACTCACAGCTATAGAGAACAAACTAGTGGTTACCCGTGGGGAGAGGGAAGGGGGAGGGGCAACATAGGAAAACAAAGTTATAAGAAATGTATACCTCTGAAACCCCCATTATGAGTACTATAGAGTATTTCCATCATCTCCTCTTCCTCAGCCCCAGGCCATCACTGACCTCCTTTGTCACTATAGATTAATAATTTTAAAAAATGTTTATGTCAATGGAATTATAATTAAGTACTCTTCTGCTTTCTTTACTCAGCAAATCAATTGAGATTTGATCCATATTGTTGTTCATATCAGTAGTTTACCCCTCTCCATTGTTGAGTAGTATCCCACTGTATGGACATACCACTGTTTGTTTATCCATTCATCTATGGATGGATATTTGTGTTGTTTCCAGTTTTTGACCATATTGAATATAGGTGCTATCACTATTTATGTGCATACTTTTTGTGTGGACAAATTATCTCATTTCTCTTAGACAAATACCCCTGAGATGCATAGCTGATTCATATAGTAAGTATATGTTTAACAGAGTACATATGGAGATCTTGCCAAAATGCAACTTCCCAGCTATTTCTCCAGATATGTGGTGGGAATCAGTTTGCTGCTCTTTTTCAACCACTTATGCAGGCTAGTTCTTACAAAAACAGGTCTTCTAACATTTTGTGAGACATTGTGTAGGCAAAACCAATAGATGACTGAATAAAATGGTCACTTTTAAAGAGTCAATCTATAAAAAAAAAAAAATACATACATATAATCTTAGTAAAAATATCTATTTAATTTAGGAAACTCAGTGGTCTTATAAAGATGACAAAATTAAGATCAAAAACCTTAATGTGGTGGTCTTAAAGTGCAAGATTTGGCCTCTTCTTTTATTTCAACTTCATCAAGCACCATTCTTGATTTCTGTGCTCTGGCTTTATTGAATTCTTCCAGTTTTGCTTGTTGGTTCATGTTTGCTTATTTATATACCATGTCATCTCTCACATCAAGGCACTTATACAAGCTACTTTCTCTACCTGAACTGCTATACTTCCTATTTTTTGCCTAGCTAACTCAAATTACATTTTTCAGATTATAAAACTCTTCCTCTGAGAGGTCTTCATGAATCCTCTAGACTGGGTTGAATGCTCCTACTATCCATTACAACAGTTTTCTACATCTTATTTTCAGACTTATTGAAATCTTTTTTTTTTTGTAACTTTTCAAATTGAGGTATAACATAACAATAAAGTACACAAATTATCAGGGTATATTTTGATGGACATATACAAAGTAAATGCCACATGCATTAACACCTCTCAGACTAATGCATAGTCTAATTCCAGACTCTCAGAAGGCTCTGTTTTGCTTTCTTTCACTTATTATCCCATCTTCCACCTTCCATCATCACTGATTCATTTTCCTGTTCTTGAAATTTATATAAGTGGATTATTAGACTTTTTTTGTTTCTAGCTTCCTTTGCTCAGTAATAGGTCATGAAATTTATCCATATTACTATTGTGAGAATAGTTGGTTCATTTTTATAGCTATACATAGTTCATTGAATTAATACATTACAATTTGTTGTCTATTCTATTTTTGATGGAAATTTGGGTTGTTAACAGTTTTTGATGATCAAGAATATAAAGTTCCTAAGAACAACCTTGCACATGCTTTTTGGTACACATATATATGCACTTATTTTGGGTATATATGTGGCAGTATATCCTTAGTCTATTTTTGTTTATGCTTGTGCCAATGTTATACTGCCTTACCTACTGTAGCTTTACAGATAGTTTTTATATGTCATAGTGTAAATCCTCCAGCTTTGTCCTTCTTCAGTATAGCCTTGGCTACCCTAAGTCCTGTCCTTTTCCATATAAATTTTAGAGTTAGATTGTCAATTTCCACCAAAATCCTGAGATTATGACTGGAACTACATGGATTATACAGATAGAATTAGAAAGACTTGTTATTTAATGACATTAAGTCTTCAAATCCATGAACATGAATATCTCTTCATTTATTTAGGTCTTCTCTAATTTCTCACAGTAATATTTTATAGTTTTCAGTGTAGAGGTCTTGTATTTTATTTTATTTTTTTTTTACTAGATTTGTTTCTAAATCTTCTATGCATTTTGGTGTAAGTGCTACTTAAATTTTTTTTCCTTTTCCACTTGCTTTTTGCTTTTTGCTATTCAATAGAAACATTTGATTTAGGCATATTGATCTTTACCCAACATCTTTGCTAAATTCACTTATTAAGTTGGATAGCTTATATATTATTTTGATTCTTCTATGTATGTAATCATCACATCTGCAAATAAAGACAGTTTACTTCTTCTTTGACATTGTTAATATATTTATTTTTTTGCTACATTGCTCTGCTAGTACTTCCAATACAATGTTGAATAAAAGTGGTGATAGTGGACTTCTTCATCCTATTCCTGACATCTGGGAGAAAACATTCAATATTTTGCTATCAGTAGTCTTTTATAAAAATATATTTACCAGGATATTTCATTCTTAGTTTGCTGAGAATTTTATCAAATATATTTATTGAATCCATAAGGATAATTTAGAAGAGTTCATCTTTATTAGGTTAACGTGGTAAATTAAAGAGATATTTTGGCCTTATTTACTTTCTTCATTAATTTTTTCATTTTCTATTTCATTAATTTTTGCTTTGATTTGTATTACTTCCTTCTTTCAAGTTTGGAGGGTTTTATTTGCTATTTTGTTTCTGGTTTCTCCTTGAGTTAGAAGCTTAGATACTTGATTTCTAACTCTTCCTTTTTTTTTTTTCTTTCTAATATATGCATTCAAACGTTCATAGCTTAAGATTAGCCTACTACCATTTACTCCTACAGGGATGGAATTGAAATTCTATCTACTTAGATCCTAATTTAGCTATTATTTTAATTCTAGAACTCCTGTTCTAATACATTCCAATTCTCTGTTTAAATTCTGCATCTTTTCATTTATTTTATTCACAATATTAATCACAGTTATTTTAAAGTCTGTGTCTGGATATTATATATATATATATATTTCCAACATGCCTAGATTACTTGAAGATCTATATTTTTGTATTTATTAGATCCTATTTTTTGGTATTTCTGGTAATTTTGGATTGAATAGCAAACATCGGGTATTAAAAAAATGTAGACTCTTGTTGATGTTATCTTCTTGCAACAAATATTTAAGTTATCCTGGCAGACAGACAACTTTTACTCCACCAGCAGTTGAGATGGGTTGAGGATTTACTTCCTGCTTTGGGATGACTGCTCTATTTCTCATTTGCTCTCACTGCTAGAGTTTCACCTGAATGCCTGGCATATTTACCAGGGCCCCTCCTCCTTGGTAGGCCCTGAACTCTAATTTTTTTGCCTTTCAAGCCATGTTTCCCCTCTGCCCCTAAGACTGCAATATAGGATATAGGAAATAAAACAGAAGGAAAATGCAAAGATAAATAAAAAGCTCACCCAAATGGTTTTTCTTATTTCTGTGATCTTGTTCCCACCAGTCCTGGCACTCCTAGTTACACAGTAATGTCTTTAAACTACCATATTTTTAAGAAATTTTTATCCAACTTTTAATTTTTTTCTCAGCAGGAGGATTTTTTGAAATACTTCACAGCTGGAGTCAGAAATCACTTGTAATTATTTAATTACATGTTTGATGCCTGATTTCATTGCAAGCTTTCAAGCTCCCTAAGGTTAGGGACTGTGTCTGTTTTACTCAATACCCTTTCTAAAACACCAATCATAACATCTGGCAAATGGGGTGACATTGAGAAAGATTCACAATACACCCACTAAATGATTGAGTCCCTCCATTTAAAGGCAGAAGTAGAAAGCAGAGCCAAAAGGTTTGAAAAAAATTTGCAGAAAATAGAAGGGGAAGCCTGTTGAGAAATATTTAGTTTCTTTGTACGTTTAAAAAGATATAATAACACTATTGTTTAGGGACACATAGGTTGAGGATTAAGAAAGGGCTCTTGTTTTGAAAATTATTGATAATTTTGAAGGAAGCATTTACAGGAAAGAAGTGGGCAGAAAAAAATGTAGATTGAGGAGTGATTGGTAGGTGAGAAAACCTGTAACCATTGGGAGAGTCTTCTTTTTTAAGAGGACTGATGATGAGGAAAAGATAAAAAATAGAGTTAGATTTATAAGCACATGTTAAAATGTAAAGGTAGCCACTAGAAATGCAGAAATGAGAGGTAGAACATCTAAGCCTCTAGACAGAGAAGAAAGGCAACTAAAAAAAAAAAACACACACACACAAAGGTCAGAACTTCATAGACTGAATAAAATAAAGTGAATGATCAGAGGGATATGAGGTAGAGAGAGGTTATAAAAGAATATCATCAAGATTTATGTGGTTTAGGCATATAAAATATATGAATGAATGGAACAGCACATAATTCAAAATCCCGAATTTTAAAATGTCAGCCATAAATGCATATATAATAATGACCATTATGATATTGTGTGCTAATTCCTGCACTGAAACTTTACAAGAATCCATTTTAGAGATGAAGAAACTGAGCTGGAGAGCGGGGAAGTGACTCATGCAAAGTTAAACACCAGCATGTAGAGGAGCCAGATTTTAAACTTGGGGAGTCTGACTCCAAAACCTGCACTCTACCACTGCCATTGCTGCCTTCCTTCTGAACTAGAATGTCGACGTCAATACCTCCATTGCCCTTGAAATAGAATTCAATCAATTTGATGCTGTTAATCCATCCATAGCATTGATCACTGCTGTTTATAAAGCACTTTCAAGATTAAAAATGTTTTTTATTGTACTATATATGTTTATTATGACTGTCATCCTAAACCTATCGCAATAAGCCCTAATGATATGTATAGGTAAAAGTGTCAAAATATTCATTAACCTCAAAATTTAATAAGCCTAAGGAGATCCTGTGTCTAAGACACGTGCAACATCTTGTTTCCAGCAATACCATGTGACAGCTGCAGTGGGACAGAAAACGACTCTAGCTATAATAATCAACAGAGAAGTAACTTCACCAGCAACTAAGGGTCATTAATAAGAATTTTTTTGTCTCTAATACTATATAGCTTAAAACATACTTTCTTATACATCTGAGGCCAATAGAGACTAAACAAATTGAGTTATCACTCTAAACTGTCAATACTTCCAAAAAGGTAGCTCTCAACATTTTGTGATGTATTCTAATGCATTGCAAATCTCATCATTAAGTAATTCTCATAGCTAAGCAATCTTTCTTATGGATTTTTCATTTTCTATCCAACTAACTCCTTTAGTGAATTCTTTATTCAACATTTATTGAACATCTGGTATGGGTCCTATGATGTGCAAGGCACAAATGTTATAACTGAAGAAAACAGTCATAACTTCAGCCTTTTGGGGATATAGATAAGTGAACAAGCAATTGTAATGGCATGTGATAAAGCTTAAAACAGAGATTCTTGGTTTCTGTGGTAGTAAGTTAGAGAGGCCCCTAATCTAGATTTGGCATGGAGTTGGGAGAGGTTGTTGGGAGGTTATTTAAAGGAATAGTTCAGTTGACAATTCATTGTTGAGTAGGAATTAGTTAGGTAACAGGAAAAAGAAGCACTTGCAAGTAAAGGGAGGCATTTCAGGGAAAGGCATCAATATCTTCAAAGACCTGGACATTCAAGAGAGTGTGGTACATTCAAGCAGCTGGGACCGAAAGATAGCTGTAGAGCTGGAGAGCAACCCAGGAGGTATATGAAGAGGTGAGGCTGAACTGTAAGCAGGGAAGCAGAAGAGACTTCATGCAGGGCATCTTTATAAGAAACTTTTGAAAGGTTTTTAGCAACATGATAAGAAAGATTATTAGTTTAAAAAATAGCCTGTAAAAGAGTGAAACTTTTGATTTAGAGACCCACCACATAGACCTGGACAAGGAAGTAGCAATAGGACTAGTGGATGTTTCCAAGACATGTATCAGAGGCATAATGGCCAGCGGAGGACCAATTGATGGAATGTGAGGAAGGGAGTGAGAAGTGGTATTCAAGGACATTTCCCAGGTTTCTGTCTCAGGCACGCAGTTATATTCACTTTGGCAAACACAGTGGTAAACACAGAAGAAGGAACGCATCAGGGGAAGGGGTGGATGTGAAGAGATGCAGAAGCCAAGAAAGAGACATCTACAGTTTTTTCCATTTTCTGCCTAGTTGGATGGAAGGACCATTAAATTATTCATTCTCATGAACTTCCCATAAGTCCTTATCTTTCCTTTATGAAATTCTCCTAGGGGAGAATTTGTGGGGATGACATGGCCACCACTGCCAGAGATGACTTAAATGACCCGAATGATTAAGCAGGTGTTTCTTCCCCCTTCGGCCTCCTCCTGCGCCTCTTTAGAGGTTGCACTTAAGGTCAAAGAACCTCCAAACTGAGACTGGGCCTCAGTCAAGGGAATGTACGTAACTGAGTTTCCTTTCTTGAAACTCCAAACCAGCCTGAGGGCGATGTTTGTGAGCTTCCTACAATGTATACACCTTAAATAAGGTCTTCATAATATTTCTTGAAATTTCCCCACTCCAAAGGAACTCTTAGTGCGTGACCGCATAAAACATTTCTTCAGGCCACTAGAATTCAGTTTTGAAAGATCCAGAATTTTGACAATGATATTATTGGAATCCTTTCTATCTGACTGGAAATGAAGTTGATCTTTTTTTTCCCCCAAACATTCTAACCTAAAATTACGTATGTGTATTTTTTTTCAAATTTCTTAAATTGATGTATAGTTGATTTACAATGTTATGTTAATTTCTGTTGTATAACAAAGTGATTCAGTTATACATATACACACATTCTTTTTTATATTCTTTTCCATTATGGTTTATCACAGGATATAGAATATAGTTCCTTGTGCTGTACAGTACGACCTTGTTGTTTATCCATCCTACCTATAATAGTTTGTATCTGCTGATCCCAAACTCCCAATCCTTCCCTCCCCCACTCCCCTCTCCCTTGGCAACCACAAGTCTGTTGTCTATGTCTGTGAGTCTGTTTCTGTTTCGTAGATAAGATCATTTGTGTTATACTTTAGATTCCGCTCGTAAGTGATATCATATAGTATTTGTCTTTCTCTTTCTGACTTATGAAGTTAATCATAATACTTTTTTATGGGTGTTATATTTAACCTAACTGATATAAAATAATTGTAACTATAGATCTTTAAATATTTTAATTATTTTTTCCCAAGAAAATATATACAAAATTTTTCACTTTATCAAATCAAAAAGCAATCAGCTTCATAGGTGCTAGTTTCACTATCACTGCTGACCATTATGATTCTTTTTCTGCTCAAAGTTCCTCTTTCTACTCATTTAAATTGGATGAAAGGAGAACTAAAATTAGTCTTTTGTTGATGTAGAATGTCATTAAGAGACAGAAACATTTTTCTTTCACAACGAAGCCTTAAATAAGATTCCAAAATGGCCTATGTATTCTAAGAAAGATACTGGGCAATTTAAGTACTGTAGGTAAATTTGAGACTACTAGGAAACCCAGGGACAGGGTAGAAAGCCTGTGTTTGAGAGTATGGCACGAGTGTGTGAGAACACACGTACAGTTGTATATCAGGCAACAATACATCTTTATTTGGTAATAAAAGAGATGGGGAAAGCAGATGCTTTAAGCTGGTTAAAAGAGTGTTAGCAGCCAACAACAGTTTGTTTCAAGGAAAAAATTATTCTATTGTATTGGCATGGTCAATGTTGGGTTGACTTTCTGGCCACCTAAGGCTCTGTTGAGCAGAAAAGATGCTATTTCAAGATACTTTCACTTATCAAGCATTTCCACCTACTTTGTTGTGTTGGTTTCTCTCTTGCTTATTTTATCTGAGCTCCTTTCTACTTATCTTTAGGCTTCCTGGCGTTAGGGCGGAGGTAAGAAAAATGTATCATTAATGATGAAATTATGTTAATATTTTTTTTTAGAACTAGACTTTAGACCAGGGATTGGCAAACTACCAGTCTGTTGCCCATTTTTGCAAATAAAGTTTTTTAGGAACCTGGCTACCCTTATTTGTTTACATATTGTCTATAGATGCTTTCATGCTACCATGACAGAGCTGAGTAGTTGTGACAGAGATCTCTTGGCCCAAAAGGTCAGAAATACTGTTTGGACCTTTAAAGGAGAATTCTGTAACCCCTGCTCTAGCTTGACTTTGTGAGAAGTTTACAAAAAGGAAAGGGTTCTTCATGCAAAGGCAAATTTGCAATTGCATTCATTTTGACCACCTGAGCAATATCAAACCCCCCAAAAGGTCTAAAAATTTTGGTGAGAGAAAAAGCCCTGTGTTGAAATGATTATTTTGTGCAATCTGAGATAAAATTCCAAAGTGAAACAATTTACTTCCAGACCACCCCGACCATTAAGTTTCCAAACACAAGGCAACATTATGGAAATGTGCTTCAAAATTAGTCACCTTAAAGATGCAAGGTTAAAACAAATGCAGCCCTTGTAAACTGGCCTTTCTGATGAAGTTGATGAATGGGGAAAAAAGCACGGTCCTCTGCCATCCTTCAGTGTCATCTGAAAGTATTTCCTAAGAACTTACTTGGACCTCTCTACTAAAGGTAATAAAAACTAAACAATCTTAATGTTCACTTCTGAATATCTCTAGTTATCATAGGCTGGTCTGACTTCTGTTATTCTGAGAAGATATGCATTTGGATCCTTGTCCCTCTCAGTCCATAAAGACGAGCTCAACCAGACAGTCACATCTCTTCTGATTCAGTTGCATCAGAAACACCCATGGAGCCTCGGCGTTGCCCAAGACCCACTTCTTTACTTTGCTCTCAAGTTCCGGGTTCTTACTCTTGCCTTTGTTTTTCTATATCATTATTCCTTGTTTATTAAACTGCTAGGCCATATTGTCGATTCATAGAGCTGCTTTTCAATAACTGTGGCCACAATCTAACATCAAAGCTTAAATAACTTTGTGGTTTAAATATGCTTTGAAAAGACTTGGTGTTTTTTTTTTTTTTTTTTTAAGTACTTTCTGGCAAAACTACTTTCTCCCAGTCAGAGGAAAACAAATAGTGGGACACCAAGGGTGTTGAAGGTCAGAATTAATATGCTTTTACTAATTAGTGTATCTGAAGGAGTTTGCCCTATTTATACCTGTACTGTAACTGTTTAGAATCAGCTTTCCTTTAATGCAGTGTTTTAGTGCCTCAGTTCATTAAAAATAATACAAAAATAATAAAGCATGAATATCATGCAGTAAAATGTAAAATATACGCTTTTAAAAGATATTGATTTGGGGGGTTGCATTTCTCTTTTCATGGGTCGGTAATTAATTGTATTTCTGGATCATGAGGCATTTTAGTTCAGCCATTTTGGGGAAGGCAAATACTAAGAGACAAAAATGTAAGACAATCATTTGGTGTCCTTGAACGGCATTATTACGAAGAAAGTGTACAGAGTTCTCATCTGCAAGATATTCAACATCAGTAATCACATTTTTCATGAAGACAAATAAAAGGGAATTACATCCAGGTGCACATGTGTGCTCATCTCCCCAGTGGGTTGCTACAAAGATCTCCGCAAAGGCAGTTCCTGATTTCTGGGCAGGGTCACCAGTAAAGGCAGTTTTAAAAGGCTGGTGTGATTGGCGTCTGGATACTACAATAGTCAAACCTTCTCCCAAATGATCATGGACCTGTTTTCCGCTAATAGGAAAAACAAGTGACAAGGAGAGAGAGGGTCACCTTTGGAATGCCAACCTGAGCAATATTTTAGTTTGCTGTTTTTACCAGTTTCCCTTTGATTACCAGCGAAATTCTTTGTGTAAGTGGATTTACTCTGCATTCCTGAAAATAATAAGCAAATTTTTTTTTTTTTCTCTCCAGAAACACGGTGATAGCCCCTTCCTGTTGTAGGCGGGAGGGATGCTCTATTTGCTATTCCTGTTTTGGAAGGACAAAGTACTGTTAACCCCATGTAATCAGGGGACTATTTCATTATGAGTGTTTACACGATTTTCTAGTTCCAAGATCATGAAATTATGTTGAACTTGTGTCTTCTTTACACCCTCTGATATAACTCAAGAACTGAATATCCATTTTATATTGAGTAATTTTCCCCATATCACTTAAGTTATCCCTAGAAGTTAACTTATCCCCATAAATTCTTCAGATTCGTAGAGAGAAAGCTTACATTTCTGTAAATCTTAAAGTGTGAATATATTATATGAAAGAATCATAAAACAATTAAAAATCTAAATGTTTTTAAACTCACAAATGCCTTGGTGATAACTTCTATTTTGAATTTTTGAGGCTACTTAAATAACCTATGCTGACTGATTTGGAATTTTAGAAGTTAAAGGAATTGGCCATTCAGTACAAGCCTCAATTTAATAGATGAGCATTAGACCCAGAGGAAAGTAGTTTATCTAGTGTCTCAACACTAGGTAGATTAATTTAACTGTTTTCAATAACAAAATTAAATATCACGTTTTAATACAGAAATTGCATATTACTCGTACCCCAGATACAACATTTAGGCAAACATATCTTGTATGTGCAGCAGCAGATGAATTAATAGAATGTTGATTTTATGAATTGCAGAAGACTTTTAGAAAATCTCCTGTCTCATAGTAGGCACTTAATAAATATTTGTTCAATGAGTGATAGCTGATAGCTAATGTTTAAAGACTATAAAGTAATTTGTGTGGCAGATACTGTGCAAAGTTCATTAGATGAGCTATCTCCTTTAATCCTGACCTACCTGCTAGATATCAATATTGTAAGTAATAGTATTACGCCAATTTGAAAGAAAAGGAAACAGAGGCACACAAGTGATTAAGTGGTTTGCCTAATTACATTTAACTAATAAATAATGGGGCATAGATCTGAAACTCCTGTTAGTCTGTTCCCAAAGCCCTCACCCTTAATCATAAAGAAATGGGGGAGTTATTTACACTATGATGTAAATGACTGATAATACACCCTTCCTGGAAATTAGATTTTTGAAAGAACACTTGTATCAGAAAGGAAAAGGGATCAGGAATCATTTTTAGTTAGAGTCTGAGATTCTGAAATGAATCAAAATAAAAGATATCTTAGTTCTTCTTATAATTATTCAGTTTTTAAATATAATTCATCATCTTAGAGATGATCAGGATTTACTCATTAAATTTGCCTTAGAATATAAAAACTGCATGAAATTTATAGGAACGTGAGTTGAAAGCACTGTTTGACACACAGCACTTCAGCCCATTTAAAATAATTTTGTTTGATGTTAAAAATCTAGCTTTAGGCACACTCTAGAATTAATTGCTACGGAAAAAAAAAAAATCTTATCCCCAGATACCTTTGGAGATGCAAGTAATAAATAATGCCAATACTATTTCTGTTTGTTACCTGAAAAGCCAAAAACCGAAAGACAAATCCAAAAAGTTTAGCAGTGTTGAGTAAGGTTTATTTGGGTGATCATTATTTCATCTTCCATCCTCATTTATTACTTTCAGATACTTATGATTCCACAACTTCCAAACAACTGTCCACGGAATTATCCCTCCCGCTCTGTGGCAAAGCACCAGCTTTTGAACCAGAAGCTTCCAAATTCACATTTCACCTCTAAAATTCAGTAGCTGTGGCACCATGAGGGAGCCAGTTATTGGACCCTCACTTCCTCATGTTCTATGAGGGGAAAAATATCTACCTTCCAATGCTGTCGAGAGACTGGATGAAAGAATATACAAGTAAAACAAATGCATGATGCTAATAATACATTTACCTTTCTACATAAGAAGATCCAAGTTGAAGGAAAGCTTTTGATTGAGTTGGTTTTGTAAACTCGTCCTGGTTCATTAATTGGGGAAATTTAGTTAAACCATAACCTGGCTCAATAAAAGTATCCAGCCAAATCTGCCAGGTAAGCCAAAGGGTCAAACCAATAACTTGATGGAGACCTGGTTACTTTAACAGTTAAGAGAGACTTGAAAGTAAGCCCAGCTTCTCATAAAAAGGAGCTAGCGAGGCCCCAGAACATGCCTGAATGCAGAAGAACTGCTTATTCTCCAGGAATTGCCAAAGCTCTAGGGAGTCGTTCAAGCCAAAACTGTGATCTCCCTGTCTTGTCCTTCAAATGCTGTGGACTCCAAACACATTTTCTGTGCAGCTGGAGGCTTTGTTATAGACAGAAGGATCCTGCTTAGTGAGGCCCGTGTTTACAGCCTAACTTTCTTAAAGAGGAATTTGGAAAACTTCCCAGACCCTGCATCTGCCCCTAGCCCTTGCACCTCGGAGTCTGAGGCCGGCTAGGGAGACAGCGCAGACGACTAAATTTATTAACAGCCGACGGGCCACTCTATCTTTCACGGCAACAACAGTAGGTGATCCCATCAAAAACCTGTCTGCTGGCTAGCCAGCAAATCCGAGCTGACATGCCTGCCGCAGCGAGACCCAGATGAATGGAAACGAACGCTGTTTCCTCGAAGAAACACATCACAAACCAAATGTTGGACCAGGAAGTCAGTTCTAGTTCCATTTGAGAAAAAGTCTTTGACTTTTTATCCATAGGTTCTTTCCCAGATATGTATGTTTTCTTTTCTTTCCTTTCTTTGACTTTTACAAATATTAAGCAGAAGTTGAGCGTTTTAGGGGAGCTCAATGGTTGAATTTCTAATACTCAGTGAGGAGTTGGATATACTAGTCCAGTGGTTAAGCGCGCATTAATCTTAATATATCACAGCTAGAACATAATCATGATTCATTACAAACGTACATCAGCAGCCAGCCTCACTTAAAAGCAAACTATTTACCATTTTAAGTAAAAATAAAATATGTGAGTTACGTTTCATAGTTCAAAATCCATTTCATTGTCTTCAACATACACAGCATTGGAAAGACTAGCTATTTGCTCCAAAATGACTCTTTCAGGGATTAAATTAATATCATTATGAGTTTACAGAGTAACACATATTATATACTTAAAAATTTTTTTTAATGGGAAATAAAGTAGGTATCATGAATAAGTAGAGTTTTCTATGTCTATAGTGAAATAGTGCTTTTAAAAACTGTAATTCATAGAGATAACTGGACTTCCAGAATATTGTCATACCAGTCAGACCAGAAATTGAGTGAGACATGAGATCGGCTCACACAGTGAGGATTGGATCCTGTCTTTATTTAAAATTTTTATATTTTACTGGGGATTTTTTTGCATTGATTTTTATTTTAAAAATATTGTATTAAAATATTATTTACATGGATTACTGAGTTTTTGGTGCCTTTAAATTTTGTGCCTCACTTGCCTTACTCTACTCCTGACCCATAGAAGGTATGCTTTCCCTGAAATTACTTTTTCCCATAATGCTCTCCATAGAACATGGGGTATTAACAGTTGTTACACTTTAAAAAGAAAGAAGTTGCATCAAGTAAGTGTTAGGAGTAGTTAAATGAAGTTAAATAGCTTTCTTATAATTCTTTTCAGAGACTGGAATAAGCTGATGTGTACTGAGAATCTCCAATAGCATGGGGGCATTTCTCAAACTCATTTGCCCACAGAACTCTTTTTTCCACAAAGGAAGTGAGGAATAATCTGAGGAACACGTTCTGGTTAATAGTGTCCAAGAGACATTTCCAGCACATACTTTGATCCAATAAGACTGCCTTTTCAGGGACTTCCCTTGTGGTCCAGTGGTTCAGACTCTGTGCTTCCACTGCAGGGGGCACGAGTTCGATCCCTGGTCGGGAACTAAGATCCCGCACGCCATGCAGTGTGGGCAAAAGAAAAAAAAAAAAAAAAAAAAAAATCACCACTGCCTTTCACATCTATTATATATATATATTTTTCTTTTCTTTCCTCCACTTACCCCACTTTTTTTTTCAGAATACTGAAAAGATAAATATGTCGACACAATCAAGCTAAAGTTATAAAAGGGCTACATTAGTATCTCTATAAACAGGTGTAGTAAAAGTTCATTGTAAAGACATATCAAAAGCATTAAAAACACCCCAGGGCTTAGTGCCCCGTAAAGAAAGTGATATCAGGCACACTTACCGGTAAAGTCTGTATTGACTGGGTGAGTGGAGCTGGGAAATTTATAATATCCATTTCCTATGAAACGAGTTCCTTTCATCATTGTGGCCCTCGGAGCTGGTAGAGCTGCCTCTCTCCTTTCCAGCTGATATGTAGGAGAGGGTCCATTTTGTTCTTCAGGTGCCTGCCACCTAAGATGGATGGTTGTACTGTTGATTCCTTCAACCAGAGGTGGCCTTAGTTGGGCTGGTGCTAAATATTAGAAAACTCTTGTTACGTTCAAGAATTTGGCTCCTATCTCTAGATACAGATATGCACACATATGTTCACATGCACCTGTGTACATTACACTCAAGATCAAATCAATTATGGCCTCCAGTATTTCTATGGTCTAGGAACTGAAAACACAGAGTTAATATTACATGTGACTAAACAAAATTTAAATGGCTAATGAATACGCTTTTATCATTAAACAAAGTTTTTTCTTACAAATAATTTCTCTATTCTTTCTTGCCACCTGACAGATACTATATATTATAGTCTGTTGGCGCACCACCCAGATTCCCTTTACCAAGCAGATGCTTCACTGCTCTAGCTTCTGTGCCTGTTGGTCTCTAATGGCTCATGGCTTCTCCATTTTCTAGAGAATATCCCTGCCCTACCCAGGAGCTACAAGATCCCTTGTGAATCCTGCAGCCGGTGACCACCAAGCTAGTGGCTACTGACCACAAAGGACGGAGTCCCTTGTCTTAACATGGTATCGAGTCAGGGCTGCAATTCACAGAGGCCAAGCAGGAAAAGGAAATGGTTGAAATGGGCTAGTTAGGGAGACAAGAGAAAGTGTGGGGTTTGAGAAAAACCGGTGGACGGCAGGGGGTGAACAGTCACTAATTCGCGCCAGCCCACAGATGATTCAGGAATGACAACCCAATGTTGTCAAATCTTTTGTTAAAAAAAAAAAAAAAGTCATTTAATGTGTAATTTTCTGATTTTTAAAGCTTAGCTACTGGTCTAAATTAAAACAAACAAAAAAACAAACACCACTCTGAAAGCCAAACAAAGCATCCACAGGAAAGAACGAGCCTGTGATCTCAGCAGTTTGCAAACTCCTGTCGGAGCACAACAGACTCAGGCAGCCTCGGGGGCCCTGGAGTGACCACAGCACTCCCAGCAGTGGCCTGAGCCTTGGGCAGTGAGGGCCCAGGGCTCACACGCACACTGGGGCCACGGCGCACCTTGAGGTCCAGGGACACTGGCATTTCTTTGGAGCCTCCTGGGAGACCCCAGGAGTGACAGCTCTGAGACTTCCCCTAAAACCTACTGGAAACAAATCAGATTAACAACTGAGTTGTTGAAAATGAAGACCTGTTTCAATTTTTATTTTCTTAAGCAGTTGAGTTTGTAGGATGAGATTCATATCCACTCGAAGTGTGTCAGCTGGGTTTGAGGGGTGAAAGTGAAGAAAGGAACACATGTCATAATCGCCAAGTCTATTTATTGAGGACCCAGACTAAGGCTGTGGATCTTAACTTACAGCTGTGTTAACACAGCCTTGTGCAGACACAAAGCTTTTGCCTGTTTCAGTAAATGTAAGATAAAATGGTGTGAGTACAAAAACTAATATTCTTAAACCAAGAAAGGCAATTCACCTTAAATCAGCTTCGAACAATGACCATTTGTTACTTTCTAGAAAGCTTGGCCAGCTTTCCAAAGAGAAACAATTCACTGTGATTCTATTTTCATTTTTAGTAAAGAAGAGAGGGCAGTGAGTTAAAAGTTCATCAACTTAGAAAGATAATTAACAATTCTGTTCATCTTCCGCCAGTGTGAGCCATGTGATATTCTTATATATACGGATCTGTACATTTTATGCATGATTTCCTTTAGTATTCTTTGCCAAAAATTAGCTAAATGCTGGGTTCTCAAAGATTTCATTCTACAAGCTATGATCCCTCTTCAAAATAATCCAAAACAAAATAAAAAGCTAAGCCATGCAGAAATTTCTTCTCCCACTAAGCTCATCTCCAGAGTTTGGAGTTCCATCTTTGTAAAATTTCAGGAAGCCATCACTGGCTATTAGCTTAACTGGGGAAGGAGTACTGTCAAAGATTTCTGAGTCTCGGGGTCAGAGAATCAAGTAATGGAGGACCGATTATATCTTTTTCATTTGTTTAAAATTTTCTACTTAGGAGCAGACAATAGGAATTTTGAGCTTTTCTGTTACTTTCCTGTATTCCACTTAAGATTCCCTAGTGATCTGGCACACAAAGACTTGAACTTTTTAGTTTGAAGAATACCATCTATTCCAGTGATATCCAAATAGCATACGATATCGCTTGTATGTGGAATCTTAAAAAATGACACAAATGAACTTGTTTACAAAAGAGAAATAGAGTCACAGATGTAGAAAACAAATTTATTCTTATTTAAAAGCAGCTACTTTCTCAAGGTCGCATTTGTTTGACATCCGATACTCTTTTACTTTACTCCAATCATCCAGCTGGATGGGGATATGTAGATTTGTACCACTATTGTATTCAGAATTCTTTCCCCATTGATACATCATCGAAAATCACTTCTTAGTCAGGAGTATAATTTCAGAGTCAAAACAAAATAAAAGGAATTCCAGCAATTCAGTAGGTTTTTTTGTTTGTTTGTTTTGTTTGATTTAATGTCTACTAAAAGTGAGAACATGCAATTTTTAAAATATGACAAAATGATTATAATCAATAAGGACACTTATGCATTGAGGATCCACTAAAATTAATGCTGACTATCTAAACTCTAACAAGTAGTGGAGCACTTGTAGATTCACCGGGGAATTGCTCCGCTGAGCAATTACACCATTCTTAGGAAGTCAACCACAGAGAATGAGTGAAACTAGAGTATATATATGTGTGTGTGTTTGTGCGTGTGTATTTTATTCACTTGCTTAAAAAAAAAAAACAAAACTCTCAGCTGGTCTGTTACAGTTTCACTTGCAAGTCAACCCAGCCCACTTGAAAGGGTGAGTACCTACTCAGTCATTATCTTCAGAGTTCCCCTAAGACCAGAGGGTAATTTTCAATCAATTAAATGAGACTGGTCTCACATACATTCACAAGTAGAATAATGATAAGAAAAACAGATACTCCTGAACTATGAAACACATACACACAAACACAGACTCACTAAGAGACAGGTGAATTGAAGATTATGGCTCAGATCATCAAAGTGAAGGGATTATAGGTATAAATTTGTTCATCACAAAACAGTAAATTAAGAGACAATATGGAATAATGCGAAAGTCTCTGCCGACTTCTAGAGAGAGAATTTTCACTTTTTATCCAATTCTGTGTGATTTTACAAAAATCACTTCAAACCTATATGCCTCAGTTTTCCCATCCAACATGAGGATAAATTTTGACACTTTGAAAATAACTGCTTTTAAAAACAATATAATTGTGTTAGGTTTTACAAAGCAAATTTCTATTCAAATACAAGGCATTATTATTACTAGCCAATAAAGCATCTTTCGAATTACATATTATAAAATGATTCAGTTCATCCACATTCAGAATCTATCTGTGTTTACTTAGAAAATCCTCTTATAAGCATAAAGTATAAAATGGATCTTCAATATCCATCATTTCAAAGACTAACAATGTACAGAGTCTGTTTCTACTTGGAATAAAATTACGGTGCTCTTGTATTTTTTTGCATTAGCTCTGTCATCCAATTTCTAGTCTCTCTCTTCTATTTACAAGCATTCTTTTATAAAACACTCTGTAATATACATTCTTCTTTATGCAGCATTTATTACTTTGTAATCTGATTAATAGCAAATCATAATGCAAAAATTTACACTTGCAAAATTTACGTAGTGTGGAGTTTGACCATCTCAGGATGAGAACTGAAGACTAAATGAGCAGAAGTGCTTGCTGACAGGTCTTTAAAATCAAATCTGTGTTTTCAAGGAAGAGTTTGTTGTCTGTGAAGACTGTATGGCTGTGTCAATATCGTAAAGCATCATCAACTATTAGGAAGATGGCAACCTAGGAACAAGCAGCGCTTCCTCATTTCAGGGGTGTGACGGGGGAAAGACTAATATGAGACATCCTCAGGCATCTTGTCAGTGGAAAATGATCCTGACTTTCTCCCAGAGATGCAAACTGTCACAGGAAACGCGATTTGCCAAATGCTGCTAGGCCCGAACACCTGTGAAAGGGCCCTGGGACTAGAACGCAAACATAAAGTCCGGGTTGGTCACGTAGCCATGATTTCCCAGTTGGCAAGCACTCTCCATTCAGGGTCCAGAAGAGAAGAGGATTCTCCCCTTAGACTCTCAGAGACTTCTCAGTGCTTTCTTGTTGACTATCTATTCTCTGACTGAGGAAAGAACAACATCAATTTTCCCATTTTCTTCTTTGTTTACTAGTCCCCTTCAAGAGAGAAGATATATAGTGGAACTGATCTGGAAAGGAGAAAACTTAGGTTCTAGACTGCTTCTTTAGGACCTTACTTATAGAACATTGGCTAATCCATTATTTGGCCTCTCTGTTCTCCAGTGTCTCATTCATTCATTTATTTTTTGGAAAAAAAATTTTTATTGACGTATATTTGGTGTACAATATTATATAAATTACAGGTGTACAATAGGGTGATTCACCATTTTTAGAGGTTATGCTCCAGTTACGGTTACTATAAGATATTGGCTATATTCCCTGTGCTGTACAATATACCCTTGTAGCTTATTTTATACATAATAGTTTGTACCTCTTAATCCCTTACCCCTATATTGTCCCTCCACTTTCCTTCTCCCCGCTGGTAACCACTAGTTTGTTCTCTATAGCTGTGAGGCTGCTTCTTTTTTGTTGTTGTTGATACATTCACTAGTTTGTTGCATTTTTTAGATTCCACATACAAGTGATATCATACTGTCTGTCTTATTCCACTTAGGAAATACCTTCCAAGTCTATCCATGTTGTTGCAAATGGCCAAATTTCATTCTTTTTTATGGCTGAGTAATATTCCACTGTGTATATATATACCACATCTTCTTTACCCATTCATCTGCTGATGGACACTTAGGTTGCTTCCATATCTTGGCAACTGTAATAATGATACTATGAACACTGGGGTGAATGGATCTTTTCAAATTAGTGTTTTCATTTTTTCCAGATATGTACCCAGGGGTAGAATTGCTGGGTAATACCTCATTTATTGAAGAGCACGACAGACCCGATTATGCCTAGGGTCTCTTCCAGTTTCAAAATTCTGGTTGAACATTTCCAAGCAGCTCCTCTCCACTGTAAACCAAGAAGGGGTGCTGGATACATAGATCCCCTCAGCCCTCCAGGAAGCCAGCCAGCTTAGCTCCCACAGCTCTGAGCCATCTTGTTCTTTGCCTCAGCACGGCAGATACATATTATGATTTTTCTGTGTGTTCTATGATCTAAACAAGGCCAGAAAGCAGTGCTTTTAGAGAATTTAAGGGGAATCACCTCCTTGATGAATAAACACTACCTTAACCAGCTGTCAAGCAGGTGATCATCAATAATTTGCACGCACCTCACGTCCAACACATAAAAAGTGTGAGGATCCATGATTTCTGAACTGTACATACGGCAGCAGCAGTGACAGCACGTACTGTTCCCTAAAGTCCCCCGTCAATAAAAGGTAGTTGCTTGGACTGTAATTATGGCATCCTTGCTACCCAAACTTGAAGCTTTTACGGGGCTTATGCAATTTAACTACTTAAATGCATGGTAACACTTGCTTCTCTGACAGAAAAGTATTGATTTTTTAATCATTTTCAAGTCTCCTCTAGCACAAATAAATGTACTACAGTTACAGTTAATGCACTGTGTACGTGCATTAAACGTTGGTGTGACAGAATTTATTATTTTGTGATATATAGAACTGAAGTCGGGCTTCTCAGAAAGTAGCATCATGGATCCAACGTCAGTATGGAAACTACCATTGTCCTTGATACTCCAAATTCTCTAACTTCTACGAGTTAGAGATCTTTTTTCATAGGATACTTAGGCTTAAAATAAAGGAGGGGATGCTGAATATAAATCTTTCCTACACGTCAGTGTAGGAGAAAATTAGAAATAGTCCAACAGAGAAGATAACAGTTTATTTTTTCCTAAAGCTGTGGGTGTACGGCAACTCTGTTCAGATGAATTTTTGTCTATTTAATTTTTTCCCCTTGCATTTATTTAGGGCACATCTATCAAAATATTTTGCACACAATAGTCTTTCTAGTTCAATTCTTACACATTTTAATTGTGTTGTTTTAATGCCTTACTGTAGTTAATACATCGGAAAACTAAAATGGTGCTTTAAAAAGTGTGATTTCTGCATGCCATTTCTGCCATGCCAAAAAGGTCAACAGAGGCCCCGTGAAAGTCACATATCTAAATACAGACCTGGCAACAGAGGTCATTACATAGTGTATCAACAGGCCTTTACCTTGGGTGCATCACACATTCAACATTAAAGTGGGTGAGTAAAAAGCAGTTAATTTTGTTTTGTTAGAAATAATATCATTTTAGTTTTAGCATCTAAGACAGATGCCAGCATTTCACTCTGAACAGATGGTAATTCCATCTAATAGTGCATCTCTGTATTAGTAAGGTCTGTTGTGTATACAAACAGTAATAAACAGTAGGTAAGGATCAAAATAAATTTTAATTGTTGACATTAAATTCTGGCAGCCACAGTTCTAAGGCTGCAATATTCCTTTTTCAAGTCTGTCAGGTTTACTAATGCCACAAAAGCGTTGTCGAAAGCTGCCAGATCCCAGTTTCCATACAAAGATGTTGCATGCTACCAGATATTGGTCTGCACCAGGATTGCCTGTTTTCCTACGCTGAAATAATCCTTCAGGAATAACATGGGATTGGTGCTACCACTGATGCACTGGTCCGTCATGATTTCTTTTAGAATGCTCCTGAAGGACTGAAACTTTAATTAAGAGGTTGATTTTTAAAATGTTGTGTCCAATTGTTACAACTGGGGTCATGGTGCTATCACAGCCACTTTCCTACCCTGCTAAGTAAGGGTCTCTCATTCAATTCACTCTATTCTCTTTGCAAATCTGGGCATTCCTGAACTTCTCTGAAACTGACAACATCCTTTTCATTCGGTTTGTTTTATCGGAGTCTGAAGGATTTCCCTAACAATTGCAGCTCTCGTCAGCTGAGCTCTTCTGTAGGCTTTGCTGTGGATCAAGCCTGCCAACAAGCACCAATCTGGTTCTCATAATGTCTCCAACGATCTGGTATTACAAGTAGTAGCCGCTCTATATTTGGGGAAGCTGCCATGTCAAAATCATTATAAAAAACCCCAGTTTGGCATTCAAGTTCAATAACAAACATGCTTTGCCATCATATTTCTTTAAAAACAAGGATGTATTTTTTTTGAATCATGAAAAATATATTGCTTCCACCATATGGGACAACCAACGACTCACCAACCGATTTCAGATGCAGCATATTGAGCTGACCATATGTTACTGTGCTGTTGAATGGCTGAGTGATTCATGCCCGTCACATTCTAGTATATCAATTAAAGCTCCTTGAAGTCTGCATGATTTGTGTCTCTGTTATTAAACCCTGCTAATTCATCCCACTTACACATCTGTTATAAATCTCTAGGAGTGCTGCATGATTCATGGCAATCTGTGAGCATGCTACAGCAAATTCTTCTCCTTGTAATTAACAGTAAATTGTTTTACTGCCATGCAATGAATTTTTCAGTTATATTGCAAATGAACTCCTAAATGTGCGGTTCTTTCCTAAGAACTGACTTATATCATTAGGCAATTAAAAAGTATTGCTTTGAACCAAAAGCTTTTAATCAAGAGAAATACAACTTCAACATTGCCTGAGAGCCACGGAAATTTGACACGGTGGTTAGAAGGGCAAAATAATTTCTGTTGTTGAAAGAGCAAAACAAACAAAACCAACCCTTCCGCGTACTCAGGATTTCCCTGATGCTAAGACGTGAGAACTGCTGCCTGAAAAGACTGGGTGAGACAAGTGTGCACAGATACTGTTTATCTTAGAAGTGACTTAAGTCATCTGTCATTACCAAATTTCTCAGATTGACTTGCACTGCTCTAATTGTAAAACAGTGCCTTTATTCTTGAAATAAATAATTGGATAATTAGCCAAGTTGAATCCGCAGAGGATTTCGCTGCTGTTCAAGTGTTCCTGTCAAAGGTGAAGCAAATTCATTTCAGCTCGCCTCTGCAGCTCTTCCAAGAGGCTTTGATTTTTTTTTTCCCCACTTTCCTGGCAGCAGCCTGAGATTCATGAGTCCATACATCAAGTCGGTAGTTTAACAACAAATGGAATTAAATTCAAAGAAGGGAAACTAATTGAAGGACAGCAACAAAAGTGGTTGGTAATGTGCTTTTTAATATGGCATGCCACATTTGCATGATAATTTTTCCTTTTTAGCATGGAGCAGAAAGTGACTAGCTTAATGAGGGATTATTCAAGACAGGAACGAACAAAATGCATTCATAACTAAGAACAAAGATTGTATTATGAAACAAAAACAGGCAACCTCAGAGAAGTAACTGGATGATTGGTTTATGCATTATGAATAAAAAGATAGAAAAATATTTATATTAGTATTCACTAATGACTATATATACAAGATTGTTATAATTAAAATTATAAATTAACATATTAAGAGTGCTTGTTTAATCACTCTGGGTCCTATTCACAATGAAAGGACTTAGGTACCTGCATACAAAACAATGTGTGTTTTCAACCCAGCCGCAAACAGCCCATACATTCTACTTTGGATTCAGACAAAAATCTTAATGCACCACTAATTACTTGCTTAATGGGAGATGGGCACTTCTAAGCTTGTAGTGTAGAGGTCAATTTATGATAGGTAAAGGAAATAGGACATTATTCCTCCGGGAATGGATCTCCAAAAGGAATTTCTCTGAAGGAAGGTTTAATTTGTACTTAATTCACAAAGGGTGGAAATGTACAAAGTTATTAGATGAAAAGGGTAATCTTCAAGAAAAGTACAAGAAGGGTGCCCAGCCCATCAGTTCATGACCCTTATACACCCAGAGGCAACTCCAAAGCCACCCATGAGAGTTTCCTCAAGATTTTGCAATGGAGATGCAGCTGCTCCTGGGAGAATACCTCTGTCACATCAGCTCTCAGACTTTGTCATGGGCACCAAAACTAAAGGAGTAAAGCAATAAATATTCTGGATGAAATGTGTAATTCTAATAATATCTAATTGAAAAAATACTTAAGAGAGCAAATTATAATTCTCGAGATTTTTAATGAAGCAGATACATCTTTACAAGTATCTTTTTGATTTCTGTAACTGAGATTTAAGGAAAAACAACATGTTTAAGTGATTCAGTGCTTCAAAAAGGCTGACTACTACTTCAAATTTTGGGTGTTCTTCTTCAAAATTTTTAAATGGTCACTGGCTTCTTCTGATTCCTGACACTTCACTCACATGAACTACATTTAGACTTGAGTTAAATTTCTCACAAATCCATTAGAATTCACTGGAGTAATATATACCCTCCAAATTGTAACTTTATTACTAGAATAAACAGAGCAGGAAGAATCACAGCTACAACTTAACTTTTATTCCTTTCCTACAATGGTCAACAAACCTGTTGACCATTCAAAAGGATTGACCTTCTCACTGTTTATTTCTATGACTTAATATCTATCAGTTACGCACAGAGGTTTGATCCTAGGAAAATTTTAGAAGAAAAACCTTATTCACCTATTAAAAACAAAGGAGGCAAGAAGGATATTGGATCTGTAATTGCTGGGGTTTTCTTTGTATTCTAATAAAAACAAGTCCATTCTCCCTGATCCAAACACCCCTGAAAATGGTATATTTTATAATAAATCAAGTGGCAAGCAAAAATTATTTTTTTATACTTTTGTCATTAAGTGACTTTATTCCCTGCTTGGCAGATGAAGAGTCAGAGAGTTCTGACAAAATAAATTAAGGGATAAAGGAATAAACATTTTAGCAGAAGAGCGCTAAAATAATTTTTCCTTCAGAAAAGAAAGGATTTCACATGTGAACAAAGTTAATGTATATTTTTTTTTAATGGAAATTGAGTAGAAGGAACATTTTGGCAAAGGACAAAAAACTACACATTTAAAATTTACTATCCCATCTTCTCCTGCAACTGTTTAATTTTTAACCTTCCAGCTTCTGCTCTAACCATGTTAATCAGAGTGCTGCCCAGAGAGTCATCAGTGACCCCACGTTCCTTGCAGTTTACATTTTTCCTACTTCCCCTACAGCATGTGACCCTACTGACAACATCCTCCTTCTAGAATTCTCTCTCCCCTTGATTTTTTGGATACTGCTTTTTCTAGGTTCTTTTTCTAACTCTGACCACATCTCTGCCCTTTATTCCTCCTTTCCTCTTCCTCCCAAAATGTGAGCATTCACTGAGATGTGAACTTTTATTTTGTATTTTCTCTGCCTTCACTAATACATTATTATCCATAGTTTCGGCTCCTTCTATATGCAGGTGATTATAAAACCTGCATCCTTCTTAAGCTCCAGATTTGCATTTTCTGCTGTTGGCTGGTTATAATCGTCATGGATGTGTTTCCATCAGAAAATCAAACTGAAACTCATGGTTTTATTTCTCCCATATGTTCTTTCTTCGTGTTTTGCATTATATTTAGTGGCATCACCACTGTCTAGGATATTTACTGTCATCTTCAATCCCTCTTCTTAACCTGTGGATTTCCTCTCCTTGATCTACTCTATTCCTTTCTTTTAATTTTTCCCTCTATTTATCTGATTTACTTTCTCATGGCCCCCTTGGAATGTCTACCAGTCTCTATTTCCACACTTTAATCTATTCTACACTATACAGACAGAGACATCTTTATAAACCTCAGCTTTCATCACCTCAGTACGGAACAGCCCCTCAAACAGCGACACATGGTATAATAGCTGCAAAAATCTTTACCAATTCTTTTTAGTCCATTTCAAATGCCATTTAACCTGAGCTAATTTCCCAGTCTCCTAAATCAAAGTTATCTATCCCGTATTCTCCGTTCCCATAGCTTTCTTTTATCCTTTCCCCCAAGGTGTTAATCCTACCTGTTATATGTCAGTACCTTAATGCAGACACCATTAAAGTATCTTTGAATGGATTCTATTAGAATCCCCTCCACCCAGTGCTTTAAACAGTAACCTTAATAGTCGTTTACTGAATTGAGCATTCACAGCAAAACATAGCAACAATATGGTTATGACACATTATTAACTCTATATTGTAAACAACAAATTTGAAATGTGTAGTTTTTGATCAAAATCCTGAAATGCATGTCATAATTCTGAACAACATGCTCCTTACAGAACTGAAAAATGATGCTTTTCGATGTTAGCGCCCCCTACAGTTTACTTTTGCCATTCAATCCTTAGTTTTAGGACTCTCCATTGTTATACTTATGTTATAATACTGTCACGGAAACAAAGTTGTAAAATAAATTGCATGACTTCGATAACATTTGATTAGACATTCTATAACATTTACATTGTGACGATAAAAGTATTACAAAACAGTTATGATAGAAATCTTGATAAAAATAACAATTTTTTTTTGAGGATTTACTCTGTGCTGGGCACTGCTTTAAATACTTAACATGTATTTACTCCTTGGGAGAGCCCTATGTAATAGGTTATCCTTATTTATAAATTGGAAAACTAAGGCACAGAGGTCATATAATTTACTCAAGGTCACAAAGCTAGTAGATGGCAGAGCCCAAATTCAAGCTGTGGCATTCTGGCTTATCATTTTCCCCTAAAATACACAAATAAATTCTTATTTGAAAAAGTCAATTAACTTGCACATCTCATGGCTTTCGGAGACTATGAGAGGTTTCCAAGTTCTGTTTTTCAGGGATAAAGAGGCAGGGAGAGGACTCAGAGGGCCTAGATGAGCTCTGCTCCACTCAGCTTCCAGTGGATGGAGTGGCCTTAAGCCTCCTCACCAGTGACTAGAAGAAGAGCACATAGCACTGGGGCGCAGTGAGTTCCATGTCACAGGAACTCTTACTGCAACCAATGAGGATGATATTCACACAGATGTGATCATTGGTCCATTAATCAGGGAAGATGCCATTCTATAGACATTTTCCCTGCTTTTCTCTTTCCACGTCCAGGATCTGTCTAGTGTCTGGGGACCAGCATGTCTCTGTTCAGTTCTTTTAGTTTGTGTCTATGAAAAAACAGAGTAGATCCTATCTAAAGGAGAGAGCCTGTCCTAACAGTGCTGGAAAATAGGGCATGTGAGGTGCAGCTGGGAGGTCCCTCGGTACACAGCCTGGAGGAGAGAAGACTTGGCTGGCGGTATTGTTACTGAAGATGTTATTGGAAGTGATGTCATGAGGAAGGTGAATTAGAGTGAGGACAACCCCCAAGGGAGTGGAAGGAGAATGTTCAATAGGAGCCAGAGGGAGGTATTTTGGATTAGTATCACCTTTGAAATTGCGTTTTCAAAGAGGTCTCTAAACATGGTATGATTTGCCAGAGAGGTGTAGTTCCCCTACCACTAAAGGATCACACACAGGTCGGACAAACCCTTGGAAGGAATGTTGCATAGGATATATTAATATTGGCTAGATAGTCACCCTAGATGACCTTGAAATGCTTTACAACCCTGAGAAGCTGTGATTTCAGTTCTGCTCGGTCACATAATCGGAGTCCCTTTATCCTCCCCTAGATCTCAGGCCAATCTTTGGTTTGTGTGGGTTCTGTTTTCACTTTCTCCAGCCCCCAGGACAGATTCTTCTTTTAATTTTTATCCTCTAGTCCCAAATTATGTCATTTTTTCTAAAAGAGACAGGGAGTCTTCCCCTGTTATCTACACTCTGTAACTCTCTAATAACACAGTATATAAAAATAAATAAATATTCTTATAGGAGAATGGTGTTTTTTGTTCAAGCTAGGTACTCCATAAATACTTGTACAAAAAGGTTAACTATGTTAAAACACGAAGAGTTGAGTCAGAGATAATAAAACATAATTTCTTGGAACTTTGGAGTCATTCTCATTATTGAAAAAAAAAAAAAAATTTTTTTTTTTTGGCCCTGCCATGCAGCATGTGGGGATCTTCGTTCCCCAACCAGGGATTGAACCCGTGCCCCTTGCATTGGGAGCACAGAGTCTTAACCACTGGACCGCCAGGGAAGTCCCCATCATTGGTGGACAATTTAAAGAAACAAAATTACTTGTTATATTTGAAGTCTGTTGTATATTGATACAAGATAATTTGAGCCCAACAAGTTTTTCCAGAATGAAAACAAAATAAAACAAGACAAAAACTATGGAATTGTATATGAAGACAGTAAGGAAGAAGGTCTAAGGAGTATTTTCATAGCTAACCATGTTTGCATGCTATCTGTCATTCGCCTAGGAGTCTCTTAACCTCCTCACATCTGGACATTTCCTTAAAGAGCACCAGGAATCTAAGCCTTGTTGGATGCTGACAGAAAAACTGATTTGAAAATATCCTAAATGGTAAGTAATTGGGTTATATAGGTGTTAATAATACATGTAATCAAGTTTGTGTGAACCTAATTTGTCGTAAGCGAAGCAAGCAAAAAATTATACAAACTATTTCCTGGTAAGATTATACTTGATAACAAGTTGTTATTTCAATTTTATGTACTTAGGAGCTTCATACTCATAATAAACAGATTAATAAACACACTACTGCCTATCCAATAAAGGCAAAATATGACACCAGGGCAACCCAGTAATTTCTGGATGTCTGCTGTTAGCTCCGTGGGGCAGGAAGGGATAGACCCAATCCCACACAAAAAAAGTTAAGACTGAGAGAAGCAGTATTCTGAGTCCTCACAAGAAGCCTGCTAAACACTTCAAACAATTGTTGGGACACCTTTAGGACTTAGGGTGGTGGGAGTCCTGTAGTCACTCGGCATCTAATTATGTTTCTTATGATGACACAGCTGCAACTCAGGAATGTTCAGGGCTCTTAAGTTTCTTTTTCTGTTCAACTATGTCATGGTCAGTAGCAATCAGGGTTAGTGAGGGAGAAGGAGAAAGCAGAAAAGACAAATATTAAGTCCAAACTAGAGAAGGTATTGAGCTTTGTAGGTGTTTTGTTTATAAATACACAATATATTTTTCATGTCCTTTAGAACTTGCTTACCTGCTGCTAAAGTCCGTCCTGCTCCCGAAGCACTGGTTATACAACCAACTGTATTGCAGAGAGAAATAGTAAAGTTGTATATCCTATAAGGTTGTAGTCCTTTTACAATATAAGACAGTTCTTGGGATTTAGCAGTGTACAACACCTGTGAAGCAAAAAAAAAAAAAAAGAAGTCAGATACTAGATAATCAGTGTGAAAAACATTAGCTTGACAAGCAAAGTTCCAGGAATTCTGACAGAGGGAATTATTGCCAACCACGATTAGGAAAAGGGATTCTTTTTGAAGGGCCTCAACAAGCTAGGATTTAATTGATAATTGTACAATCACACTGCTTTATGAGGTAATAATCCAGTTCCTGAGTGGATAAATGAGGAAACCGAGTTATTGCCTCATAAAGCAGCATGGTGGTGCAGTTCGTGTCACTGATGGTACAGATAAAGAATGGTGACACTGTCATTGTTATCGTGAAAAAGTCCAAATAAAACCACGGGGCTTGGCCAAAATGAACCCAGTGCAGTAATGCCCACATGCTAGCTGATGGAGCTGGTACAGAAAGATGTCACTACGTTAAATCAATCCCATCATTTGCTTTAAAAAAAAAAAAAAAGCCACAGGAAGAAAAAGGGAAAAAAAGGAAAGATTACTGAGCACCCGCATGAAGTCAATTCTCAATTATCTTTCTTGTACAACTGAGCATAAGAAGATTGATCAAACAGTTACATTTTTTTTTGAAATACTGTCTTTATCACACATTTTCAAATGAAAATAGCAGATTTGAGCAAAGGAGACTCTATGGTCCATAAACAAGGAATTAAACAATAAACACTGAGAGCTTGTCCTGTCATTATAACTAGAATTGATCAAAAGCAACCATGTAAATTTGCTTAGTCTGTAGATACAAAGACCACTGGTGATTATATTCAGGAAAAAAAAAGTCATTAAAATGGATAGTCTGACAGCAAGCATGAGTACAAAGCTATTTTTCTAAGGGATATTGATATACATTCATATCAAATAATCTTCCATAAATATAAATACTACAGGTAACTGTAAAGATTAATAACATTTGGAGTCAATTTCTAGATTTTGTTTTCCCTTTAGGAGTACGATAAAATTCATTTGGAATATGTGCCTGGGTACTGACTTTAAAATTTCATAAACTGAGTAGTTCTAGAAAGCAGTGTGTTTGGAATATAAAGTATATTGCTTACATAACACTTTTCAGAAATAAAGGTGACTTTGGAGATTCAAAATATCTAGGAATAATTTCAAACATTGGTACCATTTTCTTGCAATTACATTTAGAAATCAGAAAAGCATCAAACACTGAATTATTAATCCTTTTTCCAATTTTAAAATGGCTACCTAGGTTTTGAAGATATAAACTGTTTTCTTTCATGCAATGTGATTTAAAATTTTCTAAGAAAAATAAAACTTTGAAATGAGTAAATCTTACTTAATATTGCTATAAGATTTATCTTATTTAGCACAGTCTTGATGGGATTTAATGTAGATTTTTAGAAAATAAAATTGTTTTTAAGATAAAATACATTAAGGTATTTCTTATTTAATTTAAAAAATTGAATCATTTTTAAACAAATTATTCTTTGTCTCAAGAACACATCAAGAGGGAGGGGATGAACAGTATGGAGGTTCCTTAAAAAACTAAAAATAGAACTACCATACAACCCAGCAATCCCACTACTGGGCATATAACCTGAGAAAACCATAATTCAAAAAGAGACATGTACCACAATGTTCATTGCAGCTCTATTTACAATAACCAGGACATGGAAGCAACCTAAGTGTCCATCAACAGGTGAATGGATAAAGAAGATGTGGCACATATATACAATGGAATATTACTCAGCCATAAAAAGAAACAAAATTGAGTTATTTGTAGTGAGGTAGATGGACCTAGAGTCTGTCATACAGAGTGAAGTAAGTCAGAAAGAGAAAAACAAATACTGTATGCTAACACATATATATGGAATCTAAAAAAAAAAAAATGGTCATTAAGAACCTAGGGGCAAGACAGGAATAAAGACACAGACCTACTAGAGAATGGACTTGAGGACACAGGGAGGGGGAAGGGTAAGCTGGGACAAAGTGAGAGAGTGATAGTGTATATATGGACATATATACACTACCAAATGTAAAATAGCTAGCTAGTGGGAAGCAGCCGCATAGCACAGGAAGATTAGCTCCGTGCTTTGTGACCAGCTAGAAGGGTGGGATAGGGAGGGTGGGAGGGAGGCAGACGCAAGAGGGAGGAGATATGGGGATATATGTATATGTATAACTGATTCACTTTGTTATAAAGCAGAAACTAACACACCATTGTAAAGCAATTATACTCCAATAAAAATGTTAAAAAAAAAAAAGAGGGTGGGGATATGGGGACATGTGTATGCACATGGCTGATTCGCTTTGTTGTGCAACAGAAACTAACACAGTATTGTGAAGCAATTATACTCCAATAAAGATCTATTAAAAAAAAATTTTAAAAGAACACAAAATGAAATGTAATAAAGAGAAAATGTAGACTAATACTAATTTTGATGAAATTTTACTTCTTCTCTACATATAGTTGTTATAAATTACATGATTTTTAAGAGACACTTATCCTAGAGCTTGGGGCATGTAAAATCATCACTCAGATAAACTGTGTCTTTATCATGTACATAGACTCATCTTAACAAGTCTTAAAGGATGTATCTAATTGAAAGTTTTTTGTGGGATTAATCTTTAAAGAGGTGAGAAGAACTTTGTAGGAGTTTAAAATACTACAATGATAATAGCACCACTTCTATATATGTCTTCTACCACATTCTTAGGTAAAGATCCTTTAACAGTTATTTTTACAGTAGGCTTTCCCCAGAAATTTTGGCTATTTATTTACCAAGATTATAACAAGACATGCTCAGGTCAGTGTGGATACAAATTTAATTGTTGAGAACATAAAAAATTTTGACTTTGCCACTTGTGATTTCACTTTCTTGAATATACGATTAGGTAGATGAATATTTGCAGGAGAGGGTATAAGAGAGAGAATAAAGTGACATATCTATATCCTTCTTTTAATTCAGCCACAAAGACTTTTAAACAAACAAAAGATTTATATACATAAATTTTGTCAACATAAAAAAATATTTTCCTGCCCCATTGAATAATATTTTATAAAATGTAATGTAGCTGTATCGCATTAATAATAATCACTAATAATAACAATATCTAATATTTGTCAAGCTCTTTAAGCTCCACAAAAACTGTATAGATAAGCAGAAATTGTTTTCCCATTTTACACATGAATAAAACCTGAAGCACAGAGATGTGTGATATGGCAAGTAATTGGTAAAAGCGGGATAAAAACAAGTTGATTTCTGGAATGTGTTGTATAAACTATGGGGGTTTTTTTTTCTTATCTTAGTTTCTCGGAATAGAGTATTATAATACAAGTAACAGCCAGAATGCATAATATGCTGTGCAAGCTGGTAATCCAAACCCACATGTCATCCACCATTCTGACACTGCTGGCTCAATCTCAGCTCCTACCTATGACTCCTTGGAGGACCCTTAAGACTTGTGAGAGGAGAAAAATGTGGTTTGGTTTGCAGATGGGTTGTCTTAGTATGTGGTTAATGAAGCCAAAAATGGGTGCTGGCTGCTCTATATCTCCATTCAGGGATGGTCCTAAAACCCAGCAATAAAAAGAAATCCTTTCAATGGGCAAAACTTTAGGTAGTGCACCTGGTCATTTATTCTGTGTGGAAAGGGAAGGGTCCCTGAATTATATGGCTGTGGTTTGGTTGTATTGAACATGGCCGTAAAACAAAAAAGACTAGAAAATCAGGAACTAGGATGTCTAGGGAAGAAGAATGTGGATAGGCCCATGGGACAGGGCATCAAGTAAGTGCGAAGATCTTTTCATGTCCTGTTAACGTCCTCCAAAGGGCATCTTCCTCAGAAGAGATGCTAAACAGCCAAGTATGCAGAATGACTTGTCCAGTTGACGTCAGCCTGTCTTTGTCATTGGTCACTCTTATGCTGATAGAAAGGACACTGGTCACACCATAAACTGGAGGGTAACAAGAGCCTCTCATCCTCCAGGATTATTATACATATCAAATGAATTGGTCTATGTACACAGTAAAGCCTCAGTAACCATTACCTATGATCATTATTCTCATTACTGCTGGCTGGATATAACCCACTAGAAGGAAATATGTCACTACATATCCCAAACCTTGAACATGTTCACAACCTTTGCTATAAGCTGTGATAAACTGCATCCCTCAGAATTTATTCTTAGGAAATAGAAATATGTAAAATGTACGTATAAGATGTTCTTATCAATGTCATTTAGATTTCCAAGAGAATTAATACAATAGACATAACAATTGATTGTGGATTGGTTGAATTATTATTGTGTACCCAGATAATATGATAGTACACAGCTACTGAATGTCAGCTTCTTGCAAGATATTTAAGGATATATGCTAAGTGGAAAAAGTAGATTTCATGAAACAAAATTATACCAACTTTATTTCCATATACCCTTATATTAGGAAAAAATGAGTGATATAAGTATTTAGAGCCTTGTATTCATAAATATTATATTAAGAAATGAATGCCCCCTTTAAGGATTGTATTGGATTGGCCAAATACTTCATTCGGTTTTAAGTAAAAATAAGACATATTTTTCATTTTCACCAAGAAATTTATGAATGTATTCATTAACTGAGCAAAAGTTTTGGCCAACCCAATATAAATGAAAATTCTGTCAGCATTCTGCAAATACAGAAAATGTCAATATGAAGACATAATTCAATTCTGAAAGGTCGTTAGTTGAAAATAACAATACCTGTGAAAACACCACCGGACTAGATTGTTGAGGTGATTGTTCAGAAACCATACTGATGTTATACCCCACAACTTTTCCTCTTGTCACATTATCTGCTGGCATCTCCCAGGACACGTTGAGCGAGTATGGTGAGAGGGGGGAGACTGAAGGAGGGGTCATGAATACAGGCGCTGTTAACAACAACAATAACAACAACCAAAACAATGAATGCTGTATTCATACGTTTTCAACCTGAATTCACACATTTATGCTAGTTTCTGAAACACCTCACTCCTTACATAATATTCTAATTTTTAAAAATCAAAGAAGATGCTGGTGTGTATAAAAGCTACTCACTTATTTTTATATCTGCAAGGATGTTCTCCACCTTCACGTTACTAACAAAGATATTTTCCATTTACAAAATTAAAAAATAGGAATTTGCTTGTGTTCATAAAGGTAACTAGTAGATAGCTGGGGAGGAAACCATAGGTCTTATGATGTCTTTGAAAGGAGAAGCCACAAAAACAGAATATGTCTCAGTCCTCAAAGTTTAGAACAATGCATAGTGACATATTGGAATTCTTATGTAGAGAAGTAATTCACTGAGCTTCTGGGAGAATATTACTCTTTAGAAAGAGGGAAATCGAAAATGTTCTAAATAACCCTGAAGAAATTCGAAAAGTTTTCAATAAATCTGGATTGAAATGTTCAGGGACATACACACATACATTCTCCCCCTGCCATCCTTGAGATCTTAATATGGATTTTAAATGTGCTAACCAAAGGTGTATTATCAAAGGACCTCATTTCACTTTCATTAGCCAGTGACCCATACAATTATGAGGGTCCAGTATTGCTGTTTCATCCATTACTTTTCATTTCTGACCTTGACTTTCCCCTTCCGGAATGCCATGGCTCATCACTTGTGCTATCATGGCCTTATTATTTGGACAAGATGGCTGGGAGTCATTAAGAGATGCTCAAGCACAATGCACATTTTATTCATGAAATGATTCCCTTGGACATGAAACTTGAAGCTACCCTTACCCTCCACAGTCCTAACAGATCCAATTTAAATCGTGACTTGGGTTTCTTTGGATATCTATAGATTCAAAGCATAACAAAAGTGTAGTTTTTTTGTCAAGGGCTCATGAAATTTGAAGTGTTTATAATATAAAGAATGAGGTGGAGGATTAAAAATATCTCATTTGCCTTAGTAAAGCTATCTTAAGAAAATTAAAACTTTTCACCATCTTTCCTTACCATATTGCCAACTGCTTATAAACACACTTGTGAATTACAGATTTTGATGTCTGGGATTATATTTTAAGGTATAATTTGGTACCTAAACTATTTGTTTTGGAAAGAGAAAGAAAAACAAAAACAGATTTGTGAAACGGGTAACAGTTGTCTCTTTCACTGAACATAAATTGTACTGAATTTGGAGCAAGATGGGACATATGGCCATCCCACTTCAGGACTGGAAACCAATTGCTATTTTTGACAAACATTTCCGAAAGACTGTAACTACAGTTAAGTCATTTTTGCGCCTTGAAATAACAAATAAAACATTATTTTTTTTCCCTAGAACTTACTGCAAGAACTTTGTGACCTTGAGTTATCTATGAAACCAATCTATGCATTCAATATTTCCTTGGTTTATATAAATGTACAGCTCTTGCTTTTTGAATGTATTTAGTGCTGTTGACTTTAATTTGCGGCAATATTTTCATTCAGGAGTTTCCAAAGTAGAGTTCAAAGCATTAGTCTTCACCTGATTCTCCCGTTCTTCCTGTGGTCCAGGCAGAAGACACACTCCCAGCCATGTTCACAGCTAAGACTCTAAACTTGTACTTGGTGTACGGCTCCAAGCCAGTGATGATTGTGGTTGGTTGGGGAGGTTCTAATGCATTTTCATTGGCTGATTCTGCAAGTGGGTAAGGACTGAGCCAGCCACTGCTCTGAAAAACTCGACTTTCTGTTGACCTGGTTTCTCCATTAGATCTCAGTCTTTTCATGTATAGTTCATATCTTATAATTATGCCTAGAAAAGTGAAACGGTGAACAAAGAGGACTTATTAGACAAATGGGCTATTTTAGGGGTGGGGTGATGTTAGGTTATGTGAAGAGTCCTGGCTTTCCTTGTTCTTCTGACTCAATTACCTGTCTATTTTCTTGGTAATCTACATGATAGGTACTTATAAAAAGAAACAAACTAGAAGTTGATAGCTACATGAATGCATGAAATATTACTGTAAAGCATATTCATGGAAAATGAAAACTGAGCACAAAAGTGTACAAACACAAAATAACTATAATTTATGATAGGTGCATTCAATATTTTTCAGGATGATTGGTCATAATTTCTACTAAGAATGGCTATCTCTTTTTGGAAATTTGATCACTGTACCTTCAATTTGTATAGTTTCAAATTTGGGGATTTTAATTTGATTATCTGCTTAATGTAAGCCTTGTTTACATAAATATTAGAATATTACAGTTCATTTCCACCTAGTTTTATCAAGTAACTTAAAAATCCTAAGAAAAAAGCTTTTGTTATAATACGTACATGATATTAAATTACTAAAAAATCTATGAATGTGTGCTGGCCTGTATAACCAAGGGTTCAATTATATAAGCCCCAAAATTAACTTAATGGAGTCAGCTAGCCTATATACATATTTTTTGTACTATTTCATATCTTTTTCTTGCTTAAAAGAAAATTTACTGCTTATGGGTGCCCTAACTTGTGACACAGTCAAATATAATGCATTTCCTAAGTGAGTTTCAAATTAGAAACATCATTTGTGTTATGGCAGATGTCACTAAGAGCAAAGATAATATTAGCCTTCTAGGGGGCAATTTAAATGAGTGGAATTTGTTATTAGATTAAAGAAATATACTTATTCTACTAACCAGGACAAATAGTATATCTTTAGAAATTGTTTCCCAATTACGACATCATGTAGCTATAAAAATGAAAATGGTTGTCAGAATCTTATTGCACAATTCCAAATACCCAGATTCTCCTTCATGTTTTACCCAAGAATGGGAAATCTAGGCCTTGAATTCCTACCATTTGGTTCCATCGGTGGAGCCCATTCTACATGAAGCTCTGTGGAACTGATCTTCCGCACCTCGGGTGGACCCAGCCTTCGGGGAGGTGCCTGGGCCGTGGTCACTGTCAGAGGGGTGCTGTGTAAACAACCCCCACTAGTACACGCCTGTACAGCAAAACGGTATTTGGTGAATGGAACCAGATTCCAGATGGTAGCGGTGGTTTCAGGACCTTCATAGGGAACACAGGGCTGGATGCCGTCTAGAGGAGCACAGGACAAAATATATTTCTCGATAGGACCAGAACGATTTGAAGGTACAGCCCAGGTAAGTGTCACAGAGTCTGAGCTAATAGGACTGATATAACTTAAGTTCAGGCTTCCCTCTGGGGCCCCTGGTTTTGTCCTGTAGGTGACAGCTGCACTCCTTGTTGAACCACGCAAGCTGCTGGTCTCGAGGTAATAGGAATAGGAGGTATATGGCGACAGCGCAGTGTCTAAGAAGTACTGAATATCTGAAGTTTAAAAAAAAAAGAAGAAAAGAGTTACATTCCACAAATTGGCAAGGAAACATTTCTAATTATTTTTCTGTTATATAACATAACTACATTAAACTACACCAATCCACTCTTTTGAATACAAGTATGGTTCATATTTTTAAAAATTGAGATGAAGCAAATACTGGTTACTTTTATTGTGCAGTAAAATATAAGAAAAGTGCCTTTTGGAATGATGCATATTTAGAAGCTTAAGCTTTTGTTTTGTTCTTTATATGATACGGCGTCCTTTTTATAGAAGGTATAAGAGAGTCCTTGCAAATTCTCTGAAACAGAAATAACTAGGTTTCTTATAGTAATCAGATTGTTTTTTAGACACTGATACACTAGACCAAGGGTTGGCAAACTACTGCCACAGGCCAGGTCTGTCACCTAGCCAACATCTTGACTAGAGCCTCTTCTGAATTTCCAACCCATGGAAACTGTGAAACTATAAATGATTATTGTTGCTTTAAGCTGCTATGTTGTAGAGACAATTTGTTATCAGCAATGGAGAATTCACACAATTCTAGACATGAAGGATTCGAAGAGAGAGAAGGAGGTAGAAAAAGGAGGTAAAAGAAAAAAAATGACGGAGAGTGGACATGATCAGGCATATGCCTGGAACTTTCCATTCTCTAAGGGAAAGGGACAGAGAGTGTAAGTCAGGATTGTGAAACATACAAATGCCAGTGCGGCCGCCACCCACTCCCTCCTGGGACCATGTGTGGGGGAAGGGTGAGGAGAGGCCCATGATGCAGCGGGTGCCCTATATCAGTAGGCAGATGCAGCATATTTAAGTGCTTAAAGAAAAATAGTTAAGCATCTAGCGTACAGTTTTACTCCACAGGATTGCATGGTTTCCAGAGTGACAAGGATGCCGTGTTGAGATCCAGCAAGTGTGCTATGGGACCTTCTGTGACTGGGACAAGGTGACCCTCCAGGCTTGGGCGGGCCAAAGGTTGGATGGCAAACGTGGGAAACAAATTTCAGCGAGCTCCCAGCAATAGCAAGAGCCCAGGGGAGGCTGAGATAGCAGGGTGTTCACGAAGACCTAAACAAGATGAGGATGAACACGTGTTCCCGCGCGTTATGCATTGGTTGTTGATGCCATGAGCGTGGCAAGAGCATTACCTCTCAAATGAGCCAGCATCCTCTGACATTTCTGCAGAAGCAAAGGGCCAGGGGAAACTGTCCTTCCCCCGAATGCATTCACGATGGTGGGGGAAAGGGAATAATTGAAGACTGAACAAGAGTGAATTCTACAGATTGAACGTTGTATCCTCCCCCAAATTCATATGCTAGAAACCTAATGCCCAAGGTGATGGTATTAGGAGGTGGGGGGACTTTGAAAAATGATGACATCATGAGGGTAGAGTCCACACATGGGATTAGTACCCTTGCAAAAGAGGCCCCAGAAAAATCCCTCATCCCTTTCACCACGTGAGGACACAGTGAGAAGTTGGCAGACTGCAACCCCGAAGAGGGCCGTCATCAGAACCCAACCATGTTGGCACCCTGACCTTGGACTTCTAGCCTACAGAACATTGAGAAATAAATTTCTGTTGTTTAGAAGCCAGTCAGCCTGTGGTATTTTGTTATAGCAGCCTAAACAGACTAAGACAGTGACCATCTGAGTGAAGGGTTATTTTGACATTCTGTTACATATGTCATTGCAAATTCTTCATGAAAATATGTTGAATATCAGACTAGAGTCCAATCAGGTCACAGAAAGCACAGAGTAATCTGAACAAGGAAAGCTGAATACAAAGAATGATTGATTACAAAAGGGTTTTACTTACTTAGGGGACCAGAAACCTCTAAAGAATGCAGGAAGAGAAGAGACAGAGACAGGGAAAAGTCACTACCCCCAGGGCTGAAGCAGAGCGCCTAGGGAAGGAACAGACCTGGAAGAGATAAGACCTGGGAGGAGACCAGACCAGACTTTGTTGGACAGGGTGCAACCTTGGCCCACTTGATGGTGAAGTACGCTGAGGTTCCATGAAGGCAGAACTCCCTTGGAACCTGGCCTCTAGCACCTCAGGTGCTCTACCACAGAACCTACAGAGAAAAAACTTTCTAGCAGAGTGCCAAGGAAAGCTGCCCATGATGAGAGGCTGCACCATGGAACTCACTGGAAAGCCACCGTCTGCGGTACTAGGGGAAGATGCCACCTGGGCATCACAAGAATTTACTGGGACTGCCATGCACTGTCTTCTGGGGTGCATCTTGTAGAACTCACTCTTATGGGGCCAGAGCTTGGGAAAGCTGCCCAAGGGTAGCTTGGCAGCTGTGTATGGCTGAACATCACTTGTTGAGTGATCTCCAGAGAGGGGTGCACACCAGAACCAGGAAAAGAAACCTCCACCTCCTGCAGGATCCCTCCAACACCCTCTACTGATAGAGTGCAACATCATACCGGCTAGTAAAGGGGAGATGTTTACAGGTTCCAGCTCCATTACCACAAAGCAGGCAATGAAGCCAAGGTTTGAAACGGAGAGGCAACAAATTGATAACTTGTACAAGTATACACTAAAAAATCTTTTATGAGACCATGATCTTTAGCCATATTCTTGGGAAACATTTCCTTGGGAAGCATATAAAATGACTGATGTGTTATTTATAATAGGAAATGTTTAAGTAAATTAAAGTTGAATTTCTTAATGAGTTATATTAGTCTAATATTACATTAATAGGATTCTAATATTATACTATTTAAAACAATAGTGATGAAGACCATACAGCAACATGAAAAAAAATATGAAATACTGCATAGACTTGATTATTATGCAAAATAAACTGAAGTACATATTTTCCCAGAAATTTTCCAAAATGAAATTCGTTTTTGCACTAGAATGCTGGAATTGTGAGGCTTTAATTTTTTTTCCTTTAAATTTTCTTAATTGGATATACCACTTTTATAATAAAAAGTTATACAAATTCAAATCAAAATCAGGTGTTTAGAGAAATTATTGTACAAGAACATCATGAAATTCCTCTTTAGAGATGCACTGGGTCACAATATTGGCTGACCTCAGCCCCCATGTGTGGCATTCTCCCTAAAGTATCACCCACCAGAGCCTCATGGAACTGTGCAAGTTGCCTGAATTAACCTTATTTTCTCACACACCTTCATGCCTTGTCTTGTACAATTTCTTACATGAGAGTAATTCTTCCTCTACTGTGGTATCTCATTAATTCACCTCACATCACCTGCTTTTGTGGAACTTTCAATGGTTCTCAATCACTATCTCTGCCCTCACAGGCATGGTTGCTTTTTACCCCTCCTCCACTTATAGGACACTCAGAATTATTCTAAAAATATTTCTTAATACTCTTAAGTCTATTCTGGTACAATATTTAATATATTACTTTGTAATCTTGGTATATTTATCTATATCTCTTTTCAATAATGAGAACTGTTCCTTCCATCCTTGTATTTCTAGTGGCTGGTACCATTCCTGGTCTGCAGTAAGCAGTGAACAAAGTGTAACTGAATGAATGAATGATTCTTCATATACATATTTTTTTTTCTAGGATATAGTATTAAGAGCCTTATAATAAAAAACATTGATTTTCATCTATTCTGTTTCCATTCTTATCCCCTGCTTATATTTTCTGGGTTTTTTAGGTTTATTTCTCTCAGAAGTAACTGAACAACCTTACCCTTGTTACATTGATCCTTTGATGTGGTATGGAATAATAAATGATAATGACATTAAAGGTAGAAATGAAATCCCAGAGTTCACTAAGATACAATGTTGTCTAAAACTCTCATCTTAAACTATGTTAATGTCCCTAGTGACGTAAGCAATGGTCACACGTAGAAATAATCTTCCTCTAGTTTCCCTGTGAAAGCATTTCCCTGGAGTAACATTTAAGGACTATCTCCTCACTCATGGTGACCCAAAGGAGGAAAGATTTAACTGATTGTGAATTTGGGAGGAAAAAAAAGCAAAGCATCCTCAGCCCACTGATCTCTTTTCTAATCTGTCTTCCTGCAGGAGAAAAGGTATAGTCTCCAATCCGGCTTCTATTAATAATGATGATGATTTTTATTTTTCATTTCCATCTTATAGATGGAACCCTTATGTCTAGTTCCCCTTTAGTTTCAAACTCAAGTAGGAAAAAATAATATGATTTACTGACCACCCCTTAAAACTTCAATACTATCAAAAGTGTGCTATTTCCTACAATAGCTGTTCTCTTCATCCCTATAACACATGAAATACCTACTGGCAACCCTAATCGTGGCTGCAGGGGAGATAATATTAGGTGCTGATTATGTACAATCCCCACTGTGCTAACTTACACCTTTCTCTTCTACTCTTGAAAACTAACTAGGATGCAAAATGAGTGAAATGTTACCTAGGGAAACCACTGACTATACCTCAACTTCCTTTTAAAAAGTTATTTATCAACTTTAAAATTATTCCATCATTAGCAGGTATTACTAAGAACAAATAATTTGCAAGCTCTAAAAATGAAAATACTGGTGTGTTATGATCTTAGGTTGGAAACTACTGCCCTGGAGAATCCCTTAGTGCATCAGGCCAGCTAGGAAAAGTTTTATTCTAACAAGGAATTCTATAATGGTCTCAACCAAATGGTCAAACTCGCTTGGAAGACACACTATTAATTGTCTTTGAAAAGTTCAACAATTCTTCACCTATAATTCCAAATGCCTTTATTTAACCCAAAGATTTGTGTTCATCCGACTGGATATAAGTACTGTTTCCTCTTCATATTACACATGCTATCCACACACTGGAAATAGACTAATAAACATGAGGGTATTATTAAAATGATACAAAATTCTGACAGCATTAACCAATTGTTCTTACTGTTCAAATGCCATCATGCAGATAATTTGCATATCATTAATTATAGTGATTGTCAAGAAATGCCAGAAGTGGCATTTTTTTAATGAAAAATAAGGATTTAAGAAATAATACCTGTTTAATAGGATTATATAAATTTCTGATTAGTGAACGAGCACACATTTATTATGTAAGAAACTGTTATTTGGATTCTATATTAGTGCAATCATGAAAAAGAGCCAGAGTGTTGTACTCACATGTAATGTTCTATAAAATAAATCACTGTATGTTACTATGTAAAACATGCCTCTGGGTTGAAGGGTATAATTGAGGTTTAATTTTACTATTGAATTAACCTATATGGAAAATAGAGTGACCCTAATATACAACTTAAGAAATAATTCAACCAGTAGTAGTGTCATCTTCAAAATCACTTTCAATATTTTAATAACTCTCTCTTCTTCTATCACAAAAACTTAAGTTTCAGGACACCTGGATCATGCTGATATTTGGAAGAAAATAAACATTCTAGTAGCAGGTTTTTAGGATGCTTTGCCAACATGGCAGATGTAGACAGATGTTCCTTTCCCTTTGCAATCTGCATTATAAAGTTCAGAGTTTCCATTAACTTCAAAGAAGACTAGGAGTACTGAAGAGACATTTAGAGTTAACACAAAGTACTAAATGTAATAACATAAGTCATACAGAACTGGGTGCAAAATGTAACCTACTATAATATATACAAAATAAAACTGTATGCTATGCAAAAGTTGTAACGCCAATCAATATGTCAAAACAAGGCAACTTCCTAATCATTTTCAGAAAGATTATGGAACTTCAGTGTTTTTACATAGCTTTATATACTTTTCTAATTAATTTATCATGTTAAACTAGAATTTGGAAAACTGGGTCTTAAACAAAGAGAACAACATGGAAACCTGAATTGGAATCACTGTTCCAATGTTTCTTAAACTAGTTTCTTAAACTAGCTTGTAGTTAAACATGACCAAAGCAAACATCAGAGAAGACAGAGCTGGAAGAAAATTTCCAAGTTTTCCTTCTGTCTTTAGGGAAAAAGTATCTAAAACATCCGAGTAAATCTTTTTAAAGATAATGGGTCTAAATAGCTTGATTTCTACAAGCTCCTTCAAAATCTTCATAATAGTTACAGGTGCAAAGATAGTCCTCATGGTTTTTTCACATCCTTCTTCTCTCAATTTAGTTCCATGTTTCTGGGTTTTACCTCTGTGGAAATGGCAATGTATGCATAAAATTATACTATTTGCTTGAATGTTAGTACTCTGATTTCCCTTTTTGAAAAGTCCATTTTACAACCTGAGAATTTAAAATGTGAACCCCTTATAATAGAAATATTTGATAAATTTTCTATAATCCTTACACCCAGAAAAATGAGAGACCAGTTTGTTGTAAGTCTTCCAGTATTTTTATATATTTTAAATTAAAACATAATTCATAGATTATTTTAATATCTTTTAGTTACCTTAAACAGTACTTCATGGATATTTCCCATTCATTAATAAGTAAACTAAGATAGCACTTTATAGGTGACCATATTCTACAATTTACTTAATAATGCACCAGATTCTATTATGTCATGTACCATAATTTACTGAAAGTTTTTTGAATGTCTGACTTTTTCCAATATTTTGCAATTACAAATAGTGCAGGTTTGGACATATTTTGTGATTTGGTGTCCCTTTATGACTATTCATTTGAGATACATTTTCTAAAGTAGGTTTGGTGAGTCAAATGGTTTGCAAAAGGGTAAGGTTTCTCGTATATTTTAACAAGTTATCCCACATGAAAAGTCATACCAATGAACCCTCACAGATAGCCCAGCAGTTTATGTAAGTTCTAGCTCCTCCATATCCTCATTAATCCTGGAAAGGGTAATTTTTTTTCATCTTTGAGGCTTTGATAAGCATTCATGTCTTATCAAATAATAAGCATCTCATTTTCACTGCGTTTCTTTGATTACTAGTGAGATTTGTAATTCTCTCTGCTGAAACACTCCATGCTAGACAACAACATGTCTCCTCAATGTCAAAGAACTTAACTAATGTATCAATTTTCAGAATATTATATCTTTCCATCACCAAACCTTGAAACTCACCGTATGGGTATTGATCTTCAATTGTGTAGATTTCAAAACCATCCCTGAATAAACTGTAAGTGAGCCAGTGGGCATTTGGAGAATCAGGTGGACTCCAGGAAAGACTGATAGCAGAAGAATTTTGAACTTTTCCTCTGGGTGGAGGTTGCTGGGATGGAGCTAAATTACAATGGAGAGAGCATGTATCAGCAAAGGCAATCAATAAGGACACAAGTAAACTGAAGTAAGATATCCAGCAAAGAGGTCTTTTTGATTCAGGATTACTTTATCAAGAAGACATGTGGTTTACCAAGACATTAATAAACAAAGGGTATACATCATGAGTTCTCTAAAACAAAGCTTTTTATCTATAAACGTAAAATACATTTGTAGGTCAATGCAGCTGACATAAATATGGTTGGGGGGAAAAAACCACAAAAGTTTACATAAGCACTTCTTTTTTATTGAAGTATAGTTGACTTACAATATTATATTCATTTCAGGTGTATAACATAGTGATTTGATACTTGTATAGATAATGCACCATACAGAGTTATTACAGCATTATTAACTATATTCCCTATGCTGTACACTACATCCCCGTGACTTATTTATTCTGTAACTGGAAGTTTGTACTTCTTAATCCCCTTCACCTATTTCACCCATTCCCCACCTCCCCTCTGGCAACCATTAGTTTGTTCTCTGTATCTGTGAGTCTGTTTCTGTTTTGTTCTATTTGTTCATTTTTTTTAGATTCCACATATAAATGAAAACATACAGTATTTCTCTAACTCTCCACCTCTTTCTTTGAATTTTTCTGAGAAACTATCCAAGGATGCATAATATTTATTTTCTACTTAATTAATTTAAAAGTTGATATACATAAATTGTGTTGAAACTTGAAATAAGTCGTGTAATTTTTGGATTTTTTAAAAGGAAGTTTTCCATTCCATTAAGCACAATGCTTCATCTTGCTTCACAGAGCATAGTGTAAAAGAAGAATAATAGCTGGTGATGCAAATAGCTGTGGATGCTAAGGATGTTAAATAGTCTAAATATTAGCAAGAAACAAATTAAATGTACTACGTGAACACCAAGCACCTGTTAAAGCTGGTATGATTGTTTATAACACCTGTTTAAAATGCTGTGATTGTAACATAGAAAACAAACTTATGGTTACCAAATGGGAAATTGGTGGGGCGGGGGAAGGGGGAGAAGAGATAAATTAGGAGTTTGGGATTAAAAGATACACACTACTATACATAAAATAGATAAACAACAAGGACCTACTGTTTAGCACATACTCAATACCTTGTAATAACCTATAATGGAAAAAAATCTGAAAAAGAATATATATAAATATATGTATATAACTGAAGCACTTTGCTGTACACCTGATACTAACAAAACATTGTAAATCAACTATACTTCAATTTAAAAAGTGCTGTGATTCAGATGTAGAGAACAAACATATGGACACCAAGGGGGGAAAGCAGGGCAGGCGGACGAATTGGGAGATTGGGATTGACATATATACACTAATATATACAAAATAGATAACTAATAAGAACCTGCTGTATAGCACAAAAAATAAAAAATAAATAAAAAATGCTGTGATTGTTAGAGATAATATGTTTGCTTCCATCAGGCACATAAGAGCATTCATCTCACTATTTTAGTGATATTTTTTATAGTATAAATATACACTATGAACACATTGTTTCTTATCACTATATTTTTCGTAGTCTCCCTATTTTGGAGAATCAGTCTACATTTTTTCCCCCAGAATATATAAAGGTAAAGGAGAAAAACAATGTCTAACTATATTTTAAGGGCAATCAACCACCAGTTTATTTAACCCCCGCTGGTTTAAGATGCATAATCCTTCATCCATTTAGAGAAGCATAATCTAATCGGACTTTCTCATTGACTAAAATGACAAAGGCACAGTTTGCTGTGTTAACTTATTTTGTAAACCATTAATCTTTCTGTTGAGAAAAAATTTTAAATCATGAATCGATCATGAATCGATCAATTATCAATATTATTATATGAAATATCTGCAGTCACTAGGCGATAGTCAATGTTTCAGAAGAAAAGAAAGTGCACTCTCAAGTGATTTAATAAAGAGCTTGGGCTTCCCTGGTGGCGCAGTGGTTGAGAATCTGCCTGCTAATGCAGGGGACACAGGTTCAAGCCCTGGTCTGGGAAGTTCCCACATGCCGCGGAGCAACTAGGCCCGTGAGCCACAACTACTGAGCCTGCGCGTCTGGAGCCTGTGCTCCGCAACAAGAGAGGCCGCGATAGTGAAAGGCCCGCGCACCACGATGAAGAGTGGCCCCCGCTTGCCACAACTAGAGAAAGCCCTCGCACAGAAACGAAGACCCAACACAGCCAAAAATTAATTAATTAATTAATTTTTAAAAAAAAGAGCTTAATAAAGAAACTATTTTCAAAAGGGTGGGCAGAATGTAAAGGAATCAAAAGACATGGAGCAGTACTCTGGGGTATGGTAATAGCAGAGCTCTTTTACTACTTATGTCATGGGTCAAGACCAATCCCAGGCTCAATGATTCACTAGAAATTCATTCACTCATCATATAGTCCTACTAATGGGTAAGATTTATTACAGCAAAAGGATACAGAGTACAATCAAAAAAGGGAAAATGTACATGGGTAAAGTCTGGGGGAAACCAGGCACAAGCTTCCAGTCACAGAGGATGGGCTTAATTCCCCTAGCAACATATAAAAACACATGTGAAATGTTGTCAACCAGAGAAGTTCGTTAGAAACTCAGTGCCCAGTGTTTATACTGGGGGCTGTTCATGTAGGCAGCCTCTGCCTGGCTCACACCAAAATTCCAAACTCCCAGAAAGAAAGCAGGTGTTAAGCATTGTATGGTCAGGCCACTCAAGAGGGCTGTTCTCTTGCTCTCGGTACATCCCCTGCTCAACCAGTGCCTGCTTCACCTACAACCTACTCACAGGACTGACCTTCCTACATACTTGCCCCATGTCCCAGCTAATGATTGTTCTTATCAGAGGCAGTGAAGGGCGTGGCCCACTGCTGGTTTCCTTGGTAACCGAAGAGCCAGCCAGAGGTAATTCTCCCTATAACTGGCAATCCCTCCCACCCCCCAGTGAAGCCTACAGCCATGTCCTGCCCGCTGTCCCCTGCATATGGTGGGGTGTCACTCCAGGACCTTGCTTCAGACATGTAAGCTCTCCCATCCATTAAATCATTCATGTCTCTGTCATGGACTCCAGACTCCTTCTTTGGTCTCAAAACTGGGGAAATGGAGGCCAGTATTTCCTGTGGGTTGCAGCCCAACAAGCATAAACCATGTAATCTGTACAAAATTTAAGGAACAGTGAGCCCTTCTTAACAATTCTGAGGATGGTGGGAGCCGTCACAAAATCCAAATCCCAGATGCCCGCCAAAGGCCAACTTTGTAAGCAGGTCTTTCTAAAGACAAGCATTCAGGCCTGCTATGTTAACTTTTTCTCACACATTATCCCTAGCTTGAAGGGGCACAGCACTCAGGGACAGAAAGGGATGTGTGAAGAGCATCATCTGACCACTCATTGAAGGACAGAGCCAGCTCAAGGCCACTCTTATACTGAGACAGGGAGCTGGGGATTAAATGTTCTGACTTCCCTTTGTGCCAGCCCTCCTCCAGATGACTAGAAGGTTCCTACTTGTAGCTGAAGCCAACCAAAAGTCAGGGGGCAAGAGAGCCTGCTGACACAGAACATACAGAATCTTGGGGAACAGAGCAGAGTGAGAAGTATGGAGTAGTAATGTGAAGTTATCCTAACACACCAGGCAAAGACTTTCAACTAAGAGCTATTACTAATTCATCAGTACTCATGAGTGATATACTCCATTTTAAAGACATGATATAACCCAACAATAGCATTTTAAGAAAGTATATCAAGAGCACTGAATTTGAAACATATAAAATTCCATATCTTATGCATAAGCTTTCTAAAGACAATGTCTCTAAACCTATGGTAGATAATATTGATGTCACATTTTTCAAGAAAAATATTCAACCTCGATACATTCTCACTCTTCCTCTTTTATTTATCCTTTTTTGGAGGGGATTTTCATTGTTATGTTAAAATTCTAACTGTCCATATGCCTATTTAGATATAGGACAGTGAGTAATAACAATCTCAAAATGACACATGAGAAGAGAATTATTTCCAAACAGCACCTTATATCTTTGAATTCAACGATTTGCCATATTTTGCTATGGTCACTTTGGTTGGTTGAATACTGACAGTACATTTGATCTTTCAGTGAATCTTAATTTAGGGCTCTAAATCCTGTTATTCTTAGTGGAACTTCAAAGATTCATAAACTGTCTCATCTATAGCACTCTCAAAGAGCCTTGCAATCCATGGCAATTTAAAGTTTTTAGTGAATATTAGTGATTACATCTAAAACTCTGCATGCTCTCAGGAACACAATAGATTTCAGAGTTAGAGCAATCAAAACTGACCATCAAACTATTTTCTAAGATGGCAAAATACTTTTGGGATGATTGAAAGAGAGATAGATGTTTCAGTCCCATGTCAAAGGATGTAGAAAATGATTTGCATTACGTGAAAATTTCCTTGACAACAAACACAATCATACACATATGTACACACATAGGCTCTTTCAAATGTTTAAAGTTGATTACTTTTTATGACCATCTCTAACCACAATCTTGTCTGACTTCACAGTGTGAATGAATAGTGCTTGTTTCACATTTAAATGAGAATTTTCAAAGACCTGAAGGTTTAGATAGTTCAATACCACTCTAAGAATAAATATTTTGAAATCCTGGGCATGAGATAACTTGAGCCCACTTTTATGTGCTAAAAGTAGGATTCTGAGAAAATGGTCATACACTCATTAATCAAAATTGCCAAGAATGGTCTTTGTATAAGACTCTCTTTTAATGAAGGAAAGTATAATATTGTGACTACATCCATCATGTGGGATTACATCCCAGCTTGGGAACTTTGGTAATTGTATGATTGCAGTCAAATTTCAATTGGATGCTCTGACCCTTTTCTTATTTATAGTAAGAAGATGATAATGCCTACCTCTGAAAGCCAAAGCAACTATTATAAGTGTGTTCGAAAAGTTAAAGAAAAATATAATTGTGTTTCAACAAAAAGGAAATTTCAATAAAGAGAATGTATAAAAACACCAAAACCAGAGTTGAACAGTATAATAACTAAAATGGAAACTTCTCTAGAGAAGGCTCAATGGCAGATTTGAAATGAAAGAAGAATCAGTAAACTTGATATAAAACAACAGACGGAACTTAAATATACAACAATATTATTTATCTAATCCAAAGAACAGAGAAAAAATTTTAACAAAAGTGAAAACAGCCTCAGAGACTTGTGAGTAAATGTCATATGTACCATGCATCAACATATGTGCAATGGGAACCACAAAGGAGAGAAAAGACAGAGAAAGGAGAAAAAAACATTTGAAGAAATATTGGCTCAAACTGTCCAAATTCAACGTAAAACACTTATCTCCAATTCCAGAAAGCATAATGAATTCAAGTAGGATACACACAAAGTGATTCAGACCTAGACATAGTGTAGTCAAACTGGTGAAAGAAAAAGACAAACTCTTGAAAGCAGTAAGAGAAAAACAACTCATAACACAGTTGAAGGTAAATACAATTAAAGGTTTACAGAAACAAAGGAGGCCAGAAGGTAGTAGAATGACATATTTAAAGTCCCAAAAGCAAAAAGAATACTTGGTACCAAGAACTCTATATCTAGAAAAAATTACTCATCAAAAGTAAAAGTTAAATAAAGGTATTCTCAAATAATTAAAAAAAAAACTAAGAGAATTCATCATTAGCAGTCTAGCCCTATGAAAACTAGAAATAATGGATACAGACAGAAACACCAAAGCAATCCACCAGGCTAAAAGGAAATGATAAACAGAGTAAATTGAATCATGGGAAGGTAGGGAAAACACCAGAAATGGTAAAATGTGGGTAAATTATGTGGATAAATATTAAAGACAGTGTATGTGTGTTCTGTGTTCATATTCTGCTTTCTTCTGTCAAATCATTTTAAAAGCCTACTATTGCTTAAAGCAATAATTATATTAGTGTAACATACACATATACCCACATGCACACACACACATGCATGCACACACAATCATAGCACAAAAATGGGGAAGGAAAAGGAGCTACATCAGAGCATAGTTGTTATATTTTACTAGAATTAAGTCTGTACAAACCTGAAGTAATCTGTGGCAGACAAAGATGTATAGTCTAATTCTTAGAGCAGTCACTAGTAAAATAGCACTAAAATATAGATTAAAAGTCATCAGAGTATGGTAAACCAATTTTCAACAAGATTGCCAATTATCAAGGAAAGAATATTCTTTTAAACAGATACTGGTGGGACAACTGGATAGCCACATTTAAAAGAATGAACCTGGAGCCTTAACTAGCACCATATACAGAAATTAATTCAAAATGGATCAAAGACCTAAATGTAAGAGCTAAAACTATAAAACTCTTAGCAGCAAACATAAGGGTTTGCTTATCTTCATAACCTTGGATTTGGCAGTGGTTTCATAGATATGACATAAATGCATGAGCAACAAATGAAAAAACAGATAAATTGGACTTCATCAAAATTAAAAACTACTGTGCTTCAAATGACACCGTCAAGAAAATTTAAAGACAACTTGCAGAATGGGAGAAAACATTTGCAAATCATATAGCTGATAAAGGACTTGTACTTAGAACATATAAAAAACAATTACAGCTCAGTAATAAAGACAAATAACCCATTAAAAATGATAAAACTACTTGAACAGATATTTCTCCAAAGCATACTCAAAGAGCCAATAAGCACATTAAAAGATGCTTGACATAATTAGTCATCAGGAAAATGCAAATCAAAACCACAGTGAGAGAACACTTCACACCACTACAATGGTTATAATTAAAAAGACAGATAATTAGTGTCGGTGAGGATGTGGAGAAATTGGAACCTTTATACATATTGGTGAGAATGAATATGAAACAGCTACTTTGGAAAACAGTCTGGCTGTTCCTCAAAAGTTTAAACATAGAGTTAACATGTGGCCCACATTTCCACTTCTAGGTATATCAATCATTACCTTAAATGTGAATGGCCAAAATTCAATAATTAAAAGACAGAAACTGATGGAATGGATAAAAGAACAAGACTCACCAATATGTGATCTATAAGAAACCCAACTTAAATAAAAAGAAAAAGATATGGTAAGAATAAAGGGATGAGAAAAACATACTATGCTAACAAACCAAAAGAAAGCTGGAGTAACTATATTCATTTCAGACCTCAAAACTGGAAAAATTATCAGGGAAAAAAAAGGAGCATTACATAATGAAAAAGTGGCCAAAGCTCAAGGATAGAATGCACCTAAAAACAGAACACCAAATATTTGAAGCAAAACATGATAGAAGTGCAACAAAAAAGTAGATAAATCCTATTAAAATTGGAGAATTCTACACCACCGTTTCAGTAATTGAGAGATTCAGCAGCCAGTAAATCAGTAAGGATACAGCTGACCTGAAAAACACTGAACCAAACTCATCTAACTGACTTTTATAGACTATTCCACCTAATACACATTCTTCTCAAGTTCACATGAAACGTTCAAGATGGACCACATAATGGACCCTAAAATCCACCTTAAAAATATTAAAGTGTAAAAATCATTGAAAGTATATTCTCATCCTACAATAGAACTAAACTGGAAATCAATAACAGAAAAATAAGTTAAAAATCCATAAATATTTGGAGATTAAACAACATGCTTCTAATAACACATGCACCAAAAAAGAAGTCTCAAGAGAAATTTTAAAATATTTTGAACTAAATGAAAATGAAAATAAAATTTATCAAAATTTGTATGATGCAGCAAAAGCAGTGTTTAGAGGGAAATGTATAGTATATTAAATGCATCTATTAAAAGAAATGCATATATAAAAATGTATACAATGGAAAAAAATCTAAAATCAATTATCCAAGCTTCATACCTCAGGAAACTAAGAATTTTTAGAAAGACACAAATTATAAAAACTGGCTAAAAATATAAAATCTAACTTGACCTATACTAAGAAATGCAATTAGTAATTTAAAATCCCACAAAGAAAATCCAAGTCCAGGTGTTTCACTGGTGAATTCTCTCAAACATATAAGGAAAAAAATGATACAAATCCAATAGAACTCTTTCAAAAAACAGAGGAGGAATGAGTATTTCCCAACATTTTATTTATCAGGCCAGTATTACCCTGATAGCAAATCTACAGAAACATAATTACAGAACATAAAACTACAGACCAACATCCCCCATGAACAGACATGTAAAAATATCTTAATAAAATATTAACAAGCCAGAACTATATCTAAAGATTTAAAAAGAATTAGTTACTACAAGTAATTAGCATTTATCTCTGGAATTAAAGATTTATTCTCTGGAAATCAATTAATTTAACATATATCAATAAAATAAAGGACAAAAATTATCTGATCATCTCAATAGAAGCATAAAAAGCATTTGACAAAATCCAATACCTACTTGTGGTTTAAAAACAAAAACAAAAAAACCTCTAAACAAAATAGAAATAGAGGGGAACTTTCTTAACCCCATGAAGGGCATCTACATAAAACCTACAGCTAATATTATACTTAGTAGGGAAATGCTGAAGGTTGCCTTTGTGATCAGAAATGAGGCAAGGATGTCTGTTCCCAGTATTTCTATTTGGCATTTAACTGGAGGTTCTATCAAGTCCGCAAAACAAGAAAAAGAAATTAGAAGCATATAAATGGAAAGAAAGTGAAATTGTTGATGTTCATGGACTACTTGATCATGTATGTACAAATTTCTAAAGAATTCCCTCCCCCCAAAAAACCTACTAGACATAATAAGTTAATTTAGCAGGGTAACATGATACAACATCAATATTCAAAAATCAATGGCACTTTTCAACAAATGGTGCTGGAACAACTGGCTATCCACATGCAAAAAAATGAATCATAACATAGACCTCGCACCCTTCACAAAAATCAACTCAAAATGGATCACAAACCTAAATTAAAATATAAAACTACAAACTCCTAGAAGATAGCAAAGGAGAAAATCCAGATAACCTTGGGTTTGGGGATGACTGTTTAGATATGACACCAATGGCATGATCCAAAAAGAAATAACTCATAAGCTTGACTTCATTAAAATCAAAATTTTCTGCTCTGTGAAAGACACTATTAAAAAAATGAAAAGATAAGCCAGAGACTGGAGAAAATACTCGCAAAATACATATCTGATAAAGGACTGTTATTCAAAATACACAAAGAATTCTTAAAACTCAACAATAAGAAAACAAACAACTTGATTAAAAAATGGGTCAAAGACCTTAACAGATACATCACCGAAGACAATATACAGATGCCAAATAAGCATCTGAAAAGAATTTCCTTATCATATGTCATTAGGGAAATGCAAATTAAAACAATGAGATACCACTATACACCCATTAGAACGGCCAAAATCAAGAACATTGACAACACTAAATAATGTTAAGAATGTAGAGCAACAGGAACTCTCATTCACTGCTGGTGGGGATGCAAAATGGTACAGCCACTTTGGAAAACAGTTTGGCAGTTTCTTACAAAACTAAACGTACTCTTACCATATGATCCAGCAACTGTACTCCTGGGTATTTGCCCAAAGGAGTTGAAAACTTATGTCCACTCAAAAACCTGTAAACAGATGTTTAAGGCAGCTTTATTCATAACTGTCAAAAGTACGAAACAGGGGCTTCCCTAGTGGCGCAGTGGTTGAGAATCCGCCTGCCAATGCAGGGGACACGGGTTCGAGCCCTGGTCTGGGAGGATCCCACATGCCACGGAGCGGCTGGGTCCGTGAGCCACAACTACTGAGCCTGTGCGTCTGGAGCCTGTGCTCCGCAACAAGAGAGGCCGCGATAGTGAGAGGCCCGCACACCGCGATGAAGAGTGGCCCCCGCTTGCCGCAACTAGAGAAAGCCCTCGCACAGAAACGAAGACCCAACACAGCCATAAATAAATAAATAAATAAATAAATAAATAAATAAATAAACAAACAAATAAATAAATAAAGTACGAAACAATCAAAAGTTCTTCAGTAGGTGAATGTACAAGTAAAATGTGGTACCTCCAGACAATAGATTATTATTCAGCACTAAAAAGAAATGTGCTATCAAGCCACGAAGAGACATGGAGGAATTTAAATGCATATTTCTAGGTGAAAGAACTCAAACTGAGAAGGCTACATGCTGTATGAATCCAACTAGATGACATTCTGGAAAAGGCAAAACTATGAAGACAGTAAAAAGATCCGTGGTTTCAGGGTTTGGTTGGGGGAAGAAAGGATGAAAAAGCAGAGCACAGAGGATTTTTAAAACTGTAAAACTACTCTATGTATGATGCTAACATGGTGGATACATGTCATTTTATATTGACAAGACCCACTGAATGTATTGAATACACCAAAAATGAACTATATACTTTGTAATCTATGGACTTTGGATGATAATGATATGTCAATGTAGGCTCATCAATTGTAATAAATGCACCACTCTGGTTGATATTGGGGAGGCTATGCATGTGAGGGGGCAGAGAAAACATGGGAAATCTCTACTTTCCTCTCAGTTTTGTTGTGAACCTAAAACTGCTCTCAAAAATAAAGTCCTTTAAAAAAATCAACTGTACTTCAATATACTAGCAATTAATTTGGAAGTAAAATTAAGAAAACAGTCTCATTCACAGTGTCATTTCATTCACAACAGCATCAAAGAGACTAAGGATGCATTTAATTAAAACTGTACAAGTCCAGTACACTGCAAACTGCATAGCACTGCCAAGAAAAATTAAAGAAGACCTAAATAGACAGAGACATACACTTTCATGTGCTATAAGACTCAATACTATTAAGATGTCAACTCCACCTAAATTAATCTGTAGATTCAACACAACCTCTACCCAGATCCCAGCACATCTGTTTGTAGAAATTGACAAGATAACACCAAGGATGTATATAGAAATGTGGAAGAAGTAAAATAGTCAAAATAATTTTGAGGAAAATAGTTGGTCCTGATTTCAAGACTAAAGCTATAGTAATCAAAACAGTGTGGCTTTGGTATAAGAATAAACATAAGGATCAATGAACGAGGAGAGAGAACCTTGTATGGTCACTTGACTTTCTTATGTAGTAAAATATATATAAAACATAAAATTTACCATTTTAGCCATTTTTAAAAGTATGTTTTAGTGGCATTAAGTACATTTACAATGTTGTGCAACCATTACCACTATTCATTTCCAAAACTTTTTCATCATCCTAAAGAGAAACTCTGTACCCATTAAACAATAACTTTCCATTCCCCTCCCTCAATCCCTAATAATGACTATTTTACTTTCTATGTGTATGAAGTTGCCTATTCTAGGTATCTCATATAAATGGAATTATATAATACTTTTTCATAACTTATTTTGCTTTGCATAATGTTTTCAAAGTTAAACCATATTATATCAAAATTTAATTCATTTTTATGGATGAATAATATTCAATTGTGTGTATATACCACATTCTCCTTATCCACTTATCTTTTAATGGACACTTAGGTTTTTTCTGCATTTTGGTTATTGTGAACAATGCTGCACCCAACACTGGTGTACAAATATCTGTTTAAGTTGCTGCTTTCAATTTGGGGTATTTACCTAAGGAGAGAAATTGCTGGGTTATATGGTAATTTTGTGTTTAACTTTTTGAGGAACCATCAAACTATTTTCCACAATGTCTGCACCTGTTTACAGACCCACCAGCAATGCATAAATTTCTCCACAAGCCTCACCACACTTGTTATTTTACATTTTTTGATAAGGGCCGTCTAAATGGGTACGAAGTGGTACCTCATTGTGGTTTTAATTTGCTTTCCCTAATAAGTAATGATGTTGAGTATCTTTTCATGTGCTTATTGGCCATATGTATATTTTCTTTCAAAAAATGTCTATTCAAGTCTTTTGTCCTTTTTTAAATTAAATTCTTTGGCTTTTGTTGTTGAGTTGTAGTTCTTTATATAGTCCAGATACTAATTTCTTATCAGATGTTGACTTGTATGTATTTTCTCCCATTCTGTGTGTTGTTTTTTCACTCTCTTGATAGTGTATTTTGATGCTGACATTTTTAATTTTGAAGAAGTCAGATTTGTCTCTTTTTTTATTTTGTTTTCTGTGCCTTTGGTTTCATACCCAAGAAAACCTTACCAAATCCAAAGTCATGAAGCTTTTATCTTATGTTTTTCATATGACTTTAGTTCCTAAGTTTAGGTGTTTGATCCACTTGGCATTAATTTTTATATATGGTGGAAGGTAAGTGTTCAACTTCATTCTTTTGCATGTGAATACCTGTTTTCCCAGCATCATTTATTCAAAATACTGTCCTTTCCCCATTAAATGGTCTAAACACCCTTGTTTCAATCAATTGACCATATATGTAAGGTTTTATTTATGGGCACTCTATTTCATTGGTCTATACATTTGTCTTTATGCCAGTACCACATTATTTTGATTACTGTAGATTTCTAGTTATTTTTGAAGTCAGGAATTGTAAGTCCTCCACTTGTCTTCTTTTCCAAGATTGTTTTAGCCTTGAGATTCCATTTGAATTTAACATGAGTTTTCCTATTGCTGCCAAAAATGCCACTGGGATTCTGATAGGAATTCCATTGACTCTGCAGACTGCTTCAGTGGTACTGACATCATAACAATATTAAGTCTCCCAATCTATAAATATGGAATGTCTTCCATTAATTTATGTTTTATTTAATTTTTTAGGAGTGTTTTATAGTTTTCAGTGTTCAAGTCTTTCATCTCTTTAGTTAAATTTATTACTAAGAATTTTATTCATTTTGATGCCAGTGTAAGTAGAATTGTTTTCTTAATTTCCTTTTCTTTTGTTCATTGCTAGAAACACAACTGATTTTAGGTGTTGATCTTGTAACATGCAACTTTGCTGAATTTGTTTATTAGTTCTAGTAGCTTTCTTGTGAATTCTTTGGGATTTTCTCTATATAGGATCATGTCATCTGCAAATAGAGATAGCTTTACTTCTTTCCAATTTGGATGCCTTTTTCTTTTTCTTGTCTAATTATTCTGGCTAGAACTTCTAGTACAATGTTGAATAACAGTCACAAAAGTGGGCATCCTTGTCTTGTGCCTGATGTGAGGAGAAAAGCTTTTAGTATTTCAACAATGAGTATAATGTTAGCCATGGGGTCAGTTGGTTTTTTGCCTAGACACCTGGGCAGCTTAATAGGGAAAGGATAATCATTTCAAAAATATGTTACAGGAACATTTGACTATCCATGTGTCAAAAAAAAAATGAAATAAAGAACACAGATGCTTTCATCACACCATACACAAAATTAATTCAAAATGTTTTATAGACCTAATGTAAAAGCTAAAAATACAAAACTTTCAGATGATAACATAGGAAAAAAATCTTTGCTACATTGGGTCAAGCAAAAATTTCTTAGATAGCATGCAAAAACATATGATCCAAAAAAATTAACTTTTGTAACTTACACTTCATCAAAATTAAAAGCTCTTGGATTTTAAAGAATACCATTAAGAAAATTTTTTAAATAATCCACAAAATGGAAGGAAATATTTACAAATTGTATCTCAAGTATATAAAGAATTCTTTAACTCAGTAAGAAGATAAGCAACTCAATTAAAACATGGGCAAAATGTGTGAAAGACACTTTGCCAAAGAAAACACAACAATGGTAAATAAAAATATGAAAAGGTGCTCAAAAGCATTAGTCATTCAAAAAATGCAAATTACAAACTACAATGAGATACTACACACACATAAAATGACTATAATAATATATGGTCAATGCCAATAAGGTCATAGAGAAACTGGATCTCCCAAAAATTGTTGGTAGAAATGTAATAGTATAGCCATGAGGGTAAAAAGTTTGAAAGTTTCTGGAAAAGTTCAAAACACACTCACTATATACTTGCTACACTCTTAGATATACCTAAGAGACATAAAAACATATGTCCATACAAAGACTTGTACCCATGTGTTCATGATAGCATTATTCATAATGGATAAACACTGGAAACAGTCTATATGTCCAACAACTTATCAATGGATAAACAAAATGTAGTAAATGGTATCTTACTCAGCAATTAAAAGGAATAAACTACTGAGAAAAATAACAACATGGATGAATCTCAAAACAACAGTTCTAAGAGAGAGGATCCAGATGAAAAAACCTAAATATTGTATGATTTCATTTATATAAAATTTCTCAGATAGGCAAAATTATTGTGTCAAGAACTAGATAACTAGTTACTTGAGGCTATAAATGGAAGTGGAAATTGACTGAGAATGGGTAAAAGGGAACTTTTTTGAAATGATAGAAGTATTCTACAACTGGATTATAGTTATGTTTGCACAATACTAAATTTACTGAAATCCAACAAACTGTATATTTAAACTCGTTAAATTTATGCTATATAAATTATACTTCAATAAAGCTGTTAATAAAAGAAAAGCTATATAGAATTCAGGGAAAATGGCAGGATAAGGAACAGCAGGAAGCTGTTTCCCCACCTAGACAACAATTGCACTGACAGAATCTGTCTAATATAACTAGTTTAGAACTCTGGAATCTATTGACTCCTTGCAACCTCCAGGGTAAGGCTCAAATGGTAAATTGCAGTTAATTTTGATCAGTTTCAGCTCTTAGCACAGTAGCAGCTACCCATCTTCCATCTCCAGCTCCATGGCAGGCAGCTGTGTACATGTTTCTGTAACAGCTTGCACACAGTTTGCAGGAACCAGGGTGGGCAAAAAAGACCCTTTTGTCCAAATATTGGGAATATGTGCTCTGATTGTTGATCAATTCTTCTTATCACAGAGTTGCAGACAAAAAATGAGGGTGGCAAAGGTTGAACCATCCTCACTGCTGCAAGTACTCCTACCCCAGAGGTTAAAGTGACTCTAAGAAGAATTTAAAAAGTCAGCACTCTTTGTTATCTTTATTTTTCTTTTTCCCCTTTTCTGGAGGAAGACAGTAACGACTAGGACATTCAAAATCAACAACATATACAAGGAAAATCAGAAAATGACCATGTATGTCAAGGAAAAGGTGCAGGTGCAGAAAAGATCTGAGAAGACCAAAAGTTTATACCTCAGACTGATCCTTGATACAGAAAGAGCCTAAAACAATAAAAAATAAAAATAACAGCCAAAACAATAACAGCAAACAGCAAACCTTGCGAACGTGGGAGAAGCTGATTTCTAGAGTTAGATTCAAATTTGAAGTTTTCAACAAAGAAAATACAAGGCACACAAAGAAACAGGAAATTATGGCTCATTCAAGAGAAAAAAATAAACAAACAGAAACTGTCCCTACAAAAGACTTGATGGCAGACCTACTGGACAGAGACTTTAAAACAACTATCTTAAAGATACTCAAAAACTAAAGGAAGATGTTGAGAAAGTTAAAAAATGATGTATAAACAAAATGTAAATATCATAAAGAAATAGAAAACAAAAAGAATTCAAAAAGAAATTCTGGAGCTGACAATTACAATAATTAAATTAAAAATTCACTAGAGGGATTCAAAGGCAGATTTGATCAAGAAGAGAGAATCAGTGAACTTGAAGACAGAAAAATAGAAATCATTGATTCTGAGGAATAGAATGAAAATAAATTGAAGAAAAATGAGCAGAACCTAAGGGACCTGTGGGACACCATCAAATGGAAAAACATGCATTGTAGAAGTCTCAGGAGAAGAAGAAAGAGAAAAAGAGGCAGAGAGAATATTTGAAAAAATAATACCTGAAGGCTTCCTAAATTTAATGAAGATATGCATATAAAATCCAAGAAGCTCAATGAGCTCCAATACACTTAAAAAATCTAACACCAAGACACATTATAATCAAATTTTCAAAGGCCAAAGATAAAGAGGGAATTTTGAAAGAAGCAAGACAGAAGTGACTTGCTACATTCAAGGGATACTCATTAAGATACTTAGCAGAGTTTTCATCAGAAACTCTGGAGGCCAGAAAGCAGTAGGTTAATATATTCAAAGTGCTAAATGAAAAAAAAGAAAGAAAGAAAGGAAAAAAAAAAACCCTGCCAACTGAGAATTCTACACTCAGCAAAACTATTCCTCAAGAGTGAGGGAGAAATTAGACATTCCCAGATAAACAAAGCTGAGGGAGTTTGTTACTACTAGACATGCTCTGCAAGAAACACACAAGGGAGTCCTTCAGGGTGACCTGAATATATATATTCATAGCTCATTTGTGTTTAAATCTTCTTGACACTCTACTCAATTTTATGTTCGTTCTTGGTTATTTACCTATCTTTTTGTCATTCACATTTGTTATCTCTAATTATCAGAGAGGCTCTTATAGCTCTCCTTAAATTAATCTTATTGTGGTAAAATATATAAAGCATAAAATTTACCAAATTAACCATTTTAAAATGTGCAGTGTAGTGATATTAAATACTTTTATTAATGTTGTACATCAACAAACTGGATAACCTCGATGAAATGGACAAATTCCTAGAAAGACAAAACTTACCAAGACTAAATCACAAAGAAATAAAGCATCTGAATAGAACTGTATTAGTAAAGAGATTGGATCAGTAATCAACATCTTGCAACAAAGAAAAGCCCTAGACTTGATGAATTAACTGGTGAATTCTATCAAACAAAATAAGAACTCATACCAATTATTCTCAAATTTTTCCAAAAATTTGAAAAGGAGGGAACACTTCCTAACTCATTTTATGAGGCCAGCATTACCCTGATATAAAAGCCAGATAAAGACATTACAAGAAAAGAAAACTACAGAACAATATCCCTTATGAACTGATGCAAATATCCTCAACAAAGTACTAGCAAACCAAATTCAGCAACACAATGAAAGGATTATACACCATGAGTAAGGGGGGCTTATTCCTGGATTGCAAAGATGTTTCAACAGACATAAATTGATCAAAGAAATACACCATATTAAGAGGTTGAAGAAAAATGAAACCACATGATGACCCCAAGTGACACAGAGAAACAATATGATAAAATTCAACATCCTTTCAAAATAAAAAAATAAATGAACTGGAAGAAGGAAACTACAACAAAATAATAAAATCCATGTATGAGAAACCTACAGCAAACATCACACTGAATTGTGGAAGACCGAAAGCCTTTTCTCTAGGATCAGGAACAAGGCAAGGACTCCTGCTGTCACCATTTCAACTCAACATAGTACTGGAAGTTCTAGCCAGAAATTAGGCATGAAAGAGAAATAAAAGGCATCCAAACAGAAAAGGAAAAAGTAAAATTATCTTTGTTCACAGATAATATGATCTGTTATGTAGAAAACCCTAAAGATTACACACACACACACACACACACACAAAATCATTAGAACTAATAAATGAATTCAGCAATGTAGCATTATACAAAGTCAACAAACAAAAATTAGTTGCATTTCTATATATTAACAATGAACAATCTGGAAAGGAAATTATGAAAACAATTATTTACAATAGCATGAAAAGGATACCTAGGAATTAAATTAACCAAGGAAGTGAAAGATTTGTACACTGAAAACTATAAAACTTTTCTGAAAGAAATAAAGGTGACATAAATAAATGGAAACACATCCCCTGTTCATGGATTAGAAGATTTAATATTGTTAAATGTCAATACTACCCAAAGAAATCTAAAGATTTAATGGAATCCTTGTCAAAATTTCAATGACTTTTTTTTGTAGACACAGGAAACTTACCCTAAAATTCGTATGTAATCTTAAAGGACCCCAAAATAGCCAAAACAATCTTGAAAAAGAACAAAGCCGGAAGACATACACCTTCTGATTTCAAAACATACTACAAAGCTACAGTAGCTTTGTAGTCCTGGCATAAAGACAGACATATAAACCAATGGAATAGACTAGAGAGTCCAGAAATAAACACTCGCATATATGGTCAAATGATTTTCAATAAGGAAGCCAAGACCATTCAATAGGTGAAGTAGAGTCTTTTCAACAAACAGTGCTTGGAAAACTGGATATTCACATGCAAAAGAGTGAAGTTGACCCTTATCTAACACCATTTACAAAAATTAACTCAAAATAGATCAAAAATCTAAATGTAAGACCTAAAACTATAAAATTCTTAGAAAACAACTCAGGGCAAAAGCTTCACGACGTTGGGTTTGGCAATGATTTCTTGCATATGATATCAAAAGCACAAGTAACAAAAGAAAAAATAGACAAATTGGACTTCATCAAAAATTTAAATATTTGTTCACCAAAGACACTATCAACAGATTAAAAAGGTGACCCATAGAATTAAAGAAAATATTTGCAAATCATATACCTGGTGAGGAATAAATATCCAGAATACATATGTAACTCCTAAAACGCAACAACAAAAAAATTCAATTAAAAAATGGGAAAATGACTTGAATAGATATTTCTCCAAAGAAGATATACAAATAACCAATAAGCACATGAAAAGATGCTCAATATCACTAATCATTGGGAAAACGCACATCAAAACTACAATGAGATACCATCTTACACACATTAGGAGGGCTACTATAAATAAACAAAAAAAAATAATGTTGGCAATGGTAAAGAAAACAGAACCCTTGTGCACTGTTGGTGAGAATGTAAAATGGTAAAGCTGCTGTAGAGAATAGTATGGCAGTTCCTCAAAAAAATAAAAATAGAATTACCATAAGATCCCGCAATTCCACTTCTGAGTATATACCCAATAGACTTGAAAGCAGAATCTTGAAGAGATCTCTGTACACCCACATTCATAGCAGCATTATTCACAAAAGCTAAAGCATGGAAGCAACCTACGTGTCTATCGACAGATGAATGGATAAGCAAAAGGTGGTATATACATGTAATGGGATATAGCTCAGCTTTAAAAAGAAGGAAATTCTGACATATGTTAAAATATGGATAAACCTGGAAGACATATGCTAAGCGAAATAAGCCCGTAACAAAAAGGTGAATACTTTATGATTTTCCTTATATGAGGTACCTTAGACTGTTAAAAATCATAGAGACAGAAAGTAAAATTATGGTTGCCAGGAGCTAGGGGAAAATGTGGGGAAGGGGGATTATTGTTTCATGGGTATAGAGTTTCAGATTCACAAGAAGAAGAGAGTTACGGAGATGGATGGTAGTGATGGCTGCACAGCATTATGAAAGTATTTAATATCACTGAACTGAACTGTACATTTAAAAGTGGTTAATATGGTAAATTATATGTTATGTATATTTCATCACAGTAAAAATATTTTTAAAGGAGAGATATGAGATCCTCTCTGAAAAGTAGAGATAAAAAATGTGAATGATAAAAAGATGGATAAATAACCAAGGATAAACATAAAAGTGATTTGATTATCAAAAAGATTTAAGCACAAATGAGCTATGAATATATATATACAGTTTACTTGTTTGTTTAGTTCAGTTCAGAAGCAGAAGTTTAGGGCAAAGTAGAATGTCATTCAGTAGGAAAGCATGCAGAAAGCAGAACTCTATAATACACGTTCTGTTTCTCTCCACATCAAAGAGAATGACTATCATTTTAAAAGCATAAAATAATTATTCATAGGAAAGAACTAAATCACGTAATAAGGAAGCATATTATGAGAGAAGGTCTAACTACTCTATTTTAATTCAATTCTCCTGCACTTTGGAAATTATATCCTAGGATTCCCGCCTCCACTCCCTGTGCAAAAAAGAAAAAGAAAAAGAAAGAAAACAACCAATCACAGATGGTATTGCTAAACTTTTTTCAGTGGCTAAGGAAGTAGAAATGATAATAACTATAATCTCATGGTTCCCAAACTGTACAGAAGGGCACCGTGAAACATGATACTTTTCAAGGAAAACACATTCTTGACATCAGCAGGACACAGAGAAAACTATGTGCCCGAGGTAGTTCACGGTTTCAACAATAGATAGCACTACGTTCCTTTCAATAGCATCCTGTCTTTGTGAAGCTGGTTGTTCTAGCTGTTGCTGGGATTAAAAAGCAAGGACCACATGAAAACCAAGCTGGAACAGGACAGAAAGAAGCTCTCTTCACACTCATCCCACAATTGGCACTTTCTTGCGCCTCTCTTTCACTTCCTTCTATTCTCATTGTGTCCATCACTCTTGCTGACTGTGTTTTGAGTTCCTTTAAAGGCAGGAATCCTATCTAATTTTTAAGATGAATTACCTCTGTTAATGCTAAGCTTCTGACTTTGTTTTGCAAACGTGGTGAAACCCCAACCTAAAACAACAGCAGCAAAAACACCACCACAAGTCGCTGGAGGAAATATGCTCAATACTAAGGATCACAAGTTTAAAGAGACAGAAAGTCAAAAGGAACATATCTAGAAAAGAATAATTATAAATATGCAAGGTTTTTTAACTATTAAGAATTGAAACCAGTGGGACAGACCAAAAATATTTAGCCCAGAGAAGAAAAATCTTAACATAAAAGTAAACAGCTACCACTACTAAGAAATGTAGGCCAGGTTTCCAGTGACCAGACCATCCACTTTTGCCTGAGGTGTAATTCCTAGACTGTGTCTCAGGTGCAAGAACAAGTAGCAAAAAATGGAGCAGAAGCCAATATTTTCGTACAGCATTAGTGGCAGAACCAATAAAAAAACTCTAAGATTCCATATGTGGTATGTAAAGCTGTCACAATTCTATTATAAACGATGATCTACAACTGACATCCAAAGAACTATGCTGGAATTTCTGTTGCACACAAAATCAATCAATTATATAGCTGATCAGTGAACAACAAATATTAATTAAATGTTCAATGAATCCAGATTGGTGTTTAGACTGTATTTATACACAAAGTCAATTGTGATCGTCCTTTCCCAAGAGTAGCATAAGTACCTACAATTTTACTTTTACTAAAATCCAGAGAGACCAGTGAAACACAGGATACTGAAGATAAAACACACAGGTACAAAAGCTGAATATGTCTTGTTAATCATTAGCTACATCTTGCTTTCCACTACTTGCAAAACTAGTACAGTTGCTGTGGACCCCAATATTTTATTACTTCTCTCTCTTCCTTAAATATAGATAGCACTGCTCCAGGCATACTTGTTTATGATGATTTGTCCAGACTTGTGGCATTTCCTAACATTGTGACTCATGACAATCTCAGGACACCTCAAGGAGGAAACACATTGTACAATATATTATAGAGGGCTCCTTACCACATGTTCTTAGCAGGCATTTCTTGGGAATTTTGGAAAAGGTAAGGATAGATGATCTTGAAGTAAATACAAAGAAATCATCAATATGTTATGAAATTGTAGGACTGCAGGTGACCTTGAGAAGTCAATTCAAGGCCCTGGAGAATAGTGTTGAGAAGTCAAAAGACACTAGGAGGTAACCTTTGGCTTCCAAGAGTTAAAAATGTGAGAGGTGTTGAAATAACTAATGCAACTTAAAGTAGAAAGACAGGAATATCAAATACAGGAGTAATATGCGGTGATAAATAATGATAATAACTGCTACAATATCAATAAACAACTAATAGTAGCACAGTGTCCAGATAATTGGCGGGGGGGGGGGGGTTTGGAAGGACATCAATCCCACAATAAATAAGTATAAATCTTCCATTTGCTATAGAAATTACCTGGAAATGTTCTTATGTGGTGAGGCGACCACTCATTTTGGTTTAACCAATGTTGTCCTAAATTTTACACTGAAAAGTCCCACATTCTGGAAAAACCCTTAGTCTGGGATAAACCAGGACTTTGGTCACCTTGCTAGTGATACCACTGCAACAAACTATTGTAAATTTCCCACTGCTAAGATAATCATATAACCATGTTCAATGATCCAATCAAGGGAAAGAACCCAAATTTCATTTAGTGTAATTTTTTTTTTTCCCATTTCTCACTTAAATTCTCCACATTGTACCTAAGCCTTTCTGATGAGTTCTCGGTGGAGAGAGAAATTAAGGAGACAGTGCCCTGCATGATGTTGCCTCCTATACCAGTATTGGGCCGGAGTTCACTTACTTTTGCTGCAGCCCAATGGACTGTTGATATCCAAATGGCTTGCACTGGGAACACAAGTATCACACTTGGAGCCAGTGACGAATCGTTTACAGAAACACTGACCAGTGACTGAGTGACAGGTTTCATTCAAGGCTCCTGAGAGATGACAACTGCAAGGCTGGCATCTGAAAAGACAAACAAACCATCAAAGAGAATAACGTTTCGATTAGTAATTCACAGTGTAAGTTACACCTATCAATAACATTGTGGAATAAAATAGTCTGTTTTAGCCAGTATCCTGAAAAGGATTCCTGAGCTAAAAAACACAAAATACAACAAAACAGAAAAAACACCTTTATCAGAATGCCACTCACGATAAAATCTCTATGAAGCCATCTCTTTGTACATTAATTAATGCCAAGAAAGTGTTATATCGCTTTTTTATATGCCATGATACAGCTTATGGTTTATTTCCCACACTAGTTGCTCAATTAAGAACACTGGAAACTTTCCATCCTCACAAAAGCAGTTCTCCTGACAGCTAAAAATTAAGATGAGATACCCATAAAATTATCTCTTCAAGTATCTTTTAAGTTGTGAAATACAAAACTGGGTATGATAATTATTGCTCCCCCTAAAAATCTTGTAATCCTATGGTTTTATAAAGAGTAAAAATGATATAGTTTTCTAAAGACTACATTTTGCTAAGGAAACAGCTTGAGGAAGATATGTTCAAATACTGTTGATGCTTTAATGTATGTTAGGTTTCACTTTTTATTTTACGCACTAAACTTATTCACCCAAAATGATTAAAGAATAGAGCATTATTCTGATCTATGAAAAGATACTACTGATATAATGAAGAAACTTCATTCTGACTTAGATTTCCTGGACCCAAAGTTGATTGTAAAAATCACTGTTTTGGCATTCTGCCATGGTAGAAACTAAAACCTGTTTCCTCAGAATGAATTATTCAAACACTCACTCCATGTCAATGTCACAGATTAGGATAAGCAATTTTGGCACCATGAAGCCTTAGAGAAGCAAAACAGCACACGTAAGAAGCCTAGCACCTTTAAACAGAGACTTTCCATAGGGTGCATCGAAAACAAAAGTATGGCTTCCCCTGTATTTTCTAATAAAGATGCTGGATGGATGGAGTTACTTCATCTCACTGCCACTTTTATGGTGTGATCTCCTGCGTAATCATTCAAGACCCTTAGAAAAGCCGATAAAAGCTAAAGCTGCTAAATAGGTTGCAAATTTGTTTTACGGACTAATATCACTTTGGGAATAAGTAAAGTACAGTTTGTCTTGAAACCCACTCTACTGTAGTTTGCCCTTTTTATGTCATGATAAAAGGACGTGTTTCCCTCCAAACAACTATACTGTATCCTTTATGTATAGACACTGCAGCAGAACTCCATCTCAAATAGATATTTTGTTTAGGTGTTTAAGTATTAGATCTGAAGAAAATTATGCATGGAAATTAAAATGGAATTACAGAAGCAACAAAATATTTAATTTGCTCCTAACTTCATTATATGCTATTACTTAGAGCATATTGTTCGTCGGCTTTTAATGTAATATTGGTAAGCATAAGCAATAAGAGACAAGCTTCTCTCAATGCATATATATATCACTGCACCACTCATGAATAAGTGTCTCTCGAGTATTTCAACTCTTATTACCATTCACTCATGAGACAATCACATTTATTTTACATACAGTACATTTAGAGTAATAGTTTCCAGTGTATAACATAATTCCTTTCCTTGATGGAGATCTATTTTCTTCACGTTAACTGCTACATGCTTAACTCCAAGGCAGCTCTGTCAATATACATGGGATATTAAGTTCCAAATCCAAACGGAATAAATAAACCAGTTCTTAGGAAAGCATGCAGTGTTTTGAGTAACTAAATGTGACTCTTCCTGATTTCATAGTCTTCTTATCCGAGCCATTGTTATATGCAACTTCTCTGACTTCTTATAATGGCTTGACTTCAGTAAGAGAGATTTTTACCTGGATGAAGTTCATAGGAGACTTTTCTGAATATTATAGTTTGTTTCTAGCCTAAAGGACGCTGGGGATAATTTTGTAATTAAGGTTTAAGTAAAATGATTCCTGTAAATTTCTCAGCCATTCAAATATAATTTTAAACATTTCCAAGACTCTTTAGCAGATAAGCTACAAGTTTGATGTCATTTTATAAGTTATCCTTCCTCAAGAGCACCTCCTAAATGAAATACATTTCACGTTTATTAAAACAAAATTATACATAATGAAGGAAAAGACATTTTACGCTTAGAAAGAGAAACACCAAACTAAGATGAATTGTGATATTGATTTTGTGAGGATAAATGGTTTTTGTAATATTAATATAAAGAAACCTTTATTACACTGACTCTCCTGGTACAGCTAGGGCTTCTCCCGCAATCTGTTTAAAATCTTCATTTTTCATCCTTATGGGAAAACCTCACTTGCTAAATGGATTTCATAAAGAGTAATCTGTCAAGATTTATATAGATAAACAATTTGTGATGTTTATTGACCAGTTCATTATGGTTACCATTAAAGTTCTGTTTGGGCCCTTACATAACTTAGTGTTTACTGGATAGAATAGGAAAGAAGTTAATTAGCTTCTGTCTCTTAAATCACAAATCTCATATATTTTCCTTTCCAGAGAGCTTCTTCCAGTTGTGCAAACAGTAAGAGAAAGAGTTATCCTACTTATTACTATTGCGGAAACATCACTATGAATGAAGGGAGTGAGTTTCAATAGTGCATCCCGTTGTCAGAAACTTCATCATGTGAGGAAGAGCTACCACAATAGGATGCCCATGGATACAGTCCAGGATACAGATAACTTTACTGACGTTTCTCTTTGGACACCTCTCTTCTGTCTGGAGCCTCAACTCATGGGTAACATCAAATTGAGTTAAAGATATTGACCGACATAAATAACATTCACTGAGGGCTAATGATGGCCCAGGACAGGACTAGGCATTGAGCATATAAGGATGAATAAGATAGAATTGTCCCTGTCTTCAAGGAGCCCTCAGTCTAGTGAGAAATGAAAACATGGAAAGAGCATTAATAAAGATGTGTACAGACTCTTTGGGAACACAGAAAAGGACCGACTACCTACTCTGGTGGAAAAGCATGGGGAGAGGGAAAGAAGTAGTAAGAAGGAATCCTGGAAGAGGGTGTTTGGACTGAATATTAAAAGATGAATAGGAATAAGCCAAGCCAACCAGGGCGGGGAGAAAAGAGAGAGATAAGACACAGCAGGAGAGGCTGTGAAATTTTAAGCAATTCAAAAATTTTGGATATAAATTCCAAACAGGAAGGTGGTGACAGATAAAGCTGGACAGGTAAGCAGAGGTAAGATATTGCTAGATTAGGTGCAATGGTGACAGTGGTAGGAGCAGGATAGATTTAAGAAATGTTTAGTATGTAAAATCAGTAGGATGGGGTGGACAGATTGAAAAGAGACGTGAAGAAGGAAATAAGGGCATGGGGTTACTCCCGGTTTTCTAATTTGCTGATGGGGTCATCATATAACATAAAGAACGAAGGAGGAAGAGACCTTCAATTGCTGCGGGACTTTAGTCAAGGATTCTTAATAATCATTAAGAATAGAAGAGAAAGAGGCTTCAAGGCAACTTGGAGAAACTGGACAAAGAGTTTTCTTCCATCAGTCCCTAGCACAAAGACTAGCAACCAGTAAGCGTTCGATAAATATTGTTGAATAAATGAATGAATAAAGCCCTAGAAAAGCTTTAGACTTAGGACACCACAGATAAATCTAAATGTGACACATAGCTTTAATAACAATGTAACTCCTTTGAGCCCTTTCTGATTGGCATAGCTCTCCCCCTGGTTAACCTCTCCCCAAGGAAGGGACCACTCTTTAAGGGCTGGCCTTCTATTCTGACTCCCTAAGGCCAGAAGAGTTCTTGGTTCAGTCCTTTTGTGCAGGATCCCAAGAGTGCCCTCCAGAGGAGTTTGGTTTTCCCCTGGTTAAGATTCTATCCCATCTCTGCAGTGGACGTGTGGTCTCACTGAGGTTCCTAGTTTCCCTTTCTTCACAGCCAACTAGTAGCACCAAATTCTCTTAGAACCGACGTCCAGAATTATAAGACAGGGATGTGGGGCTTGGAGATCCTGTGTGTGTGAGCTGAAAGCCGTATCACATGGCTTATTGGAGAGGAAGTGAGTGGTGCTGCCTCATCAAGGAGGGAGGAGTCTGCAGTGCTCAGCACCACCCCCTCCCGGTGAAGCCTTCCTACAACTAAAGGGACTCATGAGAACTGGACATGGGCAGTGGCTCCCTTGCGTCCAGACAACAGTGCCATCCGAGTCCAGGATGGGGACATTCCTGTCATCTGAAGAAGAGCTTGCTAAGCACAGTCCTGTAGTTGGGCCTCTGCCACTTTCTCTTTTGTTGGCACTCCACCTAATCACAGGGAATGTAGGCCACGTCCAACATGCTAGTCACCAAGACCAGACATTTAAAAGGAAAAGAAATCCCAGAAGACTCACTATATTAACAGTAACACACATGTTTACGTCTAGAAGCTCTAGTGTTCCTTTCCTTCACCTCCTCATTATATGAACATGATAACTTTGAGGTCTGAAAGCAGAGTCAAATTCTTAAAGTGCTCTCAGGGAGAAGCGAGTACACTAATTCTGTGACCCCGGAAGGCAGAAGTAAGATTGGTCAAGAAAGTCACAGGAATGAAATTTTTGCTTAATATGAAGAATAAGATTAGAGTTGTTGGAAATAAAGATGATCTGTTTCAGAGACAATAAGCTCTTTTTAGTCCCACGTTTTCAGTAGAAGTTGAATGATCAGTTATCCTTAAAGGTGATTTATGTAGAAAAATGTATAGGGTATAGTTTAACCAAAGTTACTTTTAAGCTCCTTTCCAAATCTATAGAGTTATGATTCTACAATGCTTGGTGGGATTAAGTAACTTGCTCAGGGCTCGCTGACTCTGGTTACAGACTCAGCAATCTTTATCTAAAAGGACCAGACTAAATATTTTAGGCTTTGTGGCCAAATGACCTCTGGGGCAACTCAACGCTGCTGTAGTAGTGTGCAAGCAGCCATAGACAGTATGTGAAGATTGAGTATTACTGCGCTCCAATAAAATTTCATTTCCATAAACAGGTGGCAGGCCAGGTCTGGTCCACAGGCCACAGTTTGCTGAACCCTGGTGTAGTAGGTTGAATTATTACCCCCCAACAATGTCAAAGTTCCAATCTCCAGAACTTGTGAATATGCTACCTTACTTGGCAAAGGAACTTTGCAGATTTGAGATGAAGAGATTACCCTGTATTATCTGAGCATCTAATGTAATCAAAAGAGTCCTTATAGGAGACAGAGAAGAAGGTGAGAGTCAGAGAGAGAAGATGTAAGAACATAAGCAGAGATCAGAGAAGACAGAAAACACTACTGTGCTGGCTTTGAAGGTGAAGAAAGGAGCCATGAGCTAAGGAATGTGGGTGGCATCTAGAACTGGGAAAAGCAAGGAAGTGGGTCTTCTCCTGCTGTCCAAGATAAACGTAGGCCTGCTGACACCTTGGCTTTAGCCCAATGAAACTAACTTAGGACTTCTGGCTTCCATAACTATAAGATAATAAATTCATGTTGTTTTATGCCACTAAGTTTGTAGTAAATAATTATCATAGCAGGAATAGGACACGAATAGGCCTGGTCTAGTAGAACAGCCATAATTGGAACCTAAACACCTTGATGCCAACACTGTTATTCCTATTATATCACATTGAATAAATGCTACTAGTTTATAAAAACTGACATTTCTTAGAGAGCCGTACAGAATCTGTATTAAAGGAGAATATATCATCTAGTGGTCATGGTAGATTGCAAAAATGACCACAATTCTTCACCTCTCAGTTTATGCAGGTCCTTTGCAACTAACTGTGCAATTCCTTCCATCAAAAAGTAGAGTCTATTTCTCCACCTCTGAATATGTGCTGGCCTGTGACTTGCTTTGGCTAACAGACTAAGGCAAAAGTAACTTTGTGGCAGTTCCAAGCATAGGTCTCAAGTGTCCAAGCACCTTTCTGCTTTCTCTTCGGGAACTCATCCACTCCCTCATGAGTGAGCCCTGGCTAGGTGGCTAGCTGATGAGAGGCATGTGGTCCTTTAACCCCATCACCCTAGATAAGAACTAGCTGTCTAACAAAGAGTCATAGAGGAGAATGAATCTGTGAGGAACATTCCCCAACATTCTACTGTGAAACCACCAAAGGACAAGAAAGTTATCTGCTTCCCTTTGAGGTCATTGATCTGGTTCTCAGAAAAAGAGACCAATTGAGATCCCTTGGAAATATGCATGTGAAAAGATGGCCAGACCAAATCTTTAACTTAGTGGTGAAATGGAGAACTTGTGCAGTAAAACCAAAAGTAATCTGGTCACAGAAGAATTTTACTTTATGTTTTAGAAGTCTGAGCCTTTTGATTCCCCGGCCAGCCTAGATCCCAATTCCCTACCATCTGAGGGAAATCACAGTTCATTGTGTGTCAGCTGGTCAGTAGGAGACACATAGTGATACTTCTAGCTCCTTAAGGCTAAAAAAGACAATATACCACTAATGAATGTAAAGAAAAGAAGTCATTATGGAAAAAATCTTTAGGGGATTGTGAGGTTCGGATGGTATGTGAGAAAATGGTGGTGCCCCAGATGAACTGGAGCCGTCTTGTGGGCTGTGGGAAAGAGGACTCGTAGTTACAGGTCAACTTGCGGACAGTTCCAGGGAGTGCACTGTGTCAAATACGGGTCTCAACTACCCACTGAGACAAACTGAATGTGGCCCATTTTTGTCTCATTTTTTTTGGTTTAGACAAATATGATATACTTTTATTTATTTATTTTTTGCTTTATTCATTTTTTCAGTTGGCAGACTTTTTTTGCTTCATTGTTTTCAATACTGATTAAATCATGTTTGCCTTATGTGTCCAAGGTAAATGGAGTGATTTTTGCACTTGGATCAGCTTTTTAAAAACACATGCCCTTTTTTGTGATAGGGTGCTTTTGAAGAATGGACTACTTGGAAGAAAACAGGCAAATGATTTTCCAGCTTGTTACTGTTGTGTTTGGTGCATTTTTTGTCACTGTTGCTGTAGTTTAGGGTCAGGCCCTATTTTATGTTATTTATTTTGCCCTTGGGAGTATTAAAAAAAAAGTATATAAAATAAGCCAAGAGAAAAATATAGCAAACATAGCTGTGCACAATAAAGAGAAGATGGAGTAGGGTAAGGGATATGTGTGAACTTCACGGAGGGGTTAAGTAAAATCCCCTGAATATATAAATGGAAAAAGCAGATGAGAAAGTCAATTTATTTTCAAAATCAATGAAGAGATACAATGATACTTGTATCTTCTCCTTGCTTAAAAATAAAATACTTATAATCTTTGTAGAATTCTGGAAATTAATGAAATAAATTTATACTTATAAGTACCTACAAGGTACATTCAAAGGTACATTCAAATGATTTTAGATGGTTTTCTTTCTTTTTTAAAAATTTTAACATCAGGGCACAAATAGTTATTTTCCTAACTGCATGTCTGTATACATTTAGATTACGAGTGGATTTTTCCTTCAGGAAACAAAAATTCCTTATACTAGATGGAATCCCATATGTTGTAACCATCTTTGTACACATTTTCAAAATAGTCAGTGTTAGTATATATACACAAGAACAACCAGAAGTCAACAAAGAGATTTCAATATCATTCAGGAAAGGAATGGAAAACATAAAAAGAATAAAATCCATTTTTATCTCTTCTCAGTGATGAGCAAAAGTATAAATTCAAGCAATTCTCATTGTCACATTTTGAAACATCTTTCTCTATGACCTTCTGCGCTAGGGGATTTCTTCTCTATCATCGATGTTAAAGTGAAATGCGACAGTAGAATTCATCAGTGGAAAAGAAGGGTCAACTCTAGACAAGGGCATTCCAGATGACTGATTTAACAAGGGACAAATCCTGCTGATTTCTTTGGGCCCTATGTGGTTAAGGGAAGCTTTATTTATTTCAGAGAAGCTGCATTACACATGGTGGCTCTTGCTTTCAATAGCTCTTTCCAGCAGCAGCGTATGCTAATACCAAGAGCCAACCCTGCCCAATCTGAGAGCATCCTGAGTCGCACGTGGGTGGTGCAGACTTGAATAGTTATTTTAAGATTTATATCCCTTTCACTAAGATGATGATGGCATGAGACTTTTATTTTTTTAATTTTTGGCAGAGGTGAGGAAAGTAATGCAAATGAGAATTTTTTCTGTGTTGGTTATATTAAGAATGGGATGCATGAGAGGCATGCAAATTTAAAACTCAGAGAGACAACTATCCATAGGCCTAGAGCACATAATGGAGATCTGAAGATGTGATAATATATTTGAAAGTCATTTACAGGCATGTAGAGGTTGAAATCATAGACGTTGATATGTAAGTTGAAGGGCCAGATTAAAGAGTACTAATCATCAAAAGAAATAAAAAACAAATGAGAGAAGCAGAATCTTGGGAGTCAAAGGAAAAGATGATTTTAAGAAAAAGGGTGAACAATAAAATAATTAGCACACTGGGAAACCATTAGTCATAAAAAGCAATCATAAATTAATTTTACTTTCATCCTTCACTGATCCTTTAAATATATCATATGGGGCTAATTCCCCTGTCTGCCACCTGGATATAAAGTGAGTCAACTGTATGGCATTTCTGGTCTTTCTTAGGTAATAGAAAGTCCTACAGTTACTTTAAGTTGCAAAGCATGGGTTCAACAAGAAGAACCAAATTGGAGGCATCAGATTTCCTGGTTTTAAAAAATATTACAAAGCTATTGTAATCAAAACGTATGGTATTGGCATTAAAAACAGACACATAGATGAATGGAACAGAATAGAGAACCCAGAAACAAATCCACGCATATCAGTCAACTGATCTTCAAAAAGGGTATCAGGAACACACAATGAAGAAAGGATGGCCTCTTCAATAAATGGTGCTGTCAAAACTAAATATTCACATGCAGAAGAATGAAATTGGACCCTTAAATCATCATACACAAAAATCAACTCAAAACGGATTAAAAACTTAAAGTTAATATCAGAGTCTAAAACTACTAGAAGAAAGCATAGGGGAAAAGCTTCTTGACATTGGTCTGGGCAATGATTTTGTGGTTATGACACCAAAGCTCAGGCAAAAAAGCAAAAAGAGATGAACTAAAAAGCTTTTGCACAGCAAAGAAAATAACCAACAGAGTGAAAAACGACAACCCATAGAATGGGAGAAAATATTTGCAAACCATCTATCTGATAAGGGGTTAATATCCAAAATATATAAGAAACTCATACAACTCAATAGCAAAAAACTCCTAATTTAAAAAAATGAGCAAAGGATATTTATAGACATTTCTCCAAAGAAGACATGCAAATGGCCAACAGGTACATTAAAAGGTGCTCAACATCATTAATCATTACGGGAATGCAAATCAAACCACAATGAGATATCACCTCACACCTGTTACAATGGCTATTATCAAAAAGCTAGGTGTTGGTGAGGATGTGGAGAAAAGGGAAGCCCTGTACACTACTGGTGGGAATGTAAGTTGTTACAGTCACTATGGAAAACAGTATGAAAGTTCCTTAAAAAACTACAAATAGGACTATCATATGATTCCAGCAATCCCACTTCTGGGTATATATCCAAAGGAAATAAAATCAGGACCGTGAAGAGATATCTGCACCCCTATGTTCACCACAGCATTATTCACAATAGCCAAGATAGGGAAACAACATAAATGCCCATCATTAGATAAATGGATAAAGAAAATATGGCATGTGTGTGCGTGTGTGTGTGTGTGTGTGTGTACTTCCTTACTTGACTCAATATAATTACGAGTCACCTAATATGTAAAGATATACAATTGTATTTATATGACACTTGTCATAAGTCTTTTTTTGCTTTGAACTCACACTTATTCTGGATTTTTTATGCTATAGAAGCTACCAGCTTTTCAAACTTTGGCTCTATCTCCTAGACTACAGCCCGCACTCATCCCTTTTATTTTACTGAGTTCTGCTTTCCTAATTTTAACCTTGGCACCTTCTAATAATGTATTTGTTGTTGTGGTGGTGGTGGTGGTGGTGGTGATGATGATGATGATGATGTATTTTATACCTACTTTTCTGGCTCTTCCTATTCCTCATCAATTTAGGTTAACATTTCAAGCCAGCTTTTAAACCAGGGACTCTGATTCCCACGTTAGCCAGTCCTACTGCAGGGTGATAGGTGATAGAACACTATCCGTAAGCAATTCTTGGTTCTGGATTAGATTGGGGTGGGTAGATAAATGAGGGAGAAGCAGAATGGGGTGAAGATCAGCCTGAGTTTACAAACACTGAAGGGTAGGGGAAGCCATGTAATGAAGGGAATCAGGTTTCACTTAAAGAAAGTTAAGTGAAAAAGCCAAGACAATTAGACATCTTTTGGCCATTAAGTAGGGGTTTTGGTGACAACACTGGCAAGAATAACAAGGGAGATCAGTAGAGGGGAAATGGGTAAGTGACTGGCACAAAATGTCATAGATAGGCATGAGTATTCCAAGGACAGCTGACTGGGGAAGATATTTTTCTCTTGGTAATTAAGTGTTGCCAGAAAGACTACGGAAAAGACAGGAAATCTAAAGACAGAGGCCACCAGTAGTGAAACAAACCAACTCCAGAGTTCCAACTAGGGAATTTGTGAGATGGTCTTTCAACAAAAAGTATGTAGAGGGGGTAGTAGGTGCAATAACTGGCCCTGATTTTACTATCAAGATCCTGGTAATACTTTTTATTTAACATCTACTGTACCATGTGTTTTCTATACTCATTCAGAGTGATTTCATATTTGTAGAGAAGAGCAGTAATGCTCTCAGACTAACCAAGATGATATTCCAGTGGTAACAGAAGTGGAGCAGCATGGATTTGAAAAATAAGATATGTAATAAGGGGCTTCCCTGGTGGCGCAGTGGTTGAGAATCTGCCTGCCAATGCAGGGGACACGGGTTTGAGCCCTGGTCTGGGAAGATCCCGCGTGCCACGGAGCAACTGGGCCCGTGAGCCACGGCTACTGAGCCTGCGTGTCTGGAGCCTGTGCTCCGCAACTAGAGAGGCCGCAATAGTGAGAGGCCCGCACACCGCGATGAAGAGTGGCCCGCACTTGCCGCAACTAGAGAAAGCCCTCGCACAGAAACGAAGACCCAACACAGCCAAAAATAAATAAATAAATAAATAATTTTTTTAAAAAAAGATATGTAATAAGAACATAAAGTTGTTTTAATAAATATTTTAAATATTATATTAAAATTTTTTTAATCAAATTGAATTTTAGTAGAAAGCCAGATGAACTAGCTTGAGTTCTTTTTCAATAATTTACCCCGTCACACTGTCCACACTCTAATCAAGCTGTTAATGAAGAGTGTAACAGCCAAAAGGCAGGCAGCAGGGGGATGATGAGTTGAAAAAATAATCTCAAACCCTTGAGTACTTAGCATTTATATTTATAAACACACACAGACACATACTGAGAAACAGATTTGGTTAGTGTGTGCAGACACAACACTAGTTTCTTGGGGATAGGAACGTCAAAGAATTCATGGGTACAGTCCCAATCCTAGACAAATTTATAATCTGACCAGACCAAGAAAACACACATGGAATTGGCATTCCAGCAGACCTTCAAAAGTACAGCAATGAACACATCTGCATGAAAGCAAATGCCCACAGATACACAGGAAGTAAGAAGTAGAACATTAAAGACAGTGTAACTTTGAAAAGTGGTTAATTTACTTTCAGAAGGTACTTTACACACTGGGAAAAAAAAATCTTATCACTGAATTCAAAGATATGTTTCTCATCTGCCCGTCTTTAAAACTAAATTAGAAAGGCAAAAGGAACATAAATGAATGCAGTAATAAATTCAGGGGCCATGTAGAACAAAGTATATACACACATATGATACCTATCCTAGCCTGTGTGTGTGTATGTGCTTGTGTATTTACTTCTATGGATATTTCTTTACCTGTCTTTCTACACATCCAAATTTTGAGTTCTTTACAGAAAAAGGATTTTATCTTATTAAATATTCCCAGGCCCTAATACTGGACACATCTATCAATGTACAGCAACCCACAGATTGGAACTCTAGGACATATGCAAAGATTACTATTATGTTTAATAAGTGCAGACATCAAAGAATAAAAGAATACATCCACAGACTAATGAGGACAGAAAATATTCCTTTTTACAAAAGATACTGCCAAAAAATCACTGTTAGTAAAAAAAAAAAAAAAAAGTAATTACAAATATAATTTAGTAAAAATGTTTAATTATTAATGCTTATAAACACTTACCTTCCAGCTAGAGGATCAAATCCAAAGTAAAGTTCTTTACAATGGTCACAACTTTGCCCGGCAATGGAATCATCTTGGCAAACACACTGACCAGTCAAGTTATTACAGATGTGATTCACTGCACCAGTCTTGTGGCATGAACATGGTAGGCAGCCAGTGGCATTGCCTGGAGAAATATAAAAACCTGGAAATAATGAAAAGTTTTTATTATACTTTTTACCCAGTCTTTTCTTTAAAAAATAACGTTTTGATTACATTGAAAAACAGAATGCTCTACCACGGCACTATCTAAGTCCCTGTACAAACGTGGCTGTAGCTGTTCTTTATCAGTATGTCAATTATGGCCAAAGAAAAGCTGAGTAAATAATTGACCTTGTAACTGGGTGTCTTCCTGGCACCTACGATTCAGTGTATGTAAAACCTACTTCATGATCTTTCCACTGAAGACTGGTCCCTCCTCTAATCCTCTCTGTTTCAGCAAATAACACCACCATCTATTGCTTCAGTTGCTTCAGCTAGAACTCTGAGACATCTTTGGTAGGATAGCCTGATAAAATACAGGATGCCCAGTTAAATTTGAATTTCTGATAACCAATGATTATTTTAGTAAAAGTATGTCCCATGTGATATTTGCTTGTATTAAAAAATTATCATTTGAAATTCAAATTTAACTGAGCATCCTATATTTTGCTAAAACTGGCAACTCTTGAGTCCTTCACTTCCCTGTGCCCCTACATATAGCAAATTACCAAGTCCTATGAATACTGTCTTCTAAGAATTTTAAATCTTCTACTCTCCATCCCTGCTGCCACCTCCCTGGTTAAAGTCACTACCAAGTTTTCTATAGTTAACACTATGTACCAGAGGCTATGATAAAAGCTTTATATTCACTGTCTCATTTAGTTCTCACTGTTAGCAATGCTAATAATTCAGGCATTATTATGTCCATTACATAAATTAGACAACTGAAGGTCAGGAAGGTTAACAAACTTTCCTAAAATGATAGAGTTGACAAATAGCAGATTCAAACCCAGGCATCTCAACCACAGAGGCTGTCTCATCCCCTAGTGTCCCTCTTATCCTCCTCCAATCTATTCTTCACAGTGTAGCTGGAACCATCTTTTTCAGAGTGTAGATTGAACACCTCATTCCTCTGTTTAAAATTATTTGATAACTTCCTATTCCCTTTAGGAAAAAAAATAAATCCTAGCACAGCTTCCAACCCTCCGGTAAGGTCCTGCCTCTCTCCCTAGCCTCATTTTACAACTCATCCCATCTGCCCCAGTCATACTTCATTCTGTTCTTGATGCCTAAACGCTTTTCATGGGCAGTTCTGTCTGCTGAAATGATTTGGACCCACCTTTTCTGCTTAGCTCACTCTATGCATATCAGGTCTTGCGACTTCCTACAGTAACCTATTCTGGGTTAATTTAGGTATGCCTGTTAGTTTCACAGCATTCTATTTCCTATAGAGTGCTGATGAAAATTACAGTTAATCTCACTTCCACCAGACTGTAACCACCCTGAAGGCAGGAACCTCATCTGATTAATTCATCATTGTCTATCCAGCATCCAATACAGTGCTTGTCACAAAGGAGGCACTCGAACACTGGAATTCACAAAACTGCACCAAATTATTAGGTAGGCATTGATCCCCACAAGTACTATATTAAAAAACAAAAAACAAAAACAGAATTTAGATTAATTATAAAATCTGTATTTTTCTCTTATAGAAAAAGAAGGGAAATAAATATGATTCAAAAATTTCTTCCAGTTACTTAAAATTTCTTGGACCCAGAAGGTGGAAATCAACAGTTATAAAATTAGAAATGCATTGGACATTTGGATGATGAAGCAGGCATATGAGGGAGAAATGGTTCTGGGTGTTGTGTGATATGTGTGTTTGTGCATGTATGTGTATATACACATATATATGCACATAAACATATATACACACACAAGCGTGTACATAATGTTACAAGGAATTTTATTGAACCAATGAATAAAGCTCTGGCAAATGAAAATAAGTTGTACAATTGTGAGGATCACTAGCTTACATATATAAAATATCAGTGATATTGAAAGAGAGAAAAAGCGTGAGCACAAAGGGAATCACTCTGTGTTATCTATTCTTTAGGGGAAAAACCAAAAGTAATTGGAACACTGTAAAATTCATTTGAGGCTCTAGTTGAAAACAAGCCATTCTTTTACAGCTATCAACAATTAATTTGTTATTCTTCTCCTAGGCCCTGCATATTCTCTCTTAAAAAGTTTCAGGAGGAGTAAAATAGAAAAGAAAGAAGCTCAAAATCTGTGCCATTCAATTGGAGAGAACTAAGACTATCATTTTTGATAGTAATTTGCAACTAGATTCTGCCCTTTGCTTCTTTGCATTCACCAACAGCAATTTGCTTTATATGTGTTGCCAGAAATAGAGTATGGCCCTGACAGTTATTACATATTTCCCTATCTGATTCACCATGTGATCAAAATCACAAATGTAGAAGGCTTCTATTTTAGACTCAAGACCATTGTGGCTGGGATTCTATGTATTTTCCCTCGTGTGAAGGTACCTAGGTCCTTAAGGTTCATGATGATGGCATCATTCATGTACTAACAGCTCTCCAATTTGGATAAATTCCCCATTAGCACAGATACTTAGAAGTAAAATTAATCTGGACTTTTTGCAATAGGTTCAAGCCACAGAGAATTCTAGAACAACTAGGAAGGATTTTTACAAGAAATGATTTGTTAGATGAATCTGTAAAGACCAGGAGTGTAGATTTAGGTGCAGAAGATTGGGTTGCCCAAGTTTTGGAGACTAAAGAAGGGCACAGAAAAATCAGAGGTATCAGCAGAGAAGAACAAGAAAGGTATTAAAGCACCCAGGGAGGCTGCAGCCTGGAGGTTAGGGCTTCAAGGAAAAGACTACATTAGAACTTGTCTTAGGGTTAATTCCCCTCCCCCTCTCAGCAGCATGATTATAAAGGTTAAGCCCACCAGTATTTCAGTTGTCCTATTTTTAAGCAGTTCTGATTAGGATGACTCAGGTACTTTCCTGCTCAACGATTACTTCCTGCCTTACCTGAATGTGCCTAATTCTAGACCATTACCTCTCGTTTTATGACTCCTAACTACAGAAAACATTTTCCCTTCCCTCCCACTTAAACTTCAGCTCCTGAGTGTAGCTTAAAGATAACTGACCTTAATTTCTTTCTTTCTTTTTTTTTTTTTTTAAACTCAATAGATTTCTGATCTCCCTCCATTAGCTCCACTTCATCTTCCCCAAGTACGTGTCTGCATTATTTTAACTGGTCTTTTGGAGATTTCTTTCCATGGGTGATTTTGTACCACAGTTTAAAGCATGGTCATTAGGACAAAGGTATTACCTTCCATTATGCAGGGCTGAGAGCTCACACATAGAGAGCCCAAATCAGCCCACTAAAGTTTCTTCTTTTCTCCAGTTTTCTTTCTAACTCCAGTCCCAGACCAGACAAGTCTCATGTGGGAAACAATGTGTTATACAGCTAACGCAAAAAGTCACCCATATCATAAAAGAGTATTGCTTTATCCAGGAGAAGGCTTACAGCATCCTTAAAGTTCAAAGTTATTAGCCAGGCAGCTGGTACCCTCTCCTGTAGTGGCTATTTACACAGCTGAGTACCTGTCTTGGGCATAAAAGAAGAGCCCATTTCCTAGCAATGTCCCTCCTGAGGACCGTGAACAACTAGGCTTTGCTAAGGTCTGGAAATGGGAGAGAGAAAACAAGTTTAACCTCTAGGCCTTATTCAGAAAAGGAGAGCAGAGCTTGAGGCTAAGCACTAATTATGAGCCATTTAGAAGAAACAATTCTCATCTTAAACCAGAGAATGGACACCATGTTAAGAGAAAAGTCTAGGGAGGAATTTGTGGCTCACCTACCCCAGGCAACAAAAGACTATTTGAGAAATGGTTTTGCAAGTCAATCTTTTCAAAATGAAGTGTAGGAGATGATGCTAATTTTCAAATTAAAATAACAATAATTTTCCTCCATTTGGTGGTTTTGTATAAAAATCATGCTAAAATTATTATTCATAGATTTGACCAAATGTTAACAAATGCATAAATAAATATGATTATTCATCTCAAGCTATCATTTCTCTTTAAACATTTGAAAAACTCATTTTCGATTAGTTTAGATGTATTTTAAATGCCCTGCTCCTATTGCTTCTTCCTGGACTGCTTCCCCTACTTGAATACCTTGCCGAAATCCTATTTGTTTTTAAAACGCAGCTCAAGAAACACTACTAAGTTCTTTATGTCTCCCAGCCTTCAAGAATTAATCAGTCCCTTCATTTTACTACTTCTCTATCTTGTGCATTTCTAATATTGCACTTATCACAAATATGTTATATTTACATATGAGTCAGTTTCCCCTACTAAACTGTAATGCCTTAATATATTTCTGGTTGTATATCTTACAGCAGCACAGGCTCTGGTGAACAGTAATTTATTCAATAGATGTTAATTGAAAAAAATGGATATATGAAGGAAATGGATAGATGGCTGAAAGGATGGATGAGTAGATGGATGGGAGGATATCTGTTACTCTTTACAATTATCAGATGATATCTTTAATACCGAAAAGAAAATGGTAAACATAAATCTGTGAGTCATGAGAGTGGTTAGAAGAGGTAGGGTATCAGGGAGGATTAGTAGGAAATGTATATGGATAAGCACGATAAATTCAAAATGTAATCCTTGCCAGATCAACGGATGGAACAGAGCTTCAGAAAGAAAATATCACTCCAAAAATATGTCTCCAGTTCGTAGAATGAAGGATAGAATAAGATGCTTATATAAGGGAAATTATTCTATTGGACTTTCTGTTTTATAAAAAACCTGGTTTTCCTATTTGAGTATCCATGAGAAGCCTTCATAAGTACATTCTCTAAGAATCAAATCCAATAACAACAATGAATATAAAGAAGCACAGCTCTGATTGATTATGTCTGAGAGATTACAGTGCACAGATACACATGTATATTCATAATTCACAGCAAAACTTTTTCTTTGCTCTCACTTTTCTCAGTCTCAATATTTTTCAGATGCATGCTCTAAAGTCTCTGTCCTATGCCATGGCAAACATCTCAAACACTTCTCTAACTTTGTCCATGGAGTAAGCCCATTTCTAGACCCCTCAGTCAGATCTTCATTACTTGATCACTGTAGCTGCTCACAGCTCTGCTCATTTTTATTTTGTAACTATTACTCAGATTCAGCACAACAAATGAAATATCCCAGGACCTGAAGCAGTAGCGAGAAACATGGGTTGAGATGAGTTTGAGTGTTGGGGGGAGGTTACAGACACTTGTAAGAGTCTCTATTTCAACCCACCCTCAAATATTTGTTAAGTGAATGTTTATAACAAATAAAGACTTATTCAGAATAAAAGTTTCACTCTTTCAGAGTGCAGATTCTGGGGTCAGATGGACTTGGACTTGTAAATGGGCTCTTCTACTTAATGAGATTCCATTTGCCCTAAGGAAATAATACTGGTCCTTCCATCACAGAAATAGTGTGCATATTAAATGGAATTTTTTAAGATAAAACACTATTCCAGGGTCTGGCATACAGTATACACTTGGTAAATATTATCTATTATCATCATTGTGATTTTTACTAGGCAGTTTTCAGTGAAAGTGGGATTTTCCTAAAATTTAAATAATGACCTGTCAATATCCTTTTTTTTCTTTTTTTCCCCAGATGTGCGTAGGATTGTGATCCGTATTTCCTATGACAAGATTCCTTCCTGGTGGTTTATTAAGGAAAAGGCTCTTACTCTGTGGTCTTTCTGTGAAAAACATGCTAATCTGGAAAAGCCGTTTCACCGAACACTGGGGCATGTGTCATAATCGGATCTCAACTTTGATGCACTGATTTTTAATCGAGTATCAGCCATCTAATTCTAATTCCATTGGCAGGGTCTTGCGTGCAATTCTGGTTGATGAGCTCATTTCTTGACAAATATGATACGCTTCTTAATGAAACAAGATACTTTATTTTCTAATGGTCTGTATGAGTTATAAAAGCAAACCCAAAGTAAATACCAGAGGGAAGCATGAGGAATTGTCCTATTAGCACGAAACATGTCATGTGAAGCCGTTTTCATTATAAATTAGCCTTTATTTTATTCCAAAGCTGCAGGATCCTCAATAAACCCTCCCTGCCTCTAGTTCTCAAGGACAAGGGTGGGTCACTGGCTGGGGATGCCTTGACACCGTTCCCTGCCTTTCTTGGCCTGGCCTCTGATTAAGTGCCTGCTGCCAAATGTTATGAGGTCATCCAGTCCTGAAAAAACGAACCAGGAAAACATATTCAGTGCTCTATTTATGAGTGTAGGTATGTGTACATTCATATATGTACACACACTCCAAATAATTTTAAATTAAAGCATTTTAAAAATACTTAATGGAGGTTAAGCAGCGTTCTTAACCTCTTTTCGAGTTATTGAATGGCATGTTAAAACCAGTGTGGCTCTAATGTACCTTCTAATGTGCACTGCTGCTTTAACAAATTGCCTATAAATTTTCGTTGAATTAAGCCTATTCCTTGCACATTCCTAGTAAGGTTAGGTTAATAATACATGAGATTTCATTATATGCACCTTCCTTAATAATGCTTTTTACGAAAGTAGGACAAGAGTCCATGTGTACTAGTCTAGGATGGTCAGTGATATTTACAATCACAGATGAAAAAGGCAGGCTGGAGTCCTTGGGCTCCCTCATTCACTGCCACTATCCGTCCTGCTCCCTCCGCGCCTCGATGCTCGCACACATCAGTGTGGTGTTCCCCCCTGTAGGATATAATCTAGTTCTCTCAGATGCGTTTAAAGAAGTAGAAAGAAAGCTTCCGATTGCAGCAGTGCATTTTAATGTGCCCACTGCAAGGCTGGCTACCATGAAGCATCCGTTTATAATAAAGATACTTCAGGATCAGGGTTTCTTTTTTTCAAGGGCAGAGACGATAAAACCCAGAAAACAAAACTCAAAGTAGTTTCTGAAGCTAGAAAAATGCAGAACAGAAAAAGAAAAAAGAAAAAAAAAAAAGAGGTCCACAAACACACTTTGACTTTTCCATAGGCTATGCATATGTGTACAGAATACCTTGTGCTGTCCAAAAACTGCATTAGGTCCTTAGGACACTAGTGTCTTTCCTCCCTTGCAAGGTAGAATGCCATATCCTCCCTATGTGTAGCTAAAGAAACACTCACAGGCTTGCACTATGCCTATGCCTAAAAAGAGGAGAAGGGCATTGAGGTATTCTTCAATGTAGTCATTCACTAGTTCAGGAAATATATATGGACCCCCCCACTATGGTGATGTGCTCCATGCCCTGATATAGAGCACTGAACAACCTGAGAAAAGCAATGAGACTTGTAGGCTGGAGAGGAACAACCTATGTCTAGAAATGAGGTCATGGAGGTCATGGAGGTCATGGGCATTACAGACCATGGGGGCCATTAGAGTCCATCAACTTTGCTGTTTCCTTACAAGGGTGGAGAGCCAGTGCAGGGTACGGTGATATGATCTGACTGAAGTCTGAACACATCACTTTGTCTGCATGTTGGAGAAGGATAAAGAGGAGAAACAGGGAGTTCAGGCAGCTATTGGGATAGTCCAGGAGAAACGTGACCACGGCTTGGGCCAAGATGGATAAGCTAGGGTGGTGAGAAGTGGTCAAATCCTGGGTATATGTGAAACCAACAAGATTGATTTTGATAGAAGAGACTAGAATTATGGGAGAACTCTAGGATGACTGCAAGGATTTGATCTGAAAAGATTAAACCCAGAAAACACTAGGGTAACATTTTCAGTTAAGCTTGGTTGATTGAACAATTTTTCCCTTCTAAAGTCCAAAAAATTAAATAAAAGAAAAAAGAACAGAAGAGGAAATTGCCGCTAAGGACAGATGTCTACAAGTAAAAGCCAAGCACTTGCAGGTGGACAGGCCAACAATAAGCTAATTGACGCAGGTTTTCATACCTCTGGGGAAAAAGTGAAACTGAAGGCTTCAGAGATTTCTGAAGGCAGGTGTGACTTTCCCCAAACAGAAGGTTTTCCCTCTCACATTTTGGGAAAAGAAAATGAGTTTTCTTTTTAGAAGTTATGCCAGAGGGGGTTTGTACTCAACAGGTACAGGGATAAAGTGCTACAGTGAACAGGGGGATTATATGCAAGGGTACCTGTGATGGTTAATTTTATGGGTCAACTTGGCTAGATTTGGTGTCCAATTGTTCAGTCAAACACTGGTCTAGATGTTGCTATGAAGGTGTTTTACAGCTTTTCCCAAAACATAAGAACATTAATCTACAGACAAAATGCCCCACTGAATTACCAGAAAAAGTATCTATCAAAAAAGCAACTCATCATGAAATTTTCTGAAATGAGGGATATAGAAATGGTAAAACTTCTGGAATGTAAAACAAAAGAAAGAAACAAGAATCTAGTTGGTACTGCTAGAAGATAATGGTGAAATAAATTTATTGAGTGAAAAGGATTCTAAATAATGGTACAATTTCAAACAGTTATGAGTATGGAATAAAGATAATTTCAGGTGTTCAAAATTCTAAAAAACAAATCACTTTCTTCCCTATACTCCTTTTCAGAAGCTACTGGAGTATTTGCTCTACCAAATACACAAACAAATCAAGAAAAAAGAACACATAGGATTCAGGAAACAGAGGATCCACCACAGGAGATGTGAAGGAAATCTTCAGTACAGCTGCAAAAGTAAGACCTAGGATACAGCATGCGACAGAACTACAGATCAACAGGCTTAAATCAGAACAGGAGGATCAGGAGTTCAGATCCTCTCATGGATGAATATATTCAGTGGAAAAAAAATACATATATATATGTATGTATGTATGTATGTATATACACACAGACATCTCCTATTGGTTCTTTTTCTCTGGAGAACCCTATCTAATACAGATGTCCCTGTTAAAACTCCTGATTATTTCTCATTTCAGTTAAACAAACCACTAAACTGACTGCATGCAATATACAAGGAATTATATCAATATTGTGGCTATGTAAGTTGCATAATATCTTTACTGTCAAGATATCAAAACTCAAAGGAACTAAGACAACTGCACTAGTAAATAAAATACAAGGTAACTTTAAATATGATAATTATTTTCATTAATAGTGATGATCCCCATTCCATAGCCTGCTTAAAAGAGAGGACAGTTTGCCACACACCTTTGGAGAGGAGTTTTGTGTCATCTGTACTTAGGCAAACAGCTACTAAGAAATTATTCTCCTAAAAAAACAACACTATACCAGATAAATCCCCAAGAGAAAGGGGTCAGGAGACCATGAGAATTGAGTATGATTTTTCCAGTAATTTTTAAATTTTTATTTCTATCAAAATTTACGTGCAGATAGTTTTTTAAATCAAATAGAACTTAAAGACTCAGAATGTAAAATGGCAGCCTGCTGTTCCATCCTTCTCCCAGGAATTTCCCTGCCTAGAGCAATCACCTTCAACTCCTACAGATGTTTCTTCTGGCTTTCATTTCTCTATTTCTGAATAACATACATGTATTTTTACATCTCAACTTTTAAAATTTAGACTACTGTCTTTCTACTATAGAAAATGAATATTGAGCTCTTTATACCTCCTCCTCAATAATCTCTTTAGTTGGTTAAATCACTTTTCAGAGATTATCTTATTATGACTACATAAATCTATTTCACAGTTATACCCTATAATATGCTTGATTATATTTCCTTTCTTGAAAAATTTGCCTCTGCTTAGTTTTCTAGGAATCTCTTAGATATTTCTAGGAATCAAAACTCTCCAATAGAACTCTATCCAAGCAATATATCAGTTTCTTTTGTCTACCCCTGATCCTCCTGTTCTGATTTGAGCCCACTGGTCTCTAGTTCTGTGGCATAGCTATATTCTAGGTCAGAATGAAACACTCAATAAATTTGAACCATGGATAATGACTCAAAAGCAAACAACATTTGCTCTGTTAACTTTTGCTGGTTTATTTACAAAGAAGGTTATATACATCATGGTTATTTGTGCAGGAAACTGACTACTTTTTTTCCAAAATTAGAGATATTAATAAATAGTGGGAAAAAAGTCATCTTAGGATATAAAAAATAATAATTGATTGCAAATTTGGAAGGATAAATCTGAAGCTGAAAGAACGTAGTACGCTGCAGCTGTCAGGTGGGCCATCTGGTCAACTCTCAATAATCTTCCTGTTTTCTGGGATACTTACCACCTTGCTCCTACCTGAAGGAGTGGTCCCTAGAAGCCATGCTTATTGTATGTGATCCTGACACCACTGGCCACAGTGAATTGGCTCAGACATGGCCACCCCGACAAAACTGAGTCAATTAAAATCTCACTCTTGGAACTGTAACCGAGAAGCAGCTAATGTCTCTCTGTATAGCTGCAACTAGAACCATAAGCAAACTCAGGAGACAGGGGTGGCTACATAACCACGCAGAGAGGAAGAGAGAAGCAGAGTGCCCTGCTGCAGAAAGAGATGGAGGGTGGGAATGAATGAATGAATACATATCAATGAGAGTTTTCTAGTTCCTGAGTCCTGACTGTGTTGTTCCATATAAGGTTTTATGGGACAGTCACTGATAATAATGCCTGCATTTATGGTGAAGCTAGTTCACATTTTTTTCTGATATTTTATCTCAAAGAGAATTAACTATTCATCATTTCTTTTCTGTCTCTTTGGATTTACTTGTCACACTGACCAATGCCAAGGGAGAGGTTTGGTTCAATTCTCCTAAGCTGAATTCCTTGTTATGCAAAACAAGACTTTAGTCCTACCCTTCCCTGGCAGGCAAATCACCCTTCTGAATTTGCATCACCCTCATTTTCACAGGTTCAGATATCTCAGAGCTGATTTTGCTAGACAGGACAACAATTAGTACAGCTGTTAAACAACCGATATTTATATTTATCATAACCTCATGATGAATGTATTATAAAGGAAGTATATTGCTTTAGTTAAATCATATAAAGTCAAGGAGAAAGTTATGGATAGGGTCCATCTTTCTTCCAACTGGGAAACCTGGAAAGATGGGTATAGTAGGACTGAACAGTGGCCTATTTTATTAATTTAATGGCATTAAAAATTATTTTAGATGTTTCTATTTGATGCCAGAACATATAACTCATTTAGTAAAAACACTTGGTCAGCTTTTATTCAGAAAATCAGTTCATCATCTGAATATTTGGCATTGTGTGGATGATCAACTCAAGTTTCTCCTTCTCTAGAATATAAAATGTATTCTTGCTTTTCTTGTTTTTTTTTTTCAGTTGTTAAAAGGGGATTTACTTCAAGTTGAGAAATTAAATAAAAGTAAGTCTCAGTTATGAAATGTCTGATTGGCTGGCATTCATCTAAAGGGTCACTCCCAAATACAGCAACACAAATATGCCACATAATCTTAAATAAACTAAATAGTTATATCTCTATTAGATAATGATATAAATGCAACAAAGGTGTTGGAGATTAATTTTTTAGAAGTCCTGACCGAGAAGCAAAGAGGAATCACCTGATACGGCATAAAAAGAAAACCTTCGTGTACTGAAAATGTAACACGTTGCTCTCTTACCTGGTTGACACTGATTACACCTTCTTCCTTGACGATGCAGCAAACATAGGCACTGGCCACTGATTGGGTCACAAATGGTCCCAGGTAATGTCCCCAAGGGGTCACACTCACACATCCGGCAGCCTTGAAAATTGCCAGCGGTCAGATGGTACCTGTGAGGCTCACACTGATTACAGCGAAGACCTGTTACTCCTAATTTGCAGAGACACCGTCCTGTTGATTTGTCACACAGCAGAGAGCCATTTACTGTCCCAGTCTTATCACAGTTACAAGGCAGACAGAGGAAAGAATTGTTTTGCTGTAGGTAGAAATATCCCTCCAAACATTCACTGCACCGTCTCCCTCCAACATTGGGATTACAGATGCACTGTCCTGTCCGAGCATCACAGACGGTCCCAGACCGGGAGCCAGCTACGTCGCAGTCACAGGCCTTACAACCGGTGGTGTCCAGTCCATAAAAATGTTCTCTGCAGGTATCACACTGAAGTCCTTTGACTTCTTGTTTGCACTCACACTGCCCAGAAAGAGGATTGCAGAGTTTGTTCACTGAGCCGTGGAGGTTACACTGGCAGGGCTCACAGCCATCGTCATTAACACTTCGGAGAAATTTAAATCCAAAATCGCAATGATCACATCTAAGCCCTAAAGAGAAAAATGTGTTTAAAAAGGTAAAGATGTGAAAACAACTGCATTCAAGCTTTCAAGACAGCTGTAGCACAAACAATGCTACTGTCCACATTTAATACAGGCACAATAAAATGTTGAGTGAATTTTTTCACAAGTAATGCCAAAGAGGGCTGATCATATACTCAAAATACGATGGCAATACTTAACTTGCACTCACATACCACTTTATTTTTGCAATGTGCTCTATAAAATTTTATTCATTACTTAATGCAAAGAGAAATGCTTAATGGATATATTGCTTCTGTTGCACACACTGGAACTCTTTTCCTCTTTAACAAATATCAGAACTATTATTTTAAAATTATTTAACTATATTAAAACCATTATTCTTAGTTATTTCATAGTAACGAAGTATGTTCATTTAAAAGTTGAGAGTGAGATACATTTTCAAAGCCATACAGAAGAATTGCATATTACCACATAAGTTATTTTCCTAGAAATCAGCATCCTCCCAAAATGTTTAATAAATGTTAAGCTATAACTATTTTTATGATAACAGTACACATACTTACTTCTGAATCTCACACAATTAAATAATTAATATAAATAAAAGTTATCCAGAGCAACTGTATCTCAATGCTTTTATACACTCCTATATTTTATCATTTTCAATTAATATAAATTATGCTCTCCTTGGCTCATAAAGCAATCACATTGCTTGTCATATTGTGTGATTCAGAACATACCTCTTTAAACACTTAAGTAAATTCTGCTGTTTACATTACTTCTACTTAAAGGAGTACAAACATATGTACATTTTACATACAGAGAAAAATGTTTTATCACCTACACTTAAATCTGACAATTTTGTTTTGTTTCAAAAAAGAGTGTTACCAGGGAAAGGAATAAAAAAAATTGAATAGTAAATGTTGAGAGGCAAAATACTTTCTTTAGCTAGTCTTCACATATCCATGAATTTAAATAAGTGACTATGTGAGGTTGAATCTATTGAAACATTTATTTCAAGCTATAATAGCGTTAAAAAAAATTAGTCGTGAAATAACAGTCAAAAACACACTCAGGAAACCATATGCAGAAAAGCATTTCCTAAACTGGAAGGAAACGCATAATATATATGTATATATATGGATAAAAATTCAAGAACTCCAATGGAAGGCAAGTTCTTTAACAGTGATGAATGACTCACCTAAGGCATATCATTTAATTTCAATAAGGAAAATAAAAAAGGACCACTATTGCTGCAAATTTTAAAAATAACTGTATTGTTAACAAGAATTATGACTCATTTTGAACTATTAAAATTGGTCTACATGGATTCACATCATATCAGTTTTAAAAATATGCGCAGTGCTTATTTGAATATGCCATACATATTCCTGACAGGTAATCTATTCCTAACGATACTCAGGAAGGCCTACAGGGCATCACATTCGGTGTTAAAAAGTACAGGCGAGTTAGCACACTTGGCATTTAATTCACATTCTTCTCCCTTTTTATTCTAGATGAATGACCTACTTTAATAAAATTATTGGTGCTAATGTATTTTACTGGTGATAGAATCATTAGTAAGCTTTAACAGTTTTGTTAAATCTAACAGTTTGCTTTCTGAAGCACATACAACATACACTTGTATTTTCTGTTGTTTTTTTAATCATATGAACAAGGTAAAATTGAATAAGGTTACTTGCTAGTCCCATTAGGAAAAGAAATACATATACATATCAAGTTTACATTTCTATTAAAAAATACTGTATGTGCAGAAATAACCCTAGAGATAGTAATATCAAACTGATGATTTCATCTTCAAAAAGTATGTATTTATATTTTCCTGCAGAAAACTACCTGGATCAACCAATAACACAGGTAAATGGCAGGGAGGCCATAACAAATTCTAAGTAAATAGTAAAGTTTGATTCTTTGATCCTTCCTTAAGCTCTGGAATCTAACTACCAGAGGAAAGATTTTATTGATACAGAGCTGTAACCATTTGATTGTCCCTAAAGCCCTTTCTTTAAATTTTGTTTTCACAGCTTGAATTTAAAGTGTATTTTATATCAAAGAACAAAGCATGCTGTATGGATTGAACTTGGAGGACTTCATTCAATATCACAGATAAACTTATACAAAAGTGTGCTTCTATTTATTAGTTAGGTATTCTTTTCTTTTTGTCCCTGAAAAGTTAGTTTTTGTATGCTTAAAATGCATAAGGGCAAGTTTTGGTAAAGATTTTGATTTAATCTTCTTTAAACCAGAGAAATCTTGTGTAATACCATAAATTGTGTAATACTATAAATCTTGTGTAATACTATGAATATGTGCAAGCCCATATTCTTTTTGATCAAATTAAATGAAATGCTTGTCTAGCTGAATTGTACAAAATGATGTATGCATACCAACATATATAAAAGATAAAGAATTAGCTTTAGTGTTATATCACAGAAATGAAAATGTTACTCCAAATGATATGTTCATATGTTTGTGTATATGCACGTTTGTGGGCACGTGTGTGTGTGTGTGTGTGTGTGTGTGTGTGTGTGTGTGTGTGTGTGTGTCTGTCTGTCTGTCTGTCTGTCTGCCAGGCATGTTTTTATTATTATAAGGTTCAGGTCAGTGTTAGAAAAACCATGGAAGACTTGGTGTCTTGAATGACAATAGAAAGGTAAAGGTCTTTTTTAAACTTCCTATATGAACCAAGACATGTTCAGTTACAATCCAAGACTCACTTTATCTGGAAACTTTCTTCTCATAATATTCTCATATATCAAAATTTCAAAGTGCATTATGTACATAGTGCATTTCAGGCACTTGATAAATTTTGTCCTTATATGGCTGTGGTTCCCCTCAAAAATGTTGGATGTAATAAATTACTATAATCAAATCTAATTTCTGAAAAATACCTGTGGGAATAACAAACAAAAAAAGCACGTCTTGTATAAAAAAATGATAAATAACACCAAAGGTAGCTGTTTATTATAATCAGCTTGGTGCTGAATTACAAAATTAAAATTATGTGGACCTTTATAACTAACCCTAGCAATATACATGATCTGTGGAATTATGTTGACTTATTTTGCATTTCATAGGAACAGTTCAAAGAAATATAATAGAAAAAAATGGAAAGATTTATCACAAAGGACCCTGCAGCACAGAATATTTTGGAAAAAAAATCCATTTATTTTGGTCTATTAAGAAAACTAGCATGGAAATGATTTGCTTAGAACTCATTAAGTGTAAACCATTTTGAAAAAGTGCTAATTTTCTAAAAGAAACATCTATGCAGTAAGCAAATTATATTTTTCTATGACTTATTAGTATGGGACCATGTGAACTAATGCATCTACGGAATAAAGAAACTTCTAAAGGGTTGATTAAACTAAGCTTCAAGCTGTAGTTTGAGAGAATTATTAATTTAGTCATTTTTTAGACAGTTAATTTCATCCAAATTTTTTTTTTTTTCCCAGCCTGCCTTGAGCAAGGAAATTTGCTTTACTCTTCAGTGAAGAAATCAAACAGAGGATTTTATTCCAGATGGTAATAGAGATGTGACTGCAAACTTTTGCATTACACATACCAATAACGTTTGCTTTGCACTTGCACTGGCCTGAATTTGGGTGACAGGTAATATCTCCATCCACTGTCCCAGAGGCATTACAGTTGCACGGAATGCAGCCATCAAGATCCCGCTCTTGCAGGTTGTAGAATCCGTTCTGGCACTGATTGCACTGTCTGCCAGACACATGTCTCTTACAATTACACTGGCCTCCGATCTAGAGAAGATACAATATTTTGTAGGATGATGAACGTATCTATTTTTAGATAATTTGCTCATTAGGTACAAGACAGAGAGGGCAGGGAGGGAAAAAAACTTTAAATGTGAAACAGACAAGAAGGTAATAAGGTATTTCCCCTCCTGACACAGAAATATGGGAGAGCTTCAGCCGGGTGAATATATAGAACTGAATGGAAATAAACCCCATAGAAGTCAGTAGTGTTTGACTAAAAGGGAATTGGAATTAAGCCTTAAGCACCATATAAAGAAATCAAAATATAGTCATGGGGAGACTGAAAATAGAAAAGGGCCAGCCGTTAATTTAGTCTTCAATCTCCACCTCTCTGTTTCATTCCTCTCATTTACTCCTCGATCCAAACTTGTTCTGCGCATGCCCGGTGCTTCAAATGAGGAAGAATCTTTCTATAATAATATCATCCCACCAAGGTTTTAACAATGTTTAAAATAAAGTTCTTAATAGTATCCATTTATGCCTCCTGATAATGACACTAATAACATTTTTTTACACAACTCTACTCTTAGGAATATTTCAGCATATTTATGGTTCACTTATATTATGAATTAATCACGTCAAGTATATTTAACTGACTTACATTGTGGTAAAAAATGCAAAAAAAGTTACTTGTTTTAGAGCACTGTCAACTAAAATAACAGCTGAACAAAGGAGAATTTTTCCTCTTCAAGCTGCTGTTTGAGAAGGAAAATACATAGACTATATAATGCTTATCTACTCTATGCATAGATAATGCTACGTTGGTTAAAGAAAGAGCTAAAACTTTTCACTAGGGAATATATACATATAACACGTGAAATAAATCTGAGAAATTCAATAATAACTTCGGACTTTCACAAGAGATGTGAATACAGACATCAGATCTCTCATAAAGTCACTGGCCTGTCTCCCCATGATTTCCTTCCACTCAGACTGAATCCAGCATGCCACATTTGGAGGCAAGGTTATCACAAAGGGAAGTTACCTACCTGTGGAAAGACACGGTTTGATTTACCTTTAATCTCAGGGATATCCAAAAATATCACATGAGGTTGGGATTCAGTAACAAAGAGGTAGAGAAGGGTTTTTTAATTAAATAGTGGTTAAAAATCTATCACTGCCTCATTTTTCCTCATCTGGAAAATAGGAACTCACTGGAATCATTATTTAAGGGTAAGATAATTGATACAAAATGTCTAGTACTGTGAAAAATAAAGGTTTATACATGCACGATGGAGTTGTAGACAATAATGCACGTCAATATCAAAGACACATATAGGTCAGAAAGATATGCAAGGACTGAGACTTGCCCCATAGTGTCTGGCTTTGTCTCACACCCACACTCTTACCCCGCCCCGTGGAAACCAGATTATGACTCAAAAGAGGTATTTGATTTGGTCTGCAAAAATAAATGACATTTATTGACGCGTATGAGTTACTTAAAGCCATGAACATCGAATAGACTTCTGATTACATACTTATAACACTTCAAGTCCATTACCATTTAATGAATCCCCTATTTTTTTTGCTCTTGTTTCACATATATTAGTCTTGTTCTCCACATGGCAAGCACCTTCAGGAATTGGACATACTTTATATTTCTCTCAAAGAATAACCTTGCATACGCCCCACATGTAAAGAGTACTCTTTCAAAAATCTAGAGCAAGAAAGAGTGAAAAGGCTAACGAGAAATAAAGGTGTACTCTGTGTTAAAACTTTGTCTTCTATTTATTTTGTTATATTCTTATGCAAATGTAAGGCATGTATCCCCTGGAGCTTCCCTTCCTCTTGAAATCTAGGTAAGATTGCCTGGAACCCTCATTCCACTCCTGTTGAAGGACAAAAGTTCTCCTTCAGTTTTTAAAACTTCTATGTGTACTGATATTCTCATGGCCACCCTGACCCTAAATTTCTGCTTCTTCCATTCGGGAATCTTCCTGCCACCTGAGAGCTCTGCCCTGTATCATTCTAGACATGAAACTTGAAATTTCAGAAGAGGAGCTCTCATTTTCAAAAAAGCAATACATTTTACTAAAGATTTGGGGTGAAAGAAGAGTGAGAACTTTACTTTGCAATTTATAATATCTATTTAGTTTCCCTACAACTAGACATCGCCAAAGGCTTCTGCACCCCAGTGAGTCACCATTTAACTGTCTTGTCTCTCCCTACTCCTCACTCCTCCCTAATGTGTGTCTACTTTTCCTCTTTACACCTAACTCTTAGTCATCTTTTACATAGATCATCTAAAAAGTGTTCATTATTGCCTTGATTTGTGTAACACTTTGGTCTTATGGGGTATTTTTTTCAATAAAATGAAATATCTCCATATGGGAAACTCAGCTGCAAATAAGATAACACAACTTTACTCTTACTTAATTAACCTAAATGTTTGCATAACGCATATAGCCTATAATTTCTCTATATTAGCAATAGCTTAAAATGTGGTTTAAAAGTAAATGATAAAAGGCTTTATAGTTTATAAATGAGTTCATTGTAATCAGTTTCTCAAAATTCACCTGAAAATACATGTTCACTTCTGTACAACTCACTGTACATTCTCTCCCTTTTATGTGAGGGAATATAAATCTATTCACACTCTAAGACCAATTCTTGTCCACCAAGAAGTAGAGAGAAGAGTGTGACTCCCTCCCTTTAAAAGTACGCTTCCCAAAAGTCAGATACAACACTTTTCTGTTTCCATGCTATTTGATAGAATACCTCTAACACTAACCCTCGGTTGACTTATTTGATTTTATCTGGCCAATAGTAAGTCAGCAAATATGATGCAAGCAGAAGTTTGAAATATTTGCAGACTTGGAGTTGATTCTCTCTAGCTGGGCTTGGAACCCTGAGACCACCTTGTAAACAGGCTCAAGCTATCCTGTTGGAGGATTTGAGGACATGTGGAAGAGAATTAGAAGCCCCAGCTAATAGCCTCTCCTATCACCCCAGTTAACCTTCTGCTTGACAAACACTAGACATGTGAGTGAGGCCTTCCTGGATCATCTAACTGCCAGCTGACAAGCTAGCTAACCACATAAATGAAAGAGCTCAGGCACGATCAGCCAAGCCAGCCCAGACCACCGCTGAGCCAAACCGTAGAATTCTAAACCAAGTAAATGGTTTTCATTGTTTTAAGCCACCATTTTAGAGGCGAAAGTTAACAGAAACAATACCACTGACCAGAACTTAAATTACATTTCTATACATAACTGCCACTGAGAAATATAGTTTATTCTCTATGATCGCATGGCCAAATAATATTGAAATTTCTATTAGTAATGTAGAAGGAAAACAAATAATGAGGTACAGTTACTGTTTCTAACAACAAACAAATATATGTTCATACTTTAAGCCAGAGAAATTTTCCAGCTCTTTAAGGCTTAAAACACAATCTTGGTTTTGTAAGTTTTGGTCTTGCATGCTTTCAGTCACATGAACAATGAGGGAAAAGGGATGCCCCTATGAGCTCTAGTTAGAAACTTGAAAATAATTTTGATTAGCCTGGCTTGGGTCATTTCTTTTCTTTTTTCTAGTTTCTTAAGGGGAAAGGTTTTTCTCTGAATTTTTTTCTTTTCTAATATAGACAATTTAGTGCGTTTAATATCTTACTAAGGACTGCTATGTCAGCATCCCACAGTTTTGATACGTTGTGTTTTCATTTTCATTGAGTTCAGAATACTTTCTAATTTCCCTTTCGTTTCCTATTTGACCCTTAGGTTATTTAGATGTGTGTTATTTAGTTTCCAAATATTTAGGGATATTCCAGAGATTACTCTGTTATTGATTTCCAATTTTATTTAATGATTATGGTCAGATAACATACTTCACATGACTTGAATTCTTTTAAATTTATTGAGGCTTGTTTTATGGTCCAGAATTTGATTCATTTTGATAGATGCTTTGTGTAGACTAGAAAAATATGTGTATTCTGCTGCTGTTGAGCGCTCTATAAACATCTATTAAATCAAGTTGGTTGACAGTGCTGTTTTAACCTCTATACTTATGATTTTCTGTCAATTTGTTCTATTAATTATTGAGAAAGGGGTATTGAAATTTTTGCCTACAATCTCGGATTTTTGTATTTCTCCTTTCATTTCTATCAGTTTTTGACTTGTATAGCTGCACAGACTCTGTGGTTTGGTACATAAATGTTAAGAATTTATGTACCAAACCCTTTTGATGAATTGACCTGTTTTGCAATATGACCATCTTTACCCCGGGAAACACTTTTACTTTAAAATCTATATTTTCTGATATTAATAAAGTCACCCCAGCTTTCTTAGGATTAGTAATTGCATAGTATATCTTTAATCATCCTTTATTTTTAACCTATGTGTGTCTTATATTTGAAATGTATTTCCTGTAGGCAGCATATAATCCTTTGGCAGGGTCTTACTTTTTTTTATCCAGTCTTCCAATCTCTGAATTTTAAATGGAGTATCTAGAACATTTAAATTTAATGTGATTATTGACATGGCTAGTTTTAAATCCATCATCCTGCTATTTTCCTTATATTTGTTTCAACTGTTTGTGTTCCTCATTTCTGCCTGCTTTTCTATTATTTTAAATTTTCTAGATTCCATTTTATCTTACTTTCGGTTTATTAGCTACAGCACATTGTTTTATTATTTTTAGTGGTCTCTTTGAAGTCTATGGTGTATATCTTTATCACAGTCTACCTTGAAGTGATTACATTTAGTAATAAGAACCGTACGATATTATAGTTCATTTTCTCTCTTCTAACATTGTGCTATTGTTGTCATACATTTTAATTGTAAATGTATTATAAACATTTTAATACAGCATTATTGCTTTTGTTTAAATTGCCAATTATTTTTAAAGAGAATTAAATAATCAGATAAATCTTATATAATTACCCATGTAGCTACTCTCTCTGGAGCTCTTCAGTTCTTTGTGTAAATTCATGTTTACACCTGGTATCATTATACTTCTGGCTGAAGGATTTCTTTTTAACATTTCTTATAGTGCATGCAGGTCTGCTTGTGATGAATTCTTTCATTTTTATATATTGTACAAAATTTCTACTTTCCCTTTATCTTGGAGAGATATTTTTGCTAGGTATAGAATTCTATGTACACCATTTTTTTAATTTCTGTGTTTTAAGTATGTTGCGTCACCATCTTTTTGCTTGCGTTATTTTTAATAGGAAACTCTCATCATCTTAATGGTTTTTCCTCCGTATATAATTTATCTATTTCCTCTGGCCGCTTTAATATTTTATCTTTATCATTAAAGAGAAAATTATCACTAGTTTGAAGCAATTCAATTATGATGTGCTTTTTGCAGTTTTCTTCATGTTTCTTCTTCTTGGCTTTTCTTGAGTTTCTTGGGTTGGTGGTTTTCTTTGGTTTTCATTACACAGTATTTAGAATTTTTCAGTCATTATTTCTTCAAATTTTTTTCTGTCTCTATCTTCTCTCTTCCTCTTCTTTGGGCACTCCAGTTATACATATATCACAACTCCTGAAGTAGTCTCACAGCTCACTGATGTTGTTTCAATTTTTCTAAATTATATTTTCTCTATATGTTTAATTTTAGATGGTTTATATTGTTATGACTTCAAGTTCATTACTCTTTTCTCCAATGTATAAGTACCATTAATCCCATCCAATTTATTTTCATTTTACACATTGTAGCTTTCCTCTCTAGATTTTTGATTTGTATCCTATTTGTACCTTTTATGTCTCTATGCAACTTTTTGAACATCTAGAACATAGTTACAATATCTGTTTCAAGGTACCTGCCTGGTAATTCTAACATCTGTTTTAGTTCTGGGTCACTTTTGATTGATTGATTTTTGTCCTCATTATAGATTTTATTTTCCTGCTTCTTTGCATGCCTGGTAATTTTTTATTATTATTATTATTGGGTGCTAGATTTTGTGGACTTTCTCTTTTTGGGTGCTAGATATTTTAGTGTTCCTATAAATATTCCTGAGCTTTGTCCTGGGATGCAGTTAAGTTACTTGGAAACAGTTAGTTCCTTTGGGTCTTGCTCTTAAGATTTATTAGGTGGTCCTGGAGCAGTGATTAGTCTAGGACTATTCTCTACTGTTGAGGCAAGATACTTCTGTGTACTCTATCAGATATCCTGTGACTCATGAGGTTTCTCTAGTTTGGCTAGTGGAAACAGGCACTATTCACAGCCTTGCATGAGTGCTCAGCACCATTACATTTAATTCTTTCAGGTTTTTCTTTCCCCAGCCTTACACACATGCAATAATTGATAGTCAGCTGAGTACTTAAGAAAGATACTCTATAGAGCTCTGGGATTATCTCTCTGTGCTGCTCTCTCTGCAAACTCTAGCCACTTTGGACTCCCCACACTGTCAGCTCCACCTCTTCAACTCAGAGAATCCCCTGAGCTCCACTTCCCAATCTGTTCTTTGGCCTGGAAATTCTCTCAAGGTAAAAAAACAGAAGATTAAGCATGTGCTTATTTCCTCTTTTCCTGATATTTTACTAAAATAGGAATTTTAAAAATTATAATCCATAATTTTAATGATTAGAGAGAACAATAGAAAACAAATAAATTTTCCCAAAAAGTTCAAAGACAGCGAATGGAAGGAAGAAATATAAATGAATATTGACAATACTCTCAACTAGTCAGAAGCTACAATATGGGTGCCAGGTGAGTTGTATTTCTAAAACAAGAAAACTGATTTTTCTACAGAAAGGAAAACCTTAGCCTTAAGGTTCTGAAAGCCTTAAGATTTACAAGTGATAAAACACTGAAAAAAGCAGGATAAGTTCTGAACTCAGAACAATGGCTCTCACCTAGGGGTGATTTTTTTCCCCAGAGGACTTTTAGCAGTGGCTGGGGACTTTCTGGTTGTCACAATTGGGAGAGGGGTTCTATACCATCTGGTGGGTTGAGGCCAGGGATGCTGCTAAACATCCTACAATATACAGAACAGTTCCCCACAACAAAGAATTATCCAGCCAGAAATACCGATCGTGCTGTGGTTGAGAATCCTGAATTAGAAGAGCTCTACAAAACAAGTATTTAGAGTTCCAATTCCCTTTTTAATCCTACACAGCCAGGTACACTCCTATTCCATGGTGATATTGGTCTTATTGCCAAAAACAATTAAGATAACCAGCTCCATTATATTAGACCATCAGCAGCTGGTGAACAGATGAGGTATAGGACAGAAATTGGAGGATTAAGTGAGAGTGTATGTACACCCTCACCCCTTGCCACCATTCCACTTCTCCTACACTGCTTCTAGAAAGCCAGGAGCCAGACTTATTTTCCATTTAAGAGGAAAGTGGCAGAGAAAAGCTACAGAGACAAGATCGCTAGAGCTGATACCTGGGACTCTGACCACTGCAAAGAAAAGCACTCTTGCTGTTTGTACACACAAGAGCAAAGTACAGCTTGGAAGCCTTTTGCCAGTTTATTATAGAAGAGAGCAGGCAGCAAAATTTCCAACATGAAAAACAGGGACCAAGAAAAAAAAAAGGAGAAGAAATAATAATCTATAAGGGAAAGAAGGAATGCAGAGAAGAGAAATATAAAAAGTCATCAACCAATAACAAATAAAACACTGCTATAACTATTATCCCCAGAAAGTTATGGTAAAAGTTGCATTCATTTAAAAACATAGAATGGGACTTCCCTGGTGGCGCAGTGGTTAAGAATCCACCTGCCAATGCAGGGGACACGGGTTTGATCCCTGGTCCTGGAAGATCCCATATGCCATGGAGCAACTAAGCCCATGCACCACAACTACAGAGCCTGTGCTCTAGAGCTCGCGAGCCACAACTACTGAGCCCGCATGCCACAACTACTGAAGCCCATGCACCTACAACCTGTGCTCCACAATAAGAGAAGCCACCGCAATAAGAAGCCCGCACACCGCAACGAAGAGTAGCCCCTGCTCGCCGCAACTAGAGAAAGCCCACACACAGCAAGGAAGACCCAACGCAACCAAAAACAAATCAATAAAAATAAATAAATTTATTAAAAAATAATAATAAAAAATAAAAACATAGAACAGAAAAAGCCTTAGGAAACAACCTGTGAAGGAAAGAACTATTGAATATTAAAAATACAATAGGCAAAATAAAAATCTCCATAAAAAGACTGTAAGATAAAGTTAAGAAAATTCTTCAGAAAGAATAAAAATAATAATAGAAGAAAAATGACATAAAAATATAGAATTTCCAGAAGGACAAAAAATAGAAAAATGAGGAAGGAAATTATCAAAGCATTAATACAACATAAACATTTTTCCTTACATGAAGCCACAGTTTAAAAAGGCTCACCGTGTGCTAGCGAAATTAATGGGTAAAAAATGAAGCTACATTAAGGTACAATCTCATGAAGCATTCAAATACCAGAAATAGAAAGAAGACACAAAAATTTCTAGAGACCAATAAGTCACATATAAAAGAAATATAGAATATCATTGAAGTGTTCTGTAATATTATTGCAACCTAGAAAACTATATCCTACTTTCCAAATTATAAATAAAATTTTCTTCAAATTATTGGACACAATACCTTCTAAATTATGAATAAAATTATTTTAACTTATTGGAAGCAATACCTTCTAAATTTAACTCCCATTCTCAGGAAGGTACTGGGACATAAGATACCAGCAAATGAGAAAGTCTACAATAATAGCAACAAGAATGCAACTACAATGAGGTATCACCTCACACCCATCAGAATGGTCATTATCAAAAAACCTACAGGGCTTCCCTGGTGGCGCAGTGGTTGGGAATCTGCCTGCCAGTGCAGGGGACACTGGTTCGAGCCCTGATCTGGGAAGATCCCACATGCCGCAGAGCAACTAAGCCTGTGAGCCACAACTACTGAGCCTGCGCATCTGGAGCCTGTGCTCCACAACAGGAGAGGCCGTGACAGTGAGAGGCCCGCGCACCGCGATGAAGAGTGGCCCCCGCTCGCTGCAACTGGAGAAAGCCCTCGCACAGAAATGAAGACCCAACACAGCCAAAAATAAATAAATTAAACAAATAAATAAATAAAATTTTAAAAACCTACAAACTATAAATGCTGGAGAGGGTGTGGAGAAAAGGGAACCCTCTTGCACTGCTGGTGGCAATGAAAAATTGATACAGCCACTATGGAGAACAGTATGGAGCTTCCTTAAAAACCTAAAAATAGAATTACCATATGATCCAGGAATACCACTTCTGGGCATATACACAGACAAAACCATAATTCAAAAAGACACATGCACCCTAATGTTCATTGCAGCACTATTTACAATAGCCAGGTCATGGAGCAACCTACATGTCCATCAACAGAGGAATGGATAAAGAAGATGTGGCACATATATACAATGGAATATTATTCAGCCATAAAAAGGAATGAAATTGGGTCATTTGTCGAGATGTGGATGGACCTAGAGACTGTCATACAGAATGAAGTAAGTCAGAAAGAGAAAAACAATGTGGAATCTAGAAAAATGGTACAGATGAACTGATTTGCAAGGCAGAAATAGAGACACAGATGTAGAGAACAAATGTATGGATACCAAGGGGGGAAAACAGGGGGTTGGGGGTTGGGGGTTAGGGGTGGGATGAAATGGGAGATTGGGATTGACATAGATACACTAATATGTGTAAAACAGATAACTAATAAGAACCCGCTGTATAGCACAGGGAACTCCACTTCGCTGTACAGTAGAAACTAACACAACATCGTAAAACAACTATATCCCAATTAAAAAAAATTATAAAAGGAACAGAAAAAAAAAAAAAAAAAGAATGCAAGGCATGGGATCCAGGAGATGGAGATTCAGGTATGTGGCAAGCCCATGCTAATAGCTGAGCAGGTAGCCCAAAGGGCCATTGGTCCAGACTAGGTCCAAAAGATGGAACATTCTGAGAAGAAGGTGGGGCTGTACAGATGATGTCATCTGTTATACCTGAGCATGTTAAAAAAATTTTTTTAATCTTATAGATATGCAAGCGGCAGAGATGTCAGCATCTTGGGGAAAAAAAAAAACTAGTGGTATATATAACTATTACTCTGTATATGTCACACTGCTAATGATTAAACAGTAGGTAGTAAATTCATCAAAGGATTGACCATCCAACTTTCTTCAACCTTCTAAAGTACCTAACGGCTGCGTAGCAGGCACTGGCAAAGTGGAAAGGCCAATCCTTTGCATCCCAACCCAGGATTTCCAAGGTTCTGGATGTGCCTTCTCCTCTCTTTTGCTTCCACTCCAGCCACATGGCCTCTTTTCTGTTCCTTGAACACAGCAGGGATACCCCCAGCTTAGGGTGTTTGCATAGGCTGCTCCCTCTGCCTGGGTCCCTCCCTACAGACCTCCAGACAACTAACTCCCTCACCACCATCAGGGCTCAAATCAAATGTCCCCTTCTTAATGAGCCCTGCCTTGACTACGTATCTAAATTCCAGCTCCCTTCCTTCAAATGGCACTCCTGAGGCCTTTTACTTTGTCCTGTTTCTTCCATAGCAGTTAACTTAGTAAAGAGATTTACTTATTTTTACATTGACTGATGATTACCTTCCCCCTCTAGTCCCCAAACCACCTTACAATGTAAACTCCATAATAGCAGGAGTTTTAGTAATTTTCCCTTTTGGGAAATGAATGACTCTTCTTCATTTTGCACAGCAGAAGAAACTGAATCTTAGATCAGGTTATTTCTTGAGGGCCAGACAGTTAGCTAGACAAATCCAACTCATAACCACTGTGCTAAGTTCACTCTGCTTGTGATAAGCTACAAATGTAACAGCAGCAATGGCAAGAGTGCTAGACCCAAGCAAGGTCAAGGTAATGGCCAATACCTGTGAGGAGTTGGACCCACAGTGGAAGAAGCAGGTTAGCAGTCCAGTTACTAATTTGTGAATTTCTCTGAATAGCCCCGATGTTTGCTAATGGGCGCTGTCTACTACCCAGTGACCACGCTCAGGATCTCTCTATTCTGGACCATACTGCAAAAGTCTGCTGTCCCAGGCTATGTAGCAGTGGTGGATATGCACAGTCAATTGTGTAACAATTGCAACAATGAATTTGGCAGGAAGATTAGTGACAACAGGAAAGAGTAAGACTCTGCAATCATTATCCTAGTCAGCTTTCTCACCCATCCTCTACATTAAGAGATGGAGTTCTATCACGATGATTCGAGGCATCAGATAATCCATACGTGATTTCTTTTGTGTGTGTGAAAAATATCACTTAGAGATAACGATGTGTGAGTTAAAGATTAATAAATTAGGTGAGAACAGTCAATATTTATTAGAGGTTCTCTATGTAATAGACACTATATTCTAAGTAATTCAAAGCAACGCTTTTAAAACAGGAGAAATATCTGTCTTCTTAAGCACTCATTTGGCTGGTGGTAGAGGAAAATCTAATGTTCTATAGATTACATCTTCTCACAGAACTCACTAAAAGCCAATGAGGTAATGTGGACGTTGCCAAACAAAGTAAGAATTTGAAAAGCAAACTCAAAAGTTTAAGAACGGGAAGTCTGCCCTGGAAATTAAATTAGATTTTCAGGGTTTTGTTTGAACAGAAATACAAATGAGGGCAAAAAATCTTTTAATTAATGAGTAGATTCTTTAGAATAGTCTTTTCTTTTATAGAGATGACTATAGATTTTTTTGAATAGAAATTCTTTAACTCCTATTCCTCTTTGCTGGAGAACTCATTCATTCATGCTGTTATCAACAAATGTTTGATAACATACAACCACACAGTATGTACCCTGTGAGTTGCATGAGGTCATAGTATGCGAGCAATAACTCTCAGTTTCTACCAGTTCTTCCCTCAGAATTGCCAGCATTGCCCAGGAATTGTATGCAGAATGAAACATCAATTGATCACCAAGTACTAGCAGTTCTAAGCAATGCCTGTAACACACTGCTCTCCCCGAGTTGGCACACCACCATGTCACTTCTGTGCTCAAAGATATTCAAGAGCTCCCTAGTGCCTACCTAACAAAGTCCAAATTCCACGATGTGACCCCAATATGCCTCTCTAGTGTCATGTAACACTACTACCATACCTCAGTGATGGCCCCAGAGTCTCTACTGGAAGGGCTTGACGGCAGCAATCTGGATGGCACTGCTGCTCAGGGATTGTTTTGTAGCTACATCTGCATGGCAAAAACACTATTCTTCTTTAGATAATTAACCAATTTGTAATGCTTTATGGAGGACAATGGTAGGAAGAGAAAAGTGATAATGTGGGGTGAGGGGCTTGATATCTGCCAGGCAATGTTTTCTGTCTCCACTGTCCATCTAGTATCATGTTTTCTGCAAATAACAATAGTTTTGCTTCTTTTTTGACATCCGTGATTTTATTTTGTTCATTTTGTACTATTTTCAACCTCTGTTACAGCTTTGAACAGAAGTTATAAGAACACGGATCCTTGTTTTGTTCCTGATCTTACAGGGAAAATGTTTAACGTTTATTTTTAAGTATGATGTTAAGTTTCTTTGAAGATGCCCTTTTCAGATTGAGTAAGTTTTCTTCTGTTTCTAGTATGGAGAGTGTATTTATCATGAAAGTGTTTTGAATTTTTTCAAAAGTTTTTCAACACTTATTGAGATTATTATGAGATTTATGTTGTTTATTGCACTAATTGATTTTCAAATGTTAAACCAGTCTTGCATTTTTGGAATAAATGCCAATCAGTTATGATGCATTACCTTTATTGCATATTTCAGGATACAATTTGCTAAAATATTGTTAAGATATTTTACATCTATGTTCATATAGAACATTTGACTTGTTCAAATGTTATTATATATTTCAGGATTAATACATTACAAGATTCAATTTACTAAATTATATTGTTAAGATATTTTACATCTATGTTCATATGGAACATTTGACTTGTTCAAATGTTATTATATATTTCAGGATTAATACATTTCAGGATTCAATTTGCTAAATTATATTGTTAAGCTATTTTACATCTATGTTCATACGGAACATTTGACTTGTTCAAATGGACTTGTTTTTAAATGTTTTGTCAGGTTATGGGATTAAGGTTAAGTAGCCCTCATTAAACACTTTGGAAAGTACACATTCTTCCTCAGTTTTCTAAAAGAGTTTATGTAGGACTTACATGATTTATTCCTTTATGTTATTGGAGAAGTCACCAATGAAGTCATCTGGGCCTGAAGTTTTCCTTGTTGAAAGGAAATTTGGATTTTGATTACAAATTCAATGTCTTTATAGGAAGCTATTTAGATTTTCTATTTTTTCTTCTGTTAGGTATGTATTAATGTTCTATTTCTTTTTGTGTTAGTTTTATATTAATTTGTCTACTTCACTTAGGATGTCAAATTTCTTAGGAGAGAGTTTTTCATAATATTCATTATGATCCTATATAGGTGTTTGTAGAATGTGCTGTGATGTCCCTTTTTTTTATTTCTGATGTTGGCAACTTGTTTTTCTCTTCTTTCTATTGATCACTTTTTCAATATTATTAATCTTTATGGAAAAAACATGACTACTGAGTTTTTTCATTTTTACTATTGCTTGTCCAATTTCTATTTGGCCAATTTTGTCTTTTCTTTTCCCTTTTGCCTATTTACTCTGTGTTTAGTTTGTTCTTTTTTCCTCCTCATCATCAGTCTTCTGGCTCAGAAAACAATCAGCTTCCCTCAACGTCTGGCTGCTACTTGCTGATGCAGTCATTTTGCTGTTCATCCCCACTTGTCTTTATTGCCTCTCTTACCTGTTTCATAAGAGACTTAAACTATCAGAAAATAAGTGGGTGTGGGGTGGGTGTAGGGAAAGTTGAGTGAGTACAGTTGAATATTGTGGTAAGTAGGTGAAAATGGAGGAAAGGACAGTCACTGATGGTGAAATAGGTTGAGAAAGAAGGAGAAGGAGAAGGCATCACATCGGAATACAAACAACAAAAGAGCTTGGGTTTACATTTCTTCCATGTATTCTAAATATTCAGTTTAAGTTAGGCAATACAAGTCAAAAGAGGCTCCAGAGGAATGAGGGACAATGATTACATGGTCACAGAGTTTGTGAATTTCTCCAAATCCCCAAATAAAAACACAACTGAAAAGCAAAACCAGAAGAAGCCAAGAATAATATTTATAACAGAACTAGGTGACCAACTATCCCTAGAATCCCCCAAAGAGAAGCAAGTGCAAAAAAAACAAGTCACAAGACTTGTATGGCATCAGTGTCAGCATAGGACAAAGCAGATAGAAGTCACAGGGCATCTGACTTTTGAAAGACCTGAAAACTCGAACCCCAAGTGCAGGACACTATTTTGAGAACGGGCGACTACAAATGGGAGGGGTACTGCTGATCCAAAACAAGTGATGGTGAGAGATCTACAGTGGGAATTGAAGGGATTGGAGGAACCTAGCTTCTGGGAACTCTCAAAACTGATGGACCAGGGCACACATCCGTGGCAAGACCCCACGCTGAGGAGACACTACGGAAAGTGGATGGGCAGAATGATGTTTAAAAGAATATGCTTAAAGACAGAAATTCTGAAGCTGGGGTGGGTTTATCACTGGCAATGAAAAAAATTCAATCTTTCCAAAGTTTATTCCTAGATAATAGTAGTAAACAATACATTTCAGGAAGGTTAAATTTCATTTACCAGTCCCTGAGTGATTCGTTCATTCACTATTATGTAACCTTGATTAGCACAGTGCCAAGTACATAGGGGCATCCCCTAAATATTTGTTTACTGACTGGATGAATTATTTAAAAATAATTGTTATAACACTGAAATGAGCTCAGGATGTACTTCAAATGTTAGAGAACTATAAATCACAAGTTCTACTCGGTTGTGGTAGATTTAGTAATATCTGGAATAGGTTCTTAGAAAATATTTACTCCAAATTCTCCTTCATTCAAATGTAAAAATAAAACATATTCACAGTTTTAAAAATATTTGTCTCAAAGAAGGATACATGCCATTTTTAAATATTGAAAATTTTTGAATATACAAACCTATAGCCAACATATGTTTAGTATATTCCAAAGTTGAGTCCTTTGACTGCCTATGACCAAATCAATCAGACCTATAGAAATAAAAGTCCCTGAAGGACAAGCGCAGGAATCTTCATTTTTAAAAATTTCTATTGATGATTCTTATGAACACTAAGATTTAAGAACTAGCTCTTTAAGTACTTGCTACCTATTTTGTCACTGCATTATCAGTTCCTAGGAACTCGCTCTTACTCTCTTTTCTCTGACTTAGTCTTGTACCTCATCGAATTATTGATAGGTCCATCACTGAGCATCAGAGAAACACAGTCTTTCTGAACTGATTTAACATTGGAGCATTTATATTATTAAGCATCTGAATGTAAGTTCTGGAAATAGCCTGGTTTTAGCATTAAAAAAAAAAAGCATCTATGAAATACCTAATCATTTGCAGCTGCTGGTGTTTCTAAGAAAAAAATGCATATATCTCTATTTATCTATGTATGTATGTATCTGCCTATCTATTTATCTACCTGTCTGTCTATCTATCTATCTATCTATCTATTTATCTATCTATCTTTATACAGTATATTCTCCCTGCTAGGAGCTCACTCAGCCCTAAGAAGTGGACCCTGAGAATTACTCCATATTTCTAATACAGACACAATGACTTCTTTCCTTAAGCTTCTGCTTCTCTAGAGAAGAAAAGTCCACACTAATGTAACAGGCTACCTTTGTAAGGTATTCATTCCACTTCAAAAATAAATGAATGTGCAATGGTTTCTGCCACATATAAATGTCACAAATTGGAGAATGCCAGGTGAATAATGTACATCATAATACTTGTTTCCTTTCAAGTGTTTTGTGATACTGCTGTTTATCATCTTGCTCCGCTATCGAAAATATTCATTTGAGAGGAAAAGCTTCCACACTGGTGTAAAACCAAGATGTCTTTTCTTTTCCATTCTACAATGCCTGTCATTTGTCAGGCTGGTATATTTTTATAGCTCCCCTCCCCCTCCAAAAGGCATTTCCGAGAAAGTGCTTTCCAAACTTCACCACCATAATCTCTAAGGAGAGTGCAGAAAGGTAAAATTCTGAAGTATGCTCAAACAAAGTGATAGTAGGAACGGAATACATTTTTTTTTCCTCAATCTTTTGAGTGTTCAAGACGGAAAGCGCGTAAAGAGATTCCCCACATACTGTTGTTCCCAGCAATGGTTACATACTTGAACGGTTTTTTAAGAGGAAGTACTATAATTATAGTCCTTCTGCTTCTCAAAGGGGTATAATTTCATATTGCATCATCCTTTCCCCCTCTGGTTTAGGTCTACTTCGCTCAGAGATTATAAGCTATAACTTGTAAAAGATGCATATGATATATGTCACATCATGTTAAATTAGAGCATTTCATAAATGTCATCTGAATGGCACAACTGTACAGTGTGGTCTTATTGTAATTTGCTGCAAAATTACTAGAGTGGTTATTAACAGGATGGGGTTTTGACTTTATCAAAATGAAAGATCTCACAGTAGCATTTAAAAAAATACTTCTAGCACGAAAAAATACATTCTCCATGTGTTTAGTTAATTTTGTACAGAAATAGGCTTTTAGGAAAGTTAACTCATTTGGTTTAACAATCTTTTTGTTTTATTTTTGTAAAAATGATCAAAGTTGCTGTGAACCTATAGAGCAGTATGCTTGCCTACTGTACTGTTAGTTTATTGAATCAGTGAAAATGTGAATTCCAAATATATTAAGAGATGTTTATCTGAGATGATAAAGAAACTAAATAAATCAGGCTTTTAAAAAGTGCCTTTACAAAATATTCAAAAACAAATACAGTATACTAACACATATATATGGAATCTAAGGGAAAAAAAAAAAAAGGGTCATGAGGAACCTAGTGGCAAGACGGGAATAAAGACACAGACCTACTAGAGAATGGACTTGAGGATATGGGGAGGGGGAAGGGTAAGTTGTGACAAAGTGAGAGAGTGGCATGGACATATATACACTACCAAACGTAAAATAGATAGCTAGTGAGAAGCAGCCACATAGCACAGGGAGATCAGCTCGGTGCTTTGTGACCAGCTAGAAGGGTGGGATAGGGAGGGGGGGAGGGAGGGAGATGCAAGAGGGAAGAGATATGGGAACATATGTGTATGTATAACTGATTCACTTTGTTATAAAGCAGAAACTAACACACCATTGGAAAGCAATTATACTCCAATAAAGATATTTTTTTTTTAAAATTTTAAAAAAATATTCAAATTAATTTATGTGTAAGATAATAACTTGAATCCTTGGTATACGTGAAGCACTAACGGGGCTACATTAACTCCTCAGTATCACCCAAATCTCCATTTGACAATTGTATTGGTTCTAAGAAATTAGTTTGTGACTGAATTATATACGCATTGTTATTTCCTAAATATCTAGGACTTTTTTAATAGTTAGAATTAAATTAATAAGATTTGGAATAACAAGCCCAAAACAAATGGATGTTTCCTTTCTACTTTTGGATAGTGTACATAAATATGCAGTTCAGCAACCTGCTATGGGTTTCTTTTATGTGCCAGGCACTGGAAGAGCCAGTGTTTCTAACCTCAAGTTGGACTTTGGAAACAGATAATACAAGTTTTGAATTTCTGCTCTACCCCATTATTACTTGTGTGATCTTGGAGCTGTTACCTAATTTCTCCAAGGTTCATTGTCCTTAACAACCCAATGGATAAATCGGTAACTGCTTTAACCAACTTTGGTAAGGACTGAATTAATTGACCAAACATCCTTGGCATAATACTTTGTACATGGCAAGTGCAAAACAAATGGAACCTATGAGAGTCTTACTGACTAGTTTCTGTCCTCATGCATTTTTAGCAGTATGTCATCTGTCTGCCAATCTGTCTTACACATTTCACAATGTGGCACTCCTATGCATGGCACCTAAACCGCGTGTGGGTAGATCAAGGTAGAGACCAGTTCTGCAGCGCACCAGGACCTGAAACACTCCCCAGTTCTGCAGAAGACTGGAAGGCCGAGTGCCCTTGCCACGGGTTTGCCCTTGATCCTGGGAGCACACCTGCTTCTGGAAATGCTCAGCACATTGGGTTGGTGCGCCAAGAAGAAAGAAGGCTGGCTATGTTCTGTTCCTGAATAAATCAGTATCATCAAAAACACATAGAAAGGGTCCTTATGATGCACTGACTAATATTTAAAACATACTTACTATATCTAAATAGATAAATTCTAAGTGAAGTAAGTCACACAGAGAAAGAATATCATATGATATCATTCATATGTGGAATCTAGTTTTTTAAAATGATACAAATGAACTTAGTTACAAAACAGAAAAAGACTTACAGATATCGAAAACAAACTTATGGGACTTCCCTGGTGGTGCAGTGGTTAACAATCCACCTGCCAATGCAGGGGACACGGGTTCAAGCCCTGGTCTGGGAAGATCCCATATGCCGCGGAGCAACTAAGCTCGTGCGCCACAACTACTGAGCCTGCGCTCTAGAGACCGCGAGCCACAACTACTGAAGCCCGCGCGCCGAGAGCCCATGCTCCGCAACAAGAGAAGCCACCGCAATGAGAAGCCCCCGCACCACAACGAAGAGTAGCCCCCGCTCTCCGCAACTAGAGAAAGCCCACGCGCAGCAATGAAGACCCAACGCAGCCAAAAATAAATTAATTAATTTTAAAAAAAGAAAACAAACTTATGGTTACCAAAGGGGAAACGTGGAGGGGATTATAAATCAGGAGCTTGGGATGAACATACACACACTACAATATATAAGAAAGATAACCAACAAGGACCTACTGTAGAGCACAGGGAACTCTACTCAATATTCTGTTATAACCTATATGAGAAAAGAATCTGAAAAAGAATGAATATATGTATGTGTATAACTGAATCACTTTGCTGTACACCCGAAACTAACACAATATTGTAAATCAACTATACTCCAATAAAATTTAAAAAAGAAAAAAATGTACTTTTTATTTATCATCCCAAATAAATAAGGTTTTACTTTTTAATCATAATGTATATATGTATACATTATATCTATCTATCCATATATACATACATATACATATATATGTATCGTATGGTGGCTGATCTCGCTAAAAGTCTTAAAATACTCCTAGTTTGAAATTGCCCTCAAGATCTATGATCCCTAAGCTTCGTCCATGCAGTTTTGCTCTTTGCACTTGTCCTCTCGTCTGGGAGCACCTAGAGGGGCAGTGATTATCATCTCACTTGCTTGTCCCTGGGGCCTCTCTCTCATAGGTGCTCATGAACGAGACTTCCATGTTGCATGCAAGCTGGTTCTCCTCCCACCCACGTCCAGGCCTCTTTTGCCAACACGTGCTGACACGGTTGAAGCAGACCACCTTCCGCAGGTGCCTCTGCCACTACACAGGATCCACCCCCAAGCAGGCGCTGCCATCCGTGTTGGTCTGGTAACCCCAAGGTGCTGATGAAGTACTGTATTCTCAGGGATTCTCGTTAAACAGAAGCCACTCTGTTGTGTATGTATAAATAGAAGAAAATATACTTCTCACTGTTGGGCTACCTTCTGTCACATGGGCACCGAGCAGAGATGACAGGTTCCGCATCCTGAGCCATTCTCCTCTTCCCTAGTCCACAGCTGCAGCTGGAAAGTGGCTCCCTCCCCAGGGACTACCTTTGTCCAGCCCTCCATTAAACTAGTGCAGCCATGTGACTTGCTCTCCCCAACAGGATCGTATCAGAAGAGACGTGTGCCTCTTTTGGGCCAAGACCTTTTAAAAGGTGGGAGTTGTTTCTCCACACTGTCTTGTCCTTTCCTAGGGAAAGGCAGAGCTACGGAGTGGAAGAGGCTGTGCTCTGAATTGTCGTATGGAGAAGAGTCACCAGGCAACCAGGAACAGCCGCCTTGGAGGGGTTAGAGGAACAAGAAATAAACTCCTATATTGTTTGGGTCACTAGACATCTCGGGGTCTATTCATTACATCTGCTTAGCTTATCCTACCTACTATCGGTAGCAATGCAATTGCAAACCTTGTTATTACCTCACACTTGTTAGTTAAATCAACAACCGCTTATTACTTAACATGCCTGCCAAAACTATCAGCACTGTTGAATCTGACCTTAAATGCCTGAGGTATTCTTACTCTGCCAAGTTTGTATATCCTGGCCCTTGGGATGAGTTCATTCCCAAGGAGGTGCCAGATGTGTCCAAATATGTGGTACTCAACTTAGACTGAGGCTGGGAACGTCACCGCGGTCGCAGCTTCGTCTATTTCACCTTCAGTTTACCACAAATTTGAATCTTGGATAACTTCTTCAGAATGAGCCTTTCCACCAAGCTCAGCTCCATTTCCTCCTTCTCTTTGCATGTGCACCCCAACACCTTTATCCCTATCTTTGTATCTGGCCCTCTACATTCTCAGGTTGATCACTTATCACTCAGCTTACCAGCTGCAAGAGAAATGTTACTACCCATCTCTCCTTAAGTCTCTGAACGAGGTACCACATGACTTATGACCAAATCTTCATGTCTTTCTTAAAGCTCCACATAAACTCCCCACCTTTCAAATCCTTCGCCATCCTAATGCTTACAGCCAATCCCCATACATCATACTATTCAAGGTCAGTCTCCTTATAGGCCGAAGAAACCTGTGCATTACTTCTCTTTGTACACTTTAATATTGGGGTAACACAAAATATAAGGCAATATGTTTCTGGACTTTTGGATATGTTGTGGTAATTAATGACAAATACTTAGTTCTGAGCAGAGGAGAAAGAGTTGATGAACTGCAGGAAATGGGACATTATGCAGAGAAATTATATCCTGCTCCATTTTTTAATGTATTTCCTTGACAATTATCACCCTGGCAGAACAATCAATTTTCACAAGTAGGATTCTTATTCCTTATGATTCCATCTTCCATGGGTCGAATCTGGAAATACTTCCGTCACTGATGCCTTTCCATTTCATCTAATTCATCTCAACCACTCGACTCCTGCCTTATTAATTTATTTTTTAATGTCTCTTAATCATTTCTCTCTCTTCTGGCTCTATTACAGCCGTTTATTGATGCCTTCTTGAGTATTACAATCAACCATTCTTCTCTCTTTTTATAAAATTACAACTATATTTTGGTTTTCAGCCAACTTTTAGATTCCTTCATTCACTGTTTTTTATTTCCATTGTTTTAAAAAAATGGCTTAGGTTAAATCTTCTGATTTCGAGGACATAGTTTAGGGTACACCTTGACTGCAATTTAACAGGGGCTCAGCATTGTGGAAAACTTAGAAAAGCACTTGACTTTAAGGTGGAATTCAGAGGACAGGAGAGAGTGAATCCACCCCTGACCAAGTGTGTGCAGAAGGACACACTCACACTTACCACCCCCCAACACAGATCCACATCCAGATTCTTTTCTCTATGCATCTTTGATAGACAGTTTTTTAGCAACTTGGTTTTTAAAGACTGGTCCACAGACAGCAATGAGGGATCACCTGGAAACTTTCACAAATACAGAATCGTAGTCCCTGCTCAAGACTTTCTGAATCAGAATCTGTCTTTGAAAAAGCATCTGAGAGATTCACATGCCCATTAAAGTTTGAGAAGAATTGCGCTGGCTGACCTCCTACATCTTGTCTGTTGTGGCTTCACTCTCACGGTTTCCTCAGCCAGGTCCAAGAACACAGCAAAGTAAAGGAGACAGAAGGGAAGAGAGATTGAGAAAATCCCAAGCAGAAAAGCACTCAGACAGCATTGCTTGAATGCCTTCTGCATGAGGCAGGCCATACGTTAGGGCCTTTCTCTCAAATGTCCTCACCACATCAGCATCACCTGTGCACGTGGCTAGAGCAGGTGGTCCAGGAACCCCAGCAAACACACGAAGGGCAAGGGTAGTGAAGGGGAAGGTCAGAGACAGACAGTTTCTTCCCACGCTGGCTCAGGAACAGCCTGGAATCTCTACATAAATGTACTTTAAGTATGACCTTCATAGGTCCTTCCCCAAACACCTTAAAATATTTTTTTAAAGCATCATCCAGTCCTGGGGCTCTATCTGGTTCTTCTGGACCTAAGTCCCACTAGATAAGGAAAAGGGAAAGAACGTTCAACTTCCAACTCAGGATAGATATCCAACAACTCAGGCACTGAGTGCAAAGGAAACAAGGAGGAAGTGCAGTGACATTTTGGGAAACACATTATGCGTATCTCTACTATTAGCCAAGGCTGCTCGTAAGATGAATGGATTTATTTTCCCCAGTGCAGTAATTTTTTTTTTTTTTTTTTGGCCCAGATATATCTTTTGGGTACTGAAAGCTCTCCCTTTAAAGATACATAAACAAAACAAAAAGTAAACAGATACACTCCCACATACAATTTAAAGGTATATATGGATGCCCTAAAACTCATCCATGGTAGCCCTAGGGATCCCAGGACTCTATATTAAGGATTCCTCAATAATAATAATGACTCTTCTCCGTTTTCTCCTAATAATATTAATATTATTATGTGCTCTAGATGATCTATGACTTTGATGGTCTTGACTTTGGCATCAGCAATTTTAGGGTTTAGTGACTCAGAGCATTACTTCATGCCATTTTCAAGATCTTGGCATTCACAAGAGGAACAATTACAATATTTCCTGTGGAAGAATAAGGCAAACATGCCATACCTTATGAGACTGGATGGAGTTTCAAATGACAACTGCCAAAGGGGAAGTTTCCTTTCAGAACACAGAATGCCCAGCACAGTCACTCAGGCCATTTGGGGCTGGCTTGGTTCCTAAGTTATTATAACAAAATGAGACTTGAACTACTGCCTAATTTCCTTGTATGCTCCCTAATATTATTAAGGATTGTAATTGCATGAATTTTAAAAAATGTGCTTGAATTTAATTTTACAGTTTATAATTCTGACATTGTTGACAGCTTTTTTAGTGTCTATTCTGTTATCCCGTTGAAAATGACGGTAAGCATTTTTAGAAATCTTTTATAACATTATTTAGGCAAAGGTGTACTTAACACTATATTTCCACATATAATAATAATCCATATACTTTGTGTCTGTATGTGGAGCATGAGAAAACAAAATAAAAATTAGGTAAAATGTAAATGTGATTTAGAGATGGAGAATGTAGAGGTTTTAAATTCATGAAAGTGTTCTATCACTGTATCTACCTTCAGATTCCTATATGTAGCTCTTTCTGGCTACATGTCAGATTTCATAAAAATTCTCTTCATTTTTTTCTGACTATAAAAATTATCAACAAAGCAAATTAGTCAGAAAAAAAGAAAAAACAATGTTTTTAAAACAAAGAAAAATGTTAATTTTTAAAAACATCTTTCCTTTCATGCATTTTTAAATTAGATTTTTGTACATAGAAAATGACACACAGAAGCATCTTTTAAAAAAAGCCTTTTCTATTCTTGTCTCTCTTTTTCTCCTATTCTCACTCCTGAGATCAAAGTCCATGTTGTAATATATACTTTGTACATTGTAATATGTCCGTACTTTTTTTCCTCTTACTACTGAATAAAATTCCATTGAGTGGATATATTACATTTTATTTATCCACTCATCAGTTAATGGACATTTGGATTATTTCTACATTTTGACTATTATGAATAAAGCAGCAATGAACATTCATGAATAAGATTGTGTGAGGATATATTTTTCCTTTTTGCTTGGATATATAGCAAGGAGTTAAAGTGCGGAGTCATACAGTAACACTGTATTTAATATTTTGAGGAACACCAGACTGTTTTCCAAAGTGGGTGCACATTTTACATTCCCACCAGTAGTCTGTGGGAATTCCTCTTTCTCCACATCCTCATCAAGATGTGTTACTATCTGTACCTTTAATGATAGCTATCTACGTGAGTTTGAAGTGGTGTCTCATGGTGCTTCTGATTTGCATTTCTCCTAAGACAAATAATGTCCACAGCATTTTTTCATATGCTTATTTGCCATTTGTATATCTTCCTTGGAGAATTGTCTATTTAGATCCTTTACTCATTTTTTAATTGAATTGTCTTTTAATTATTGAGTTGTAAAGTTTTTCTACAGACACTAGAGACAAGTCTCTTATTGGCTATATGCTTTGCAAATATTTTCTCCCATTTTTTGGGTTGTTTTTTCATTTTCCTGATAGTGTCCTCTGTAAAACAAGTGTTTTAAATTTTAATGAAGTCCAATTTATCCATTCTTTTGTTGCTTGTGCTTTTGGTGTCATATCTAAAAAGTCACCGACTAATCTAAGGACATGAAGATTCACATCTCTATTTTCTTCTAAGAGTTTTATGGTTTTAGCTCTTACATTTTATTCTTTGCTCCATTTTGAGTTAATTTTTGTATAAGGTATGAAGTAGGGAATCCAACTTCATTTTTTGCATATCAGTATCATTTATTGAAAAGACCATTGTTTCTTCATTTGTCTTGGCACTCTTGTTAAAAATCAACTGACTGTAAAAGTAATGGTTAATTTCTAGACTCTCAACTCTATTACAGTGATCTGGGTATCTCTCCTCAAGCCACATCACACTGTCTTGATCACAACATTATAGTAAATTTTAAAATTGAGAAGTGTGAATCTTCCAACTCTCTTCTTCTTTTTCAAGACTGTTTTGGCCTTTTTTGAGTGCCTTGAATTTTAATATGAATTTTAGGATCATCGTATAAATGTCTGCAAAGAAGCCAGTTGGGCCTTTAACAAGACTGTGTTGAATCTATAGACCAACTGCCATCTTAGCAAAATTAAGTCTCTGATACATGAATACAGGATGTTTTTCCATTTATTTAGCTCTTCTTTAATTTCTTTCAACAATATTTTGCAGTGTTCAGAATAAAAGTTTTGGACTTATTTTATTAAATATATTCCTAAGCATTTTATTATTTTGATGCTATTTAAATAAAGTTGTGTTCTTAATTTCATTTTCAGATTGTTCATTGCAAGTACATAAAAATACCACTGATTTCTGTGTATTGATCATGTATTCTGCAAACTTGTTGAAACTTATTAGCTCTGATAGACAGTATTTTAATAAATTTGATAGGGACAGAGTAAAGGGACAAAGTAGGTGATTAAATAGTTAATCCCACTAGCGGATTTTAAGGAGAGAAAAAAGTATGGGAGACATCTGTAAGTTAATGATCACTCAAGAAAGCTGGTTTACTTAACCACAAAACCAAACAGGCTTGCTAGCAACAAAACCATGCAACAGAAGCATGAGACATGCCCCCCCAAAATAAAACAATGGTGGCATGAGACCCACATCCTGCCCAGTGAGTTCAGTAAGTTCATGATTCCTTGGACATGCTCCTCTGTGCACACTAAAGAAAATAAAAGGAAAAGGTGACATTATACTAAAACCTGAGATGATTTACCATTTTTAGCATATGTTACCGCCTTTTTGCTCATTTCCATTGCGCCATGACAGTCCCGGCTTGACCATGTAGGGACAAAAAAGTCCCCCACCTGACATGGAGGAGGAACTGATGATGGAAGCCTGATGTCTACCCAAGAAAAAGGAAGAAGGTGGTCTTTCCCCCACTTCTCTCTTTTCCTTTGATTGTAAAACTGTCGCCCACTAAGTTCTTGGGGCACGGCACCCTCTCATTAGCCCGCTTGTAAGCCTCACAATCTTCCTATTCTAAAAACTCCCTTCTTATCTATCACTTTGCCTCTCACTGAATTCTTTCTGCACTGAGACATAAAGAACTGGAGCTCCTCAGAGCCACCCAAAACACCACCTAGCGGTTTCAGATTCCTTGGAATCTTGGGATTTTTTACCTACGTGATCATGTTATATACAAAGACAGATAGTTTTACTTCTTCCTTTTCAATCTGGATGACTTTTATTTCATTTTCTTGCCTAATTTCCCTGGTTAGAACCTGCAGTACAATGTTGAATAGAATATTGCCTTATTCCTGATCTTAGGGAGAGAGCATTAAGTTTTTCACTGAAAGTTTTCATTTATAAGTAGGAGGTCAGCTGTAGGTAGGTATTGTGTAGATGTTTGTTTTCAAGTTGAGGAAATTCTCCTCCATTACTAGTTTTCTGAGAGTGTTTATCATGAATTGGTGTTAAATTTTGTTAAATACTATTACAGTATTATAATCAGGTGCCTTTTTTCTTTAGCCAGAAAATAAGGTGATTGTATTGTTTGATTTTCAAATACTGAAACAGAATGCTTTCCTGGAACACAACCACCTTAGTCTTTGTGTTTAATTATTTTAAAACACTGCTGAATATCTATTTGCCAAAATTTTGTTTAAAACTTTGGCCTCTCAATTCATGAATGATATTGGTTTGTGGTTTTCTTTCATGCACTGTTGCTGTCTTGTTTGCTATCAGGATAATATTTTCGTTCATTTAACTTTCAGTTGGTTTATTAGACCATTTACATTGAATGGTATTATTGTTATATTAAGGTTTAATAAGTCTGCCATTTTATTTTTTGGTTTTTATTTATTCTATCTGTTTTTCAGTCTCTATTTACTTTCTCCCTATATTATTATAGGTTATTTGAACATATTTTATTTTATTATTTCTTTATTTTTTTACATGAACATATTTTAGAATTCCATTTTGATTTATCTGTGGTGTTCTTGAATATATCATCCTTATAATAAGCCTTTTTAGTTGTTGTCTAGATATTACATTATATACACAGATATCAAAGTCTGGTAGTTTTTTTATTTTACCAATTCTAGTTAAGTATAGAAAAATTACTTCCCCTTATATTTCTTACCCTCTCCATTTTTGATATAATTGTTTTAAATATCTCCTCTAATATATGGAGAACCACATTAGATAGTGATGTAATTTTTACTTCAACCGTCAAAAAATTTTAAAAACTCAAAGAGAAGGGGGAAAATGTGTCATATTTAGCCATATTTTAACTCTGATGTTTTTTATGCCTTCCTGATGTTTCAAGATTCCTTCATTTATCATTTCCTGTTTAGAGAAGTTTCTTCAGCCAAACTTTAGAGTAGGTATATGCTGGAGACAAATGGATGGATGCTTTAAAATCTTTGCATGATAATTCTAACATCTATATCACCTTGATGCTGGTATTGTTAATTGTCTTTTTTCATTACATTTGATATTATCCTAGTTCTTGTAATGATAAGTGAAATTTTATTGGAACCTGGACATTTTGGTGTTATAAGACTCTGAATCTTACTTAAGTCTTGCTTTAACAGTCAGGCCTCCTATGAAACTCTTCTGGTGAGTGAAGAGAGGATGTTGCCTCATTATTGTCTGGTAGGAATAGAAGTCAAGGTTCTCCACTCTGGCTCCACTGACTCAGTAGGGGAGGGTCTCCTTGTTACCACTGGGCAGGACTTTGGGTTCTGACTCTCCACTAGGACTCTGAAAACACTGCCCTAGCTGGGAGGGGAGAAACACCTCCATCTCAAGGAGATCTCAAAGAATGTTTACCTATATTGATGACATCAATGATCAGAGAGGTCCTACCTTCTGAAATGTCATTGCCCTGGGTATGTTCATGTACATTTCCACCCCAAAATTAGATCCACCCCATGAGAGCTGGAGAAAGAGATCCAGAGCCAGTAGTGTACTGGAGCCATCTCCACTGTATGATAAAACCATTCTTCCCAAATTCATATTTGGTGACATCTCATTGGTAGCTTAAAATTGACGATGTGGGCTTTTTATTTTTCTCAGATACTCCAGTGTTAAATATTTACAAGCACAGAATTACTAAAACTGTCTCCTATCCCAATAAAATGGACTTGAAATAGAAATTTGAGAAAAATTAGGTTTTAATTTCTTGCATACTTGAGTTGTAGAATTGAGGGACAAATCTGCTACACTTTACTTCATATGGGTAATGACATATAAATGAAACTTTGGGAGGTGTAACTTTAGTTCACAGTTTTTCAGTACTATATACCAAAATTACTTTACCTTAGATCTTCAGGGAGAAAACGTATTTAAGTGAAAAATTTAAGGAATGCTTAGATTATTATAATAACCATTCTAAATGACCATCTGACTATGAGATTAGTGCTCAGACTAATTCACTTAACACTTATTAAATTCACTTAACACTTATTAAATAAGTATTTATGGGGTGCTTATTATGTGACTGAAACTGTACTGTTTGTGTTGGACAGAGAGAAGACAAAGAAGTAAATAAGTTAATTTACTTAATTTGCTGAAGTAAATAAATTTGCTTAATTAAATAAATTTGCTTAATTAAATAAAGGCTACAATGAAAATAACATGGGATGATGTAAAATACAGTGATTTGAGAATGTTCTACAACTGGGTGATCAGTGAAGAAATCTCAAAAGATATATCAATCTTTGAATTGAGACTTGAATAACAAGCAAAAGACATCCATGTTGAAAATTCAGGGCAAATGTGTAAGGGTGAGATGTGTAAAGACAGTCAGATTTTACTAGTCAACACATATAAAACTGTAATATGACTCTCTCAGAAAATAGTGCCTCAATATCACAATATAAAAACAGTAGAGATTGCCTTTTTAGTTATTTTTCTACCTCCCAGCTTTCCAAGGAAGCATATCACACACTATGGTTAATCTGAAGGTCTTCAAATCCATATTAGCTCACTTTATATTTGGCTTTTATTTGTTAAAACAGTTTTTAATGCATGCTCCAAGTTATATGACAAATATATTTTGCCTTGAAATTATTATCATTCCATCGTAACTTAAAAATATTTTTTTTTCTTTAACCAGATTGTGGTTTATGCTCTTGGCCACTGCATTCTCAACTATTTGCAAGAGAATATGTAATTATTAAAAATTAATACAATCATTGAATTGATTCTTCAAGGTAAATTTGCCTTTTATCTACTTTCATGTGGTAATATTATCAGAACAGGTAAAAAGCTCTAGCTGAAGACAGCACATTTAAGTATAGAGCTGCTTTTCCTGATGTATAATACAGTTACAATCTGTGTTCATGTAGGTCAGACATCAATATTTGTGATGTTGGTAATTAAAATTAATAAAATGATAAAAACCCATTGTACTGTTAGATAGAGAAAAGGTTAAAAGAAATTTAGACCAGAGCTATCATAATTTCCATTTGGATCTATGTGTAAGTGACTTTTGCTATACTATCTTCTACGGAATTTGGGAGGAACACTGTTCTTGTTTACTTAATATCACTTATTAATATTAATTCACCAGTAATTCCAAGACACATACTTAACTTACTTCATTGTTTACTTGGAACCCCCAGCTTCCAAGTTTTTTGACAACTGTAAAATGGACCGCCCAAGTAGCCTTATATTTTATATTGATATGAAAAGTTGCACAGAAACACTCCGAAAGCAACCACCTCTTTGAAATGTGAGCACACACACAGAGGACTTCCTGATATAGCCCTCAGTATCACTGATAGACCATCTCCTAAATTAGTTTCTGGAAGAGAACAATTCTTTCCCTTCAATAGTGAGAACTCACCTGATCGCACAGGAAGCTATTGTTTCTAGTGCCAACTTTATCACAGTCACAGGGTTTGCAAACATCTATGGAGGAAGGATCTGCACCAACTTGTCGGAAAAAGTAGTCCTTACACAGCTCACAGTTTTTCCCTGCGTCGGGGAAAGGTTATGCATTATGACTTCCAATTCATTAAAATCAGCTGCATAATTCAAAATTAAAGACTGTATTCCTTTGAGGAAATTCTATAATTTTAGGGATGTCCATTTTAATGCACCTTTCATCTCTACCTGCCAATTTAGTGATCCACAGCATATGAAACAATGAACCTGTTACAAACTGTGCTCTACTTCATTAAACTCCCATCTGTTATATAATATCACACTTCTAAAAAGCTGTGCTTTGTAGCGGCCCATACATTTTGAAAGAGTTTGTTTCCAAACTTAAATTTTTTATTTCTAGGACCAGGTACTGAATCTAAATCAACTATGTGAAATTTCTACATTCGTGGTAGATGATAGCTCTACAGTTGGAAGCAAATAAGCATATATTATTCAAATATTTTTCCAGAACTAAATCTTATAAAATAGAAGACTGCTTTTAATGTAATTTACTATTTCATAGTTAATGTGATTAAAAGCAAATACTTCTGTTAGTACTTATGGCCATTATTTTTCATTTCAAATATCAAAATAGAATTTTATATTTAGCTACATCAAATAAATTTCATATTAAATATTAGAATATCTTGACACATTAGAAATATGAGGTAATTCCTATTGTTTACAATTTTTTATTCAGAAAATTTCCCTTTCCATTTTATATAAGAAAGCAATCTAAACTACAGGGAGTTTCTAAACTAAATGTGAGTAGCATATCAGATCACTGAAACTGAAATAAAACTGAAGGCTATCAATTCCCCGTTTAAACATGATGCACTCTTCCTCAAATATTGCTGAAACTGGCCCAATATTAGAAAACTATGAAAACAACTTAATCAAATGAAAAACTCACACTCTAATGGATCTTGGCTGTGGACAAATTAAATGGATTTATAATATGCCTAGAATATTTCCATTTCTATATGCTGAGGACTCCCAAATTTATATCTCCAATCTAGAAATCTCTCCTTTATTTATCATTCAATGAACATTTATTTAGTGATTACCATGTTCCAAACTCTGTGCTAAGGGCTGAGGAAAATACAAACTTCACCCTTTTCACAGAGTTACCTTATAGTCTAGCAGGTAAGATGAATCCTAATTAAATTATTACAGGAATAAATATATATTTACAAACTGTGATAACCATAAGATGCCACTAAAGTATATAGATTATACTGATCCTCTCTGAAGCATCATGGAAGGCTTTCTTTAAGAAAGGAGCTTCAGAACTGTGTTTCTGACTGACCCAAAGAGAGTTTCTTCTTTGTTTCTTGGAAACACACAGTGAACTTGTCCAAAACAGAACTTGCCATCTTCTCCCTCAATTTGATCCTCCTGTATTTCCTATCTCAATGGCTGGTACCAACGTTGACCGTGTTGCTCAAACTGGAATGTTAGGCATAAGTCTTGACTCTTCTTCCTTCCCTTACCTACACTCTGCACCTTGCTCGGAAAATGCTGTCACTGTCTACCCTAAGTGTCTATTGGATCCGCTCATCTCTATCCACACCACCTTAAATGTTTTCCCACATTATTTCTCATCTGGACCATTGCAATATCTGACTAACATTTTTTCCCAAACCACTTTTGACCCTCTCCAATCCATTCTCCACTTTATAACCAGATGGGTCTTTAAAAAACACAAAATTCCTTTCCTTAAGTGCCCTTAAGTGGCATCTCCTTAACCTTAGGATAGAAGCCAATCTCTTTATCATGGCTTAGAGAGCCCTCCAGTGTCTGGGCTCTGCCTTTCTTCCTAGTGCCTTTTCTAACAATCAGCCATTTGCACTTTCATCAGTTCTTCAAGGGCACCATGTTTCTCTCTCCTCTAGGCCATTGTACAACTGTTTCTCTTACTGGAAAACTTCATTCACGCTCCTAATCCCCAACCTCACTCCTTCACCTGGTTAACTCCTACTATACTTCCCCATTTTAGCACTCATCAGACAACTTTTTAATTGTTCCTTTAATAGGGTGCCTTTACCACCATGTAATAATCCATACAAAGACAAGAAAATTCATCATCTTGTTAATCCTTATATTCCCAGCACCTAGCCAAGAGCCTGTCCCACTTTAGGTTATCAGTAATTATCTAACAAATTCATTCATGCTTCAGAGCAGCACACTTTCAAACCCATCAGACTTGGGCCATTATACTCTAAAAATTCAGACATTGTCTATTTCTGCTTTTAACATATCAGCCTTTCAGAAAATAGTAATTTTTCAATGACTAGTCAAAATGCTGGATGGTTTTAGGGACAAGACTCTTATAATTATTTTATGAATTTAATGAACATTTTTAAAAACAGTATTCCCTGATTACTAGAGTCCATGCCAAATCTGAATGATTGTAAACCTCTCTACATGGGAATCCAGACATAATGGAAGATCAGGGGTCACACAGAAAACTTATTTCAAGGATATATATACTCAGAATAATACAGTAATTCCTGATGTATCCAAAATATATTCATGATCTAATCAAATGAAGTGAACTTATTTAAAAAAAAAAAAACATTTTCCTGAAAATATATAGTCTAAGACTAGAGTGTTATATCTGAAAACTACCTAATCATTTGGAACAAGAAGATTCAGTAAACCAGAGTAGTTTTCGAACTTAATGGTATGAAAGCACTTTCTTAAATAAGATAGCAATAACATAACTTAAAATAATATGCATTATATATAGAAGCAGATGGGCTTCAAGACCAAGTCAGCGTCTGTTATTTGTGTTATTTGCTGGTTACCTGTAGTGTTATGCTCACAGTCATCACAAACTCCTCCACCTCCTCTGTGGTGTTCAAATGGAAAGGGATCCACTGAGATGTTGTAGTGGCAGCTTCTGGAATGGCTGTTGCATTCACAGGGTTTACAATTGAAGGTGTGAACTTGATCACTTTGGCGAAAAGGCTTGTCATTATAAAGAGGCAGGCAGTGATCACACTAGAACAATAAAGTAATATCAGAATGATAAATATATAAAGTTGTGCTTTGTTTCTTCTTATTTACATATCCGGCACTTTCACTAGGTACAAAGCTAATATCAAAGAGTTGAAAGCCAGCAACTATTGTATTTTTAAAAGTGTTTTATAAATCAGAAATTATCATATCACAGTCATGGTAGTGCAGAATTGTAAAAGTGACAATGCAAGCTGAAACCATGTAAAGTGATCTTAATAACCAATGGGGAAAATTATGATTGTTCCACAATCTGAAATTTTTTGTGAAAACATTAAAAGCTTGACTTCCAAGTCCTGGTTCCACAAGTAAAGAACTTGGAATTGCCACTCCATCATAACAAAGAATAAAAAGTTGAACAGACTGAAAAATCAACAACTCTCCCTGGATCCCTAAGTGGGGGACACAGGGCAAACATCTGTCCCCAGGATTGGAGAGACAGGCAAATAAAGGGAGTCTCAGCTATAGGATCAAAGACTCACTAGCAGAAACTTCCATGGGAACCAATGCTGGGGTAGAAAATCTGAATTATAATTGATATATTGCTGGAAGTTCACTGTGAACAAGTCTGATAGTTGAAAACTCCAGGGTAGTGTAGTTATAGGGGACCCTCAGCATTCTGTGAGATTTTCTTCCAGCAGCTTGACCAGGTTCTCACAGTAAATGAACTCAGGGGAAAATCCCCAGGTGCTTCTGGCAGAGGGAGAAGAAATGAAGCATTTTGAAGTACATCAGAGCACTCTGTTCTTAACGATATCTGCCTCAGGATAAATTAGTTAACCAGAGCCTAGAGACCTAGAGAAAGGACATACTCAACTCCGGCCCCCTCTAGTCACTCTGTCCCACCTAAAGGGGAGGTGGGGAGAGGGGAAAAAGAGGCACACATGAAGTTCACAGTCCAGAGACAAAGGCTTACTAAAAGACTGAAAACTAAAGGGAAGTAGAAAATAGTAAAACTAACATTTAATAATCATAAGACTATAGAACACTTGCCCTCCCCTCACTCCTCACCAGCACATTGCTAAAAAAACTTATTTACAACAGTTCCTCTCACCTGGCACATCATGTCTGGCTTTCAAGAAAAGAATTACAAGGCATACCAGAAGGCAAAAAACACAATTTGAAGAGAAAAAGCAAGCATCAGAACCAGATATGACAGAGACGTTGATGTTAGAATTATCAGGCAAGGAATTTAAAACAACTATGATCAATATGCTAAGTGCCCTAATGGAAAAAGTAAACAGCATGCAAGAACAGATGGGCAATATAAGCAGAGAGATGGAAATTCTACAAAAGAACCAAAAAGAAATGCTAGAGATCAAAAACACTGTACCAGAAATGAAGAATGCCTCTGATGAGCTTAGTAGTAGATTGAATACGGCTGGGGAAAGAATCTCTGAGCTAGATGAAATATCAATAGAAACCTCAAAAACCGAAAAGCAAAAAGGACAAAGACTGAAAAATCAGAACAGAAAATCCAAGGACTGTGGAACAACTATAAAAGGTGCAACATATGTATAATGGGAAGGAAATGAGAGGGAGAATGGAATAGAAGAAATATTTGAAACAATAATAACTGAGTATTTCCCCAACTTAATGTCAGACACCAAACCAAAGATCCAAGAAGCTCAGAAAACACCAAGAAAGATAAATGTCAAAAAACAAACAAAAAACCCCACCATACCTAGGCGTATCATTTTCAAACTACAGAAAATCAAAGATAAGGAAAAAATTCAGAAAGAGAAACCAAAGTTAAAATACACCTAACCTATATAGTAACAAAGAATTATATCTAACTTCTCCTCAGAAAACATGCAAGCAAGAAGAGAATTGTGTGAAGTACTTAAAGTGTTGAGAGAAAAAACCTACCAACCTAGAATTCTGTACTCTGCAAAATTATCCTACAAAAGTGAAGGAGAAATAAAGACTTGTCAGACAAACACAAATTGTGAAAATGTGTTGCCAGTAGACCCTACTTGCAAGAAATGTTAAAAGAAGTTTTCTAGAGAAAAGGAAAATAATATACATCAGAAACTTGGATATACATAAAGAAAGGAAGAGCATCAAAGAAGGATAAGTGAAGATAAAACTGTAAAAACTTCCTATCAGTTACAAAGGGAAAGGGAAATAGAAAATAGTAAAACTAACATTTAATAAACTGTAATTTAATATTAGAAACTTTGAGAATTATTTTCCTTGTAAACAATCATTCAATATCTTGAATAATGCTTGCTTTCTTATTCTGTAAATTTCCATATTGAGCAAGCATCTTTTCTCAGCCTTGAGAATTGTCATACTCCTTTCTAAGTATGGATCAGCCTGTTTCCATCATTTTCATGTTTGTGCTTTCACTGACGTGCAATATCTCTGAGATTCCTTTAATGTAAAGTTTTTGTTGGCATCATTTCCTCTAGAACATCTTTACCTATTCATCATAACCAATGTCCTCATTTATGCTAAATTCACATTTATTAAGTTGCCCTGGCTGCCTATATAAAGTATTCCAAATGATGACAGTGATCAGCTATTTGTTCTCTAAAAAGAAATATTTAATTGAAATTTCACTCCCAAAACATTCTTTCTTTCCATCTTTGTTGGCCAATTCTTCTTTTTTGAATATTCATATTTACAAAATGTCACATGGGTTTATCACCTAAAAAGAGGCTAGACCACTACAAGCTTCTCTGTGAATGAACTGATTAATGGATGTGCACTGACCAGTCACCAATAGAGTGAAAGAAGCTGCATGATTGGTCACTGATCATGATGTGCAACAGTTATATATATAATTTGTAGACTGACAAGCCAGCAGCAAAATTTGTATTTTATGAAATTACTTACAGGTAATATACCATGATAACTAATATTTGAACCATGTTTTTAGAGGATTGGTGTTTAACTAAAACAGACCTGTTATGTACTGGATCAATTAAAGCTAGAAATTTTTTTTAATTAGTGCTTTTAGCATCTAATATACATACAATTTATGGACAAAGCAAAATTTATTCCATAGATTAAGGAACTATTCATGGGAACTGTGTTAAAATTTTAGCATAATTATGTACTTCATAAAAGTAATACTATCCCTTTCATAAAATAAATAAATGAAGTAGAAAATTAAAATCACTGATAATTCAACTGCCAAATGATAAGCTACAATATTTTAATGATTTTTTTCAAAACTTATAAATGTGTATTTTTTTCCTTTTTCTCAAAATTAAGAATACACAAAAACACACATATAACCCATACTATTACGTATCTCTTATCATTAAATATCATGAATTTTATTGCATTATTTATCATATTATTCATAAAATAACTTATTTAGCCAGTCTGCAACTACAGCAGAAACACTTTGCTTCTTCTAATTTTTTGTTTTTCTTGTGGATATTTCCTTAACAAAATTATAAGTGATAAAGTTATATCATAAGAATGTAAATATTTTAAACAATTTTGTGAAATATGACCACTTTCTTCTAGAAAAATTAAACTAATTTATAATCCCACAAGTAGTATCTGAGAATGTCCATTTTCCTGTGTTCTGCTCAACTAAAGTCTATGATTATCTCTTCACTATTTTGATTTTAGAAAAGTATCAATCACTGTTTCAGTATGTATGTTGTTGATTACTAGTAAGGTTTTATATTTTTCATCTAGTTTTGATAAAATATAATATTTTTGTGAGAAAATTGCTCATTTTTATTTTGCATATTCATTTTTTCTTATTGCTTTTAAATATCTTTTCATTATTAGGTACATTTTTCTTTGCCTGTCAAATAGTGAGGATTTAGTTCATAATTTTCAATATATACTTATATTTTATTTTCTTTTTCTACTTTACTTCTACATTATTGGCCAAAAATTTTAACACCATAGTTAATAAGTATGCCATAGTGGTGACGGTGGATGTATTTGTATTATTTCTGACTTTAATAGAAATGTCTTTAATATTACAACTTTTATAATGATGTTGGCCATTGATTTTAGGTAGATGATCTTTATCACTTAAAAGGAGAAATCTCTATTCCAAAATAAACAAGGTGATTTTATATAAAAACAAAATATTGTCAATTTTATTAAATGTTCTGAATCAACTGACCTACTGAACTGAAAAATGATGTTATAGGTTAACAGGTTAATTAAAATCTATGATTGCATTCTTAGAATAAACTCAACATCATTAATGGCAAATAATAATGGTAAATAATGGTTAAAGTTATGTAGGATTTCTGCATTTATAGTCATAAATTCTATTGCTCCTGTTTTTATACAGACATTAAAATAAATAAAACCTTAAAACTTTAATAAGGAATAAATATGTATTTGTATTAAGTTAATTTCAATGTCTGAATGATTAACAAATTTTCATTTTGTACACTAAAACCTATTATAGTTTGTCAAGTTACACTGCAGTTAAATTATGATTGATTCTAGATAAGACTTGAAATAAATATGTACATACCAATAAATATGTACATTCTTACCCTTTTTTTTTTTTTGGCTGTAAAATACTTAACGTGACTTCTGAAAGTACCCAACTTTTTCCATAGTCACATACATAAATTAGGAACCAGAAGAGTCAAACCATGTAAAATAAAGTATCAAAAAGTCTCCTCATGTGTTCACAATAATAGTCCTTTGTTTTTTTAATTAACATTTTTTAAAACTATTTTGATATTTTGGACAACAAATGTCATTCCCTTTTTCTATTTTCTGCAATAAGTATCTACTATTTCAGAACAGTTTATTTGACATATTTCATAATTATTATTGGAACAAACTCTAGTCAAAAGCATTTTATCCAGTATTTATTTTGCCCTACTAGTTCATGGCTGAACAATTTCTTCCCTTAATATTTTTAAACATAGAAAGAAAAATAATAAGAATTTAATTGTCCAATGTTCTGTTCTTTTATGGTATGCTGAAAAGTTTAGTATGTAAACACATTGAGTCCTTCTACTTAGCTGAGGAGGAAAAGAAAAAAGACAGACAGAGAAGAGAATGAGAATGTAAATATTAAGTCAGTTTTCATGTCAGGTAAGGCTGCATTCTAATTATTGATAAAGTATGCACGCTTACACTTTGGCCTATTAAAAAAATCGGTATCATATTTGTCTTGGAATGAAGAAGATTGTTTTCCACAAGATCATTTATAACCTTTTGGGCTGAATAGCTGTCCCTCTTCTCTTCTCTCCCTGCACTCTATTAATACCTTGACCCTGCTCCTATCACTTTGAACTCAAATGATTGGTTTGCTTACATGTATCTTTCAGGAAATGCAACTTACTGATTTTTATACTCCTGTAGTCATCCTCACAGTAGGAGTTTAATAGACAATTGCTAAGGTGCTAACTGAAAATTCACTTCTAATGATATTAATTTCCAAACAAAGTCATTCTTGAAAAAATTTAGAGAGGGGTACAATGGGAACAATTAATAAACAGTAATGTTTATGTAAAGTGTTCACAATTGCATGGTATTTGGTGACTTGCAATAAACCACCTAAAAATATAAAATGAAACACATTTTGTAAAAGATATGTAGCATTCAGTAGGGTAGTGTCAACTATGGGTCTTTGGCCAAAAAAAATTAAAAGTGGGGGAATTGACCTCTTTAAGTTTTCTCTCATCAGCAATAACCATTTGTAAATCAATTTTATTTTGTATAGTCAAAAGTTAGAAATTAGGGATAGGCTGAAGTCAGACATCTTAGTTCAATTATTGGTACTGTCACTAACTGTGAAAAGTAACATGAACTGCATACTTTCTATGTTCTGGGCACTATATTAAGCATTTAAAATGAATTATTACATTGAATCCTCTAGGCTTTGTATTATATGGTATCCCACATCTGATTTCTGTTCTTGATTTTGCTAGCCCTGTGTTTTTGTATAATTAATTCTATCTCTTTAAACCTAATTTTTCTCATCTAACATGGGGGGTAATAATTCTTGCCTCTTAGAGATGTTGTAAAGTCCAAGTACTTAGCAGAGTGTCTGTCACATCATAAGCCCTCAGTAAACATTGTCTACTACTTTATTGTTAGATTAGCAATTGAGGATCAAAGAGGTTAAGTAATGTGAAAACTATCATTGAACAATAAGTCCCTGAGTCTACTTTAACTCTGAATCTCAGATTCCTCATCTCTAAAAGGAAGGCGATGTAACACACTTTAATTGTTACTGACTCAAAATAATCTGAGGATAAGTGGCAATATTTTAAAAATGCTCTACAGCAGACAATAACACAACATGGTAAATCAACTATACTCCAATAAAAATTTTAAAGAAATAAAAAGTGTTCAACACAAAGCCTGGCACATACTACGCTTTCAAAATCTGGAAGTTACAAGATGGAGGAGGAGGAATGAGGAGGACGAGCAGGGTAAAAATCCAACGGTTGGAGGGGGGGGCTTCCCTGGTGGCGCAGTGGTTGAGAATCTGCCTGCCAGTGCAGGGGACACGGGTTCGAGCCCTGGTCTGGGAGGATCCTACATGCCGCGGAGCAACTAAGCCCGTGAGCCACAACTACTGAGCCTGCGCGTCTGGAGCCTGTGCTCCCAACAAGAGAGGCCGCGATAGCGAGAGGCCCGCACACCGCGATGAAGAGTGGCCCCCGCTTGCCACAACTAGAGAAAGCCCTCGCACAGAAATGAAGATCCAACACAGCCATAAATAAATAAATAAACAAATACTTAAAAAAAAAAAATCCAACAGAGGTGTTGATCTCAAGTTCAAATGACACCAGCAGTATGTAAGACAGTCCCTATGTAATATATTGTCTACAACAACCATTGATAGGGGATTTTTGTGATCATAAATGTACTGGTCTGATTTAGATGATGTAGCCTACAGAGTGGACCAAGGAGCAATTTATGACCAAAATGCATTTCTGGTTTATCATCTGTAGCTACAACTACTGAGGAGGTCTCATCTACACTTCATTCCTAGTAGCCATCAGACATCACCAGGATATCATTTCTAGTAGCCCTAAGTGTGGATAAGAAGGATAGATGAATACTCACTCTGACCTCCTGGCTTTGGAGAAGAGAAATGTGCTTATTATATTTTCTTCCCCAGGTCAATTAGCCATGCAATTAACCTCATTCCCAATGTTTTAAAAACTCTATCCCACTGCAAAACCTCGGCCAAATGCAAAATTTTGCTTCAATGCCTGAAGTCTATTTTTTTTTTTTTTTACTTCATTTAAAAGTATTCTTATTGACGTCTGTGCTCTCCCAATGATGGTGTGAATATTATTCAAGTTACGCTTTCTTGCATAACTTGGTGGAAGTGATGATATGCAACCTGTGGTCCTGTCACACTGATTACAGATGCAGTTTGTCTTCAACAAAGCAACTGCCGGCTGTTGGAGTTTGGGATGTTGCCTACATGAACTAGTGGAATGAATCCAGCAAAAGCATTCCTTTGATATTCTTACGAAAACAACGTTTATGCTTTTAGACTGTGATCTAAAAAGATTCCTTTGAGATTTTATCCTTACTGTCAACTTAGAAGCCATCATCAAAAAGTCTTTTTGTAAATAATACTGGAATAAATACTTTACTGATATTCTAAAGATACAGTCCTCGCTCCTTTAATGTTTAAAAACAAAGAGGAATTTGCCACTAATCTAATGGGTTGATTTGAGTCTGACCAAGTAGTTGTTAGGTGGCTAGCTTTCTTTTTTGTGGACAATAAAAAACCTACAGAAATATTGGTAATATTTTAGTCTTTTCTAGAGAAAGCAAGCATAGCTAGCATTTTTCAACTCTCAAATATTTTTTGGAAAAAAAAAATTCTAACATTAGGGTGCAAGAGTTTGTAGAAACGGCCAGTACAGACAATATTTCTAGGATGGGAGTTTGTCCACAGCTTTCAGAACAGCATATGTGTACATTCCACTGGACCCAACAATTCCACTGGGAATTCAGAAAAGTACATTTTTAAAACTATTTGAGAAAGAATTTTTTTATAATGTGGTCTTTATAATAAGAAAGAAAAGGATACAAGATAAATGTCCAAAATTAAAGAAATGGCTAAAAAATATCATATATCTTCAAAGAAATATAATACAACCATTCATAAGGACAAATGTAGATAAGTATTTATAATACAATTTGAATTTAAAAACCAAGTGAAAAGTAGTATGTAGAGTATAATCCTATTTTCTAGATAAAGGTAGACTCATCTGTGAATATGAATACAGAGATACAACTTTAAGAAGACAGAGATAGATGACACAGATTTCTTTAGTAGAATATCAATAATAAAAAATCTGAAAGGATGGAAACTATTTGCCAAGGTTGTCTAGGGGCGGTAGGGTTACAGATGACTTACTTTTTATAACATTATTTCTTTCCACAGTGTGCATTTATTAGTAATGTATTAAAAATTGTGTGTAAATAAAATGCAACTGCATGGATGATTACAAGAAAATTATACATTATTTGTATCATTTGCATGTAACATTTTGCTAAGAAAAGCTATGAAAATTAAAATGTTCTTATTTTAAATTACACACAGATCAATAAGACACTACAGAGAAAATGACTCTCTCTTTGAGCATAATGTAGGCTGAAAGAGTACATGAATTACCAGTAAACAGAACATGTTTTTTAAACGATAGAAGATTTTCAAAATGATGAGATTAACATGTAGAAGCAAGAATTTTGAGAAATGACAGCTTAAATTTCTGTTTTAAAGTTTGATTTAAAACATACACAACTATGGCACCTTGACACACATTTTGGCCTCTGATCTTAAGGATGAAGCTGTGTTTTTATCATTTTATGTGGTTTACAAAGACAGATAAAAGAGAAGGAATACTCTGTAGCCTATTTTTTTATTACAACATTTCATAAAACTGTTACATTTTTCATCTTATAATTCTGTTTCTCACAACTCCTTTTCGATAATACAAAGAAAATCGTGAAAAATGGAAGAAATAATAATTAAGGGCATGATGAGTAAGTGTTTGAATTCTCACAATTATTTCTATCTTTTCTGTTAATGACTTTTAAAGTTTCATTTAAAATCTAGAAATAGTTGTATATCTTATATTTTGGTTCTGAACCAAATGTTTTTCTACCTAACGTTCTCCCGATCTCCAGTTGATCACTTGTCACTTTTGATTATGTTTCAGTTTCTTCTGTACCAACTGGATTCCCCCTGATAGGTCCCTGGTTGTTCAAATTATAAGGTTAGACAATGGTTATATCAGGGTGAGGACCTTTATCAACTGATTCATTTAATTGCTTTCATTCTGATAGCATCTTAAAGGCTACTAATCAACTCCCCTAAGTTGCATCCAAATACTTTGACATGTTCAGGTAGACAAATCATAGAATAATCATTGAATATAGAAGACACTGATGACATTTATTTTACTACATTATGTATTAATATTACACAATGACATTTCTCTCTTCTGGACCATTAAACTGGAATAGTGTTCTTTTGTTACTATTACAGACCAGCAAAGACAGTCTTTCAAAGATTATCCACAGGTCCAAAAGCACTTTTATCAACTCTACTCCCATCAGTCTCAATTTTGATCTACTATTGCGAATATTTCAAATCTGATCCAAATTTACAGAAAAAGCACAAACATACATATAGTCCCATTTTCAAAAATGTAACTATAGCAGCAGCACATTTCTTCAGTCACTTATCCAGCAATCTTAAATGCTCATTATGTGTCTTTGAAGGAAGGAAGAAAATGTCCTCTTAGCCAAAAATACATAAAGACCATGGGAAGATGGGAGGTGGGTGGGGTCGTCCCACAAGTTACTAACAGAAGAGTTCAACAGACTCAACCGTCCAACAGACTTCAATGCCCTTTGAAAGCTCAAGTTCATAATGATGACCATGAGTCATCGAAAACAACTTGTCTTTAACAGTCACAGGTTAAGAGAACAAAGAAGTGAACAATTTGTTTTTGAATGATTTCAAAAAACAGATTAAAACTTCTTTTAATGTTCATTTTAAAAGATCACATCTGGAAAATTTACAAAGAGTAGTTAATTCCACAATTCTGGTAAATAAATGAAATAATCCTTTTTTTAAAGTCTAGTGCATACCATACAGGCTAAAATTTTAGAGGTGCAAAGAAGAACTATGGGTACTGACTTATCTCCATAAGCATGCATAGAGAAAACAGCATTTTGTCTATACTTTTAAAATCACTGCAATTATCATAGAATATTATAATAGTACTTTACTTCTCTGTTGTCCTTGTTAGATTCTGAGCTTCCTTAAGCAGGAACCAGATTTTATTGATCTAATGAATCCCAGCATAATGCCTGGAACTTTGTAACTGCTCAATAAATGTTTATTGGGTGAGGGAATGAACAAATGAATGTATGAATGAGTGAATAAATCAATGAACGGTTGATGCAACAAAAGCTCATTTCTATCAGTGAATTCATTTCTTTCATTCCTGGCTCTAGCAAAAAAAACAAAAGTGAGACAAAATTATTTCCCTTTCTACCCTCAACAGTAAAATGCCCACAGACGTCTTTATCTAGGCAATGCTTCCCATGTACTAAGAATAGCTAAGGCTTATGGTGTCAGGCCTAAGTGCTTCCTATGTATTTGATGACTAAATCTCTCCAACAACCTATGAAGTAGTAGTTGCTATTACCTCTGTTTAACAACTGAGAAAACTGAGGAATAGGAAAGAAATTGAATAAATTTCTAAAATCATCCAGTAGAATGTCAACTAGTATAAACTAGAATGTAAAAATTTCTAAGGGCAGGAAAGCTTGTTGGTTTTTATTCATTACTATATTTCCAGGGCCTAGAGGAAGCCCTAACACATAGCAGGTATTCAGTTTAGATACACAAATGATAGATACATATGTACATACACACATAGGTAGATAGATAGCCCTTGCTCCTAGTCACCATGCTAGACTGTCTCCAGGGATAGAAGATGACCTCTGAGGGAGGGAGGTGTTGAGTGGATTCACTATGGCTAGATGTCCATTCTTACCTCCTTCGGCTCAGAGTCTAAACTGGATGGCAGAGCCCGGGAAACCCAAACTAGGAGTCACCCCACTCCTGGCTGGAAAATTCAGAGGTATGTAGGCATCCCCTGCCTCTATGGGAAGGGAAGCAAGGCAATCTGTTTCAAAGTGAGAGATTATAAACTGCTCCCTTTTTAGTCAGTATAGTACTACTTACTGAGCTAAAAGAGGTTATTTGTTACACTATTCCCAAATGGCCTAAATGAATTAGAGATCTTTGGAAGGTCTGTAAATTGCTCCTTTCTCATCAGTAGAAGCCAGACCAGTAGGTTGGAAATTTTAAGAGTCTTAAATCTCTAATAATAATAATTGTCCTCAGGCCCTATTCACAGCTTCCTCTTTCCTTCGAATGTAGTGGTAGTTGTATTTCAAATGATGCAATTTCGTGTGATTTCTTTTGTCTACTAGATAGAGAAGTCATCTTTATAAACATAAAAACTTCAGTGTACTCATGTAACTATTTTTTCCAATAGAAGTTTCTCCAGGTATCTCTAATGTTCCAATCATAAAGGTATTGTTACACAAACTTGTTAATTTATCATCACGATAGATTGGGTGGGGTGGGTGTGGAAGCATAGATAAAACTTCCAACTCCGGAGAGAATCTAGACAGGAAATGGCTGAATGCTTTGCACACAATAAGTGAGCAATATATGTTTGATAAATGCATGAATGTATGGAGGAATGACCTAATAGATTGCTTACATTTATAACATGCTGCAGGATGGTACCTTAGTACGTGCGGTATTTAATTAAATAGTAACATAAAAGGTTTAAAGGTAAATGCAATATTTTACCTGCAGAATTTTACCTATGGATTACTATGTAATCTTAATTAGCAAATTTAAAACAATTACCATGCTTCACCATTGAGAAGACAGAAATGTTCATGTATTTATCCTTCAATGATATATTCCTTTCTCAGTAATTATCTTTCCCCTAGTTAGAAATCCTCATATAATTAAAGTGCCCACAGAAAAATTGTACTTACCTGCTTTCTAGGTGCTAAAATTAATAGCATCAATTAAATAACTACTAATACTATTCGACAATACTGATCAGACATTGGTGGCAATACAATGATTGTGAATACTTAATATACAAAGCCTGTCTGGCAATTCAACTATTGATATGTGGTGGCTACTTTTAGAAACTTTCTAATTCATGCAATGCCTTGTCTGTACCTCTACAGGCACTGTGCAATGGAGGATTAGAAAATCATCCAATAAAACAAATTTTAATAATGTGTGAAACAAAATCTACACTTGCAAAAGTAGACTGTAGGCAGAATTATTCAGACAACTGATTCAGTTCTACACATCATCTCTGTATAAATATAACTGATAGCCTATGTACTTTTAAGCACAGGGTTCTTTACCATGTGATTTGTGAATACAGACCATCTAACTATGGCTAGTTGTTGAATGAAGCAGAAGCACCTGGATGATGGGCCCCGGAGTTTTATTCATTAATTTTGAATACTGATGGTGTTTGATATTTGATTTTTCCCTTGAGCTTTCTGTTCTTTGTTTTCCCCCTCTTTCTTTTGATTGTGTGACTCGCTCAGTGCACTAAAAAGACACATGTGAAGATACAACAGGTTTCCCCTAGAGTCCAGAAGGAGGACTTTAAGATTTGCTCAAGTTTGTGGGTAGTGGCCAAGCCAAAGCAATTCCACTGTGTAATATAATAATTTAACCCTGTTTATAGGCCAGAATATATGGCCTGGAGTAAATAACACATTTGTATAGTATAAACTGCATATTTTGAAAAGAAACTTAATGAAAAAGAAATGGATTATATTAAAAATGTTCTTTACATGCAACTGTTCCAAATAATATATGTAATACAAAATATGGATTCATATGGTAAGAGGCATAATCCATTATCTCTGTCGTTTAGTTTAATGAGTAGACATAAAAATGCATTTGAGTTCCTATTTGGATATAAAGCCAACTTACATTCCAAATTTTATCTAGTGCTAGACATGAGTACTAGATTAGTAAATTAAAAATCCTTTTATTAGTATAGCTGCATTTAATTTTTCCTTTTAAGGTTTAAAATGTCAACAATATTTATATTATTTGTTAATTACAAATTGTCAGCCTGAATCACTTGTTTGTATTAAAGTCATCTCCATGTATTATAGTAATTAGTGTCTTCCAGGGAATCTTTTTTGAATTTCATAAATGAAAGTCCTTCAATATTTTCAAATACTTGCACCTATAATCAAGATTTTATGGTTGTACTCTAGCATAAGGTTCTACATATAGAAGGCATTTCATAAATATTTGTTAAATGAAGAGAGCAAAGGATGAAGCTTCACATTAGAACAATAAGGGTACACAGTAATCATTAATTTTGTAATGGTGATTCCATGCTGAAGAGAGTAGCACCACCTCCACTGTCCTTACCGATAGCAAGAATACTTAACATAGATAATATGTTCCTAATAGACCAATAAATCAAATTATTATATTTTAGGAAAATTATGTTGAGATATTTAAGACATGCAAAATTTATAAAAACAGCAAATAATTGTGTTCCTTATTCACCACCTGATGAAAATAAAATAAAATGCCGTATACATTCCACCCTACCAATAACATCTGAATTTAGTAATATTCATTCACAAGTATTTCTTGATAATTATACTTTATATTTTTGTATTACTTGTAACATAGTATTGTTCTACATGGTTTTAATTTTACATAAATGGTATACTGTATGTATTATTCTAAAACAAGCTTTTTGCACTCCATTGTTTGAGAAGTCTAATGTTGACACAATACCTAAATTCATTCATATCCACTGCTGTATTTCTTTAAATATTTGCAGATTGTTTTTCCACAGTGGTGGCACCTTCCCATCAGTGGCATATCAGTGCTCAGTACGTAATTCACATCTTTGTCAGCATCTGAAATTTTCAGATTTTTTCATCTTTACCAACCTCATGGGTATAAACCGTTATCTCATAGTTTTGGTTACTTTATCAATAACCAGTAAAGGTTCAGATGTTTTCATATGTATATTGACCATTTAAGTTGCCACTTCTGGCCTCTTCTGTGAATTACCCATTCATTATTTTGGTAAGTTTTTCAATTAGTTTGTATGATTTAAAAGTTCCCTTGGTTATATGCATTGTGTTGCCAATATCATCTGCTAGTCTGTAGTTTTTCTCTTTTCTTAAAAAGGTAGCTTTTTATCCTGATGAACATGTGGTGATTTCTTATGGTTTATTTTGTAATTCCCTAGTAGTTAATAAAGTTGAATTCCTCTTTATACATTTTTTTGCCAATTTTTATATCTTTATGCGTGGTCTATTCCAGTCTGATTCCTATCTTTTTATCTTGAGCTCTTTGTTTTGTTTTGTTTTCACTCATCAGTTTGTTAGAGTTCTTATATACCCTGAATTGGAGATCTTTGATATTGTCTTGTAGCATATCTTCGGGTCTATTGGCTTCAGGTGGTAATAAAGTCTTTCAAATTACAAAAAAAAAAAAAAAAAAAAAAAGGTAGCTTTTGATGATTAGAAGTTTCTAATTTTAACATAGCCACATTTACCAATTTCTTCCTTTGTTAGTTTGTGCTTCATGTGTCCAAAAGTCCAAGGGAAAAATGTTATTTATCTTCATAATAAGACATCAGTGGCGTATCCCATATTTTCCAAGGGAAAAATGTTATTTATCTTCATAATAAGACAATATTGCGAAGGGCAAGACCCTGCCACTATCTTCCCCAAATTTATTTCCACTGTTTTCACTCCTCTAATCATCTTTATGTTAGAATAAGTTTGTCAAGTCACAGAAAAAAAATCTGTTGTAATATTTTGATTAGAATTAAATTGAATTTATATTATGATTGGGGAGAATTGACATCTGTTATATTAAATCTTCCTCTACATAAGCATGGTGTAGTTCTCCAATAATTTAGGTCTTCTAAATATTTTTCAATAATGTTTCCACCATACACATCATTTGGTAGGTTTTCCTTTGGATATTCCTATTAGTATCTCTTTTCAAATTAAGCTTCCTATCTGTTATTTTGTTATATAAAAGTCAATTGATTTCCATGAATCCATCCTACATCTAGGATTACTGAACTCATTAATATTTAATAATTTGTCGAGTTTTCTGGCATCTTATGACCGAATCATCTTGTCTTCATATACTGGCAGTTCAATTATTTCTCTTAAATATTTTTTATTGAATTATAGTTAATTTACAATGTTGTATTAGCTTCATGTGTATAGCAAAGTGATTCAGTTATATGTATTGATATATGTATATATATATATATATATATATATATACACATACATGTATATATTCTTTTTCAGATTCTTTTCCATTATAGGTTATTACAAGATATTGACTATAGTTCCCTGTGCTATACAGTAGATCCCTGTTGGTTACCTATTTTACATATAATAGCGTATATATGTTAATCCCAAATTCCTAATTTATCTCCCCTCTACCCGCGCTACCCACTTTGGTAACCATAAATTTGTTTCCTGTCTGTGAGTCTATTTCTGTTTTGTAAATAAGTTCATTTGTATCTTTTTTTTTTTAGATTCCACATATAAGTGATATCATATGATAGTTGCCTTTCTCTGATTTACTTCACTTAACATGATAATCTCCAGGTCCATCCATGTTGCTGCAAGTGGCATTATTTCATTCTTTTTTACGGCTAATATTCCATTGTATATATGTACCACATCTTCTTTATCCATTCATCTGTCAATGAACATTTAGGTTGCTTCCATGTCTTGGCTATTGTAAACAGTGTTGCAATGAACATTGGGGTGCATGTATCTTTTCAAATTAATTTTTCTCTGGATATATGCCCAATAGTAGGATTGCAGGATCATATGGTAACTCTATTTTTGTTTTTTTAAGGAACCTCCATACTGTTCTCCATAGTGGCTATACCAATTTACTTTCCCACCAAGAGTGTAGGCGGGTTCCTTTTTCTCCACACCCTCTCCAGCATGTATTATTTGTAGACTTTTTGATTATGGCCATTCTGAGTGGTGTGAGGTGATACCTCACTGCAGTTTTGATTTGCATTTCTCTAGTAATTAGCCAGGTTGAGCATCTTTTCATATGCCTGTTGGAATTATTTCTTTCCAATTCTTTAAGTGTTTATTTCTTTTTCTTATCATATTTAACTGGCTATATCCTTCAAAAATATGTTGAATAACAGACAATCTTATCTTATTGCTGACTTTAAAGGAAACCACCATTATGTGCACTGTTGTTTCTAGAAATTTGTAGATTTTTTTTTTATCAGGTTAAGGAAGTCTGCTTCAATTCAGAGTGTGTTGAAAATATTAATCTAGATGGATGTGATATGTTGTCAACTGCTGTTTTCCAAATCTATTGAAATGAGCATGTTTTTCCTCCCTTCATGAGTTAATGTGGTAAATTACATTAATGAATTTATTAATACTAAATTTCACTTGCATTCCTGGGAGAAACCCAATTTGGCTACTATATATTATTGTATTTATAAATAGCTAGATTTGGTTTGTTATTATTTTAAAATTTTAGTCTTATGTTTACAAGTGAGAATGATCTATAAATTTTCTTTTTTGTACTGTCTTTGTCTGATTTTGTTTCCTGGCCTCACTTCTATTGATAGAATTCAAAATAAAGATCTGTGCCCTCAGATAAAAACTTGGCATGCTGTATATTTAACTTATTAATTGCTGTTGAGTCTTCTATCCCCACCACCAATGCTTAAGAGAATGAAAAAACCTCTTCAAGAATAAAAATTGTGCTTTGCTCAGAGATGTAAATCTATTGCTCAGTAGATGAGTACTCAATAAAATTTTATTGGATTAACAAAAGATTCATAATTTTAGTTGGGGGTTATATTCTCTTATTCTATTTTCCTTGATGATTTACATAATGGTGAGGTGATTCAATGCAGTCATTCACTGAAAACTATTTAGTTAATGCCTACAATGTGTTCTGATTACAAATTCTATATAATTTATTAAGACCATCTTTATTGATTAATGCATGATCACTGTTTATAAATTTTCCACATGATCTTGACAAGAATGTGTATTTTTTCATTGCTGGACACAGGAATCTACTAGTTTAGGCTTCAAATTAGTTCAATCCTCAATTACTAAGGTTTTTCTTATTTATTTGTTCATTTCTGGACTGCCTGTTTGATCAATTACTAATGAGATATTATTAAAGTCACCTATATTGATGGTGGATTTGTCAATTTCTCCTTCCAGTTCTGTCAAATTTTGCTCTGTACTTTTGAATCTATAAGATGCATATAAGTTTAGAATTGTATCTTTTATCATTATGTAATGCACCTCTGTATCCCTAATAAAACTTTTTAAAGTCTATTTTACCTAATATTAATATAGCTTAAGCCAGCTTTCTTACATTTTCAAACTTTGTGTGTTTGTGTTTTAGGTACATATCTCACAGTCTAGAATCAGTATCATACTAAGCCATATTCAAGCCTGATCCACCAAAATATGTACTCTTATATACACTTATAAAATATCCTCCCACAGTTGGAACCAAGTGGTCTGAGAGCACACATTGTATGATTTCTTTTAAGTTTGTTCAGGTGCGTTTTATGGCCCAGAATGTGGTTAATCTAGTGCATGTTCCAAGTGAGCTTGAGAAGAATGCATATTCTGCAATTGTTGGACAAAGTAATCTACAGGTGTTCAGTTATATATCCAGTTGATTGAAAGTGTTGTTGAATTCAACTATGCCCTTACAGATTTTCTGCCTACTGGATCTGCCCATTTCTGAGAGAGGGGTGCTGAAGACCCTAACTATGACAGTGACTTCATCTATTGGTACTTCCTCTTCTATCAGCTTCTGCCTTGTGTACTTTGATGCTCTGTTGTTAGGCACAAGCACATTAAGGATTGTTATGTCTCCTTGTAGACTTGACCCTTTTACCACTATGTAATACCCCATCTTATCACTAATAATTTTCCTTGCTCTTAACTGTGCTCTGTCTGAAATTAATATTTCAGTATTTACTCTAGTGTTCTTTTGATTAGTGTTAACATGATATATCTTTCTCCATTCCTTTACTTTTAATCTATATGTGTCTTTATCTTTAATGTGGGTTTCTTGTAGACAACATATAGCTGTGTCATGTTTTTGATCCTCTCTGACAAACTCTTTTAATTGATGTTTAGGTCATTGATGTTTAAAGTAATTACTGACATATTTGGAGTAATGCCTATTGTATCTGTTACTTTTTTCTATTCATTGCCCTCATTCTTTGATTCTATTTTTATCTTCCACCCTTTCTGCCTTTTGTTGTTTTAATTGTGGATTTGATGTGATTCCATTTGCTCTCTTTTCTAAGCATATCAATTATCCTTTTTTTTTTTTTTACTTTTTAAAAAAGTGGATGTCCTAGAGTTTGTATTATACATTTCCAACTAATTTACAATAATTTACAACTAATCTAAGTCCACTTTCAAATAACACTACACCACTTCATGGGTAGAATAAGTACTTTAACAAAACAAAGCACCGCTAGATCCTCTCTTTTGTCCCTTGTATCATTGTTGCCACTTGATTCGCTAATACATAAGCTATAATCATCAAGTATGGAGTTGGCCAAAAAGTTCATTCAGGTTTTCCATCTTACTGAAAAATCCGAACGAACTTTTTGGCCAATCCAATATATTGTGCAATTATTATTTTAAACAAATTGTTATCTTTTAGATCAATTAAAATAAGAAAATCAAATGTTTTATTTTATCTTCACTTATTTCATCTCTAAGTCACTTCCTTTCTTTATGTAGATCCAAGCTTCTGATCTATATCATTCTCCTTCTCTCTGAAGAACTTCTTTGTTCTCTGAAGAAATCTCTGAAGAATTTCTTGCAAACAAGTCTACTGACAACAAATTCCCTCAATTTTGTTTGAGAAAGTTTTCACTTCTCCTTCACTTTTGAAGGATAATTTTGCAAGTTACAGAATTCTAGGTTGGTGGGTTGTGTCTCTCAACACTTGAAATATTTAATTTTCCTTGTGTGCATGGTTTCTGACATGTCAGAAGTAATTCTTATCTTTGTTCCTCTATAGGTTAGGTTTTTTTTGTTTTTTCTTTCTGGTTTCTTTTCAGATTTTTTCTTTATCTTTGATTTCCTGTGGTTTGAATATGATATACCTGGGTGTAAATTTTTGGAATTTATTTTGCTTGGTGTTCTCAGGCTTTCGGGATTAGTAGTTTGGTGTCTGACATTCATTTGGGAAATTCTCAGTCATTATTGCTTCTTCTTTTCCATTTCTTTCTTCTCTTTCTAGTATTTCCATTATGCATATATTATATCTTTTGTAACTGTCCCACAGTTCTTGGATATTCTTTTTTTTTAATCATTTTTCTCTTTGCTATTCAGTTTTGGAAGTTTCTATTGACATATCCTCAAGCTCAGAGATTTTTTCTTCAGCCATGTCCAGTCTACTAATGAATCCATCAAAGACATCCTTCATTCCTGTTATAGTGTTTTTGATCTCTAGCATTTTTTTTTTTTTTTTTTTTAGAATTTCCATCTTTCTGCTTACATTACCCATCTGTTCTTGTATATTATATCATTTTCCCATTAGAACCTGTAGCATATTAATTATAGTTGTTTTAACTTTCCAATCTGATAATTCCAACATTTCTACTATATCTGAATCTGGATCTGAAGTTTGCTCTGTCTCTTTAAACTGTACTTTTTGTCTTTTAGTACGCCTTTTAATTTTTTTTTGAAAACTGCACATTATGTACTGGATTAAAGGAACTCCATAAAAATAGGCCTTTAGTGATGTGGTCTAAGGTGTGGGGTGTGGGGAAGTGTTCAACAGCCTTATAATTAGGTCTCAGGCTTTTAATGAGTGTGCAACAGTCCCTCAGTCTGACCCCTTAGACACAGCAGGATGACTAGAGGGGGCTGGAGTCGAATATTTTTCCTTTCCCTTAATTGTATTTTAATGTCCATTTTAGGAGTATCTTGCTATTTTATACACTCCACCATCTGTAATGCTATTATTAATAGAGTTTACATTTATTATTAAATATATCATTATTAAACAATGTTATTATTTAATACAGCTTATATATATTTACTGGTTCACTTGCTTATAATTCCTTCTTGCATATCAGGCCTTTTTTTCTGAAATCATTATATTTCTTTATGAAGTATAGCCTTTAAAAATTCTTTTAGTGAATCTTCTGGTGGTAAAGTTGACAAATTTTGGTTAGACAAAAATGTATTTTTTCTCCCTTGTTGTTAATTGATAGTTTAGCTACAAATACAATTCTAGGTTTGTTGGTTACTTTCTCTTTGCAATTCAGAGGTATTGTACTATTCCACTGTCTTCTGGCTTCTACTGTGGATTGAGATATCCAATGTCACAGTTTCTTATAAATTCAGATCTATAAATAATTTATCTTTTTCTCTGGTTACTTTTTAGTATCTACTCTTGGTCTTTGATGATCATCAGATTCATTATATCTTACCTATGTATTTTTTTCATAGTCTACTTAGGATTCAGAAGAATCATGCCATTCCTTAGCTTTGGACAATTATTTACCCTTATCCCGTTAAATATCATATTTCTTCATTTGTATATGTTCATCATCTCTATTTACTTCTTCTATAAAGCTGTCACAATCTATCCCCTTGATCCTAACCTCTTTTTCACGTTTTAAACTTGCATTTTAAAGACATTTATGTATATACCTATCTCAGGGAAACAAGTATAAGTGTTTTTCAAAGATTAATAATATCATCCACGTGTCACATAGGAAATGAAATTCTTGACCTTGACTCACTAAATGTACATCTAATGGAGATTCTATAATACAAACTGCCAGAATGCTAGTTACATGAAAATGAATTAATTCATTAGTGTTACAAAACTACTGTATAAAATGAAATACATTTAGAGTAAAAAATTTCTGTGAGCAAACAGAAAACATAAGTAGTCATAAAGCTCGATGTGTAATAAAAATATGACACAAGTTAGTCATGATGACTCATACTTCTGGACTTCAGTGCTCCAAAGGAATACAGTCTCTCAAATAACAGGAAATATTCATTTACATAAAAAGCAATGTAGAGTGTGACGCTGGCACCACTCAAATTATTGAATGGTAGGAAAGTTTATTATATAAAATGCTTTAAGCTGGCTCTGCTATTTATAATACTAACAAAAATGCATACTGATGGTTTGATTTTAGTTAAAATTCATAAAATCCATGATTAATGTTATAAAAGGGTCACAAATCAGAGCCACAGAATAAGGGAAGTATTCATGGTTCCTAATAAATTGCTCTGTGAATGCTTGACCACCCCTGCAGACAATGATGTCACACGATGATGAAAGACTAGTTAAGTAGCCAACAAAGTGCCAGTGCTTGGCAGAGGCAGTGGTCAGCGCATCATTCTTGGCCCAGAGCCCTTGAAAGGTGCATGCAGCTATTAAACTGAAAAATTCTAAGGATGCAAGTTTCAACGGATAACACTTTTCTTAAAGCTAGATTCTAACAATACTTGAACTCTTAGAACGGGTAAAGAAAGTACCAGACAGGAGGAGAAAAGAAGTAAGACCTATATTGTAGCTATACCACCATGTTAGTTGACATAGACTAGTTAGTTCCATACACAAGCTTCCAATTTCTAGGTTGTATTCTGCCCCTATGATCTTAACACATATTTTTTGATAGTTATAATGGACTTCCTGAGCAGGTGAACCAGAGGTACTGTATTACAATAAAGCTAATAATACGACTAGTTAGGAAATGATCCATAAAGTACAAAGGACTTGTGGGGATGGGATGTAGAAGCTGTCAACGACAAATTGGCACATGCCGTGGGCACTGGCCATCTACCTTCACATGGATTAAATTACGTGCTGCTGCAGCTGCTGACTTTCAACACCCCCTGAAAGGAGTTCAGGTGGAGAGCAGCAGTGAGGCCCTCTGTGCTCTGGGAAAAACGGGTAGAACAGGTCTTCAGATAGATATTTTCAGGAGCCAATTTTATGAGCCCAATTCTTGTATCTCCTCATATCTAGAAAAGCACTAAAATCCTTCACGGTGATGTCTGCTCCTCGTGACTAGCAGAGACCTTCTGTAAAAAAATATGTGCTTGACTGCATGTATTCTCACTTTAGCAAAATTGCATATATACTGACCTTCTCCCCTACCTCTTCGGAGCAGTTTCTCAGAGCTACCTGAAATGCTATCTCCGGGCTGCAGTCCTCATTTTGCCCCAAATAAAACTTAACTCACAACTCTCATGTTGTGCATTTTTTAAGTCGACAAAGTCTATGTACCAAAATAACACATATTGAATAACTCCATGATATGAAATTTTAGAACAGGCAAAATTAATCTCCAGTGACATTGAACAGATTGGTGGTTTCCTGGGATTGAGGTTTGGGAGGAGACATTGACTACGAAGGAGCACAAAAGAGTGGGGAGAGGAAAATATTCTGTATCTTGATCATGGTGGTTATTGCACGAGGGGACACATTTGCCAAAACTCATCAAACTATACATTTTAAAATGTGTATATTCTATTGTACGCAAATTATACTTCAAGAAAGTTGATTTAAAAAGAAAAAACAGTAGTTCTGCAAGATGTTCCCATGAGTCATATTTGGTAAAGCGGACAAGAAATCTCTTTGTATTATTTCTTACACTAGTATATGAATTTACAATTATCTCAAAAAATTATTTAAGCTAAAAATACATATAAGTGAAAATAATTGTCCAAATAAAATAAAATTACTCATTTTAAAACAGTATCAACAATCATATGATCCATGCAAGTTCAATGCCATGTAATCCTGAAACCTACTTTAAAACATTCAACTCTGCTCAAAAGTTTTTGAATAGTATCCAGTCTGTTGGGATTTGTTTTTCCATAGATTAATCCTAAAATGGACAGGTAAATTAATTACTCACTGCTTCAGTCATTTGGAGGGAAGAAATGTGACAGTATGCAAAAATTATTCTCTATTAATGAAATATGCCATTCTTATTTATTGCATACATAATACATTAAAGTCAAAGCCTTAAGATTGCCAATACCATACCAAAATATGTCAGAGTTCCCAGTCCAACAGCACTGAGGAGAGTCAGTGAGCCTCCCAAAGATAAATGCTTTAGGTTTCACAAAACGTTTAAGAAAAAGTAAGTGTGGCTTTAAGTTCATCTTAGAATCAGTGGTGTTTTTGGTAATAGATTTTCTTGAGTTGTTTTTGGTTATTTGTTAGTTTTATAATTTTATGAATGGACAAAATAAATAGGAGCTATGAAATAGATTGCCAATCCAGCTATACCCAAAATAATTAATCATGTATTCTGGCTACTCGTGGAAGTCTCAATATTAGTGAGTTTTTGTTTTTTAGGGTTCAGAAGCATAAAAGTGTCTGAAGACAGGTAGTTAACATGAATGAGGTCACCTAGATATAAAGCTAAGGACAGTAGTAAATTTAGCAGCAACTGAAGAATGATAATGCTCTGAAGATGGTAATTGCTACCCTGAATTAGCCAACTGTTGCCATGGGGAACATGGGCATAGTATTGGACTACTTTCTAATTAACAGAACTCAGAGATGTAACCAAAAAAAAAAGAAAGAAAGAAAAGTGAAAACTTTTGTTGGAAATTAAAAAAGAAAACTATTTAAACACTGTTCCCACCTGAGGACCACCAGTTCCTAACATCAACTTTATAAACAACTAAAGAATGTTTCATACAGAAAATTCTCTAGAATGGCTACATATATGAACTTGCTTCTGAATTCACCATTCCATTCCTTTCCCCCGACTTCATTCATTTTCACTTCCACTAAAAACACTTTCTCATAGGACTGACAATTGCCCAGAACTGGCATATTCTCAAGTCTTACGTTTTCATCTGTTTACCAAATGGCTGTAATATAATTCACAAAAGCCCTGTTTATTGAGTAATATTATTAATGGCTAGCATAATACTGTGAAATTGAAGACATTCTTTTTGGATTATGTCCAGATCTTTAAAAAGAACATTGGTTCCAATAGGATATGAATGGCTTATACCAAAACTTATTATTTTAAAAAGTGGAACAACGTGAAAAGCATTTGAATAAATATATTTTCAAATTATTTTAAGACAACTTTTTCAGATACCTAAGTCCCACATGTATTAAAATATCTAGAATGATAACAAAAGAGAAGCTCATGCTATGAATGCTTTATAAAATCATTTTTTATTTTCAACACACCGTTGAAAATATCATAAGACTGAGAAATCATTCAACTTAACAGTCTATTTATTTTTTCCCTTCAGCTGCATTTGCCAAACTTTGGTAAGTGAATGATACTTGTTGCTTTTTTATTTACGGCTACATTCATGAATTATCAAAATATGACAGGAGGAAAATAACAGAAAAGTCAACTTTGAAACTTTTGTTTCCAAAAAGCACTTAGTGTCGAAACAAGAAGCATTAAAACATATTCTCAACCTAAATTATAGTTAATTATTTCACTAGTTCATAATCCAACAGTCACCACCTGAGACCAAGTCTGAAAATCCCAACTTGACTTCTGAAACCAATCATAAGCCGTGATTCATTTAATGGCTCTATTTTTAAGGGGAAGCATGAAATCACGCAAGAATCATAAAATATCAATCACTTAACTGTGAGCAGTTAAAGAGAGAGAAAAGGGAAAAAATGGGATGAGGCATGAAGAGGAAGAGAGATGGGGGTGAGGGCGGAGGAGAGGAACTAACTAGTCAAAATAAAGCAAGAGAAGCTCAGAAAACAACATATCAAAAATGAATGTATTAGCCAGTCCTCAGTTTGCATTTACTAGACAGATTCACATCAAAGTGCCCTATTCAATTCATCCCAGAGCATTTTTTAATTAGGTAATTCGTAGGTTTGGAGAGGAAGGGTGAGGTTAATGAAAGAAATCACTGACTGCCAGGAAAGAAGTGTCTATCTTAAAGGATTAAAAGGAGAATACACTAAGAAAAACCGAATAAATGTCACTTTAAAATCAAGAACAAATCAAAATCCCCAAAATTTAAACACACAATTATGGCTGAATAAAGAGTGAATCAATCAAGTTAATCCAATTAATTTCCTTTCTGCGACAATATGATAAGCCATACAATGAAACATTAAAATCAATGCTTTTTCAAAAGATTTGTTTTCATGATATACTAATCAAATCAAACTCAAAGCCTCCAGTGTTAGATATCCAAAAAATGTAGAAGATTCCTTCTTTCAGAGGGATTATCAACTAATGGGGAAGACTAAATGCATAAATAAAAAGATCAGCAGTATAAAGCAATGATGTGGAGAAAAAGTTCAAAGGGGCCTCTGAATTAGAACATGAAAGTTTTGGTTTGAGCACATAGAAAGAAAGGTGGCTGTAACCAAATCAAAGACCATGAGTTGAAACTGAAGATCAACACTACATCCTAAATGTGCCAGAGGAAGCCTGCATTTTAGATAATATTCTTGCCATTGATCTATATGCACTAATGTTGTAGTCAAAAACAAATTAGATTAGGTTAAGAATCTCAGAAGACAGAAATGGAGTTTGCCAAATTCTTTACAGATGGTTTTTAAAGAACAAGATATTCCATGAAATTCTAAAACAAACTACACAGAGAAGTGAAGTGACTAACTAAACACAAGTTAGGGAAAGATCTAGAAGGCAGGGAAGCTCACAAGTCATACAGGAGTCAAGAGACAGTGCTATTATTTTAAAAGCTAAAATACACTAACATATAATCCCATATTTATGTAACAAAAGATACAGATACAACCATTCCATACTCTTGTCAATGCAGAATTACTTTTTAGAATGACAACTACATAATGTAACTCATTGTATTTACAACTTTAATTTAATATACATATGGCCAAATTATCCTCCAAAATTTTTGTACCAATTGGTAGTTCCGTCAATGATATATAAAAAGTTCACATTCTCACAAATCTAAATGTTACCAGTTTTGAAACTTTTTGCTAATTTGATAGGTTAAAAACAATATTTTATTATAATTTGCAGTTTTCTAATTAAAACTGAGGTTGGGTAACCTTTCATGTGTTTGTTGAAAATTGTCAGTTCTTCTTTGTAAACTACTTGTTAACATATTTGCTCCTTATTATTATTATTTATTATTTTTCTAATTATTCTTAAAGTGTTCTTTGTGTATTAGGGTTTGTGACATAATAAAATATATTATATTTTTGGGCTCTGGAACACAGCTCCTAAAACTCTTATAATTTCCTAACTGATAAGAATGATAAGGACATATTTTGTTATATTTGGTTTCTGTCCCCAGTTCCTAAAATAGCTCCAGAACAAAAAGGTAAAAGAGCATCTTTTTTTATTCGTAACAAGTCCCTTTCAACCCCACCTGAGTTTATTTTAATGAGGTGATTCTTGGAAACACCCTAAGGACAGGGGCTGGTTGCCAGGGTTAGAGGGTTGGAACTTTCAGCCCCATCTCTGGATCTCCAGGGAGGGAGAGGGGCTAGAGGTCAAGTTCAATCACCAATGGCCAATGATTTCATCAATCATGCATAATGAAGCTTCCATAAGAACTCTGGCTGAAGAGGTTCAGAGAGCCCACAGATTGATAAACACATTGAGGTACTGGGAGGGCGGCATGGTCAGAGAGGACAGGGAAGCTCTGTGCCCCTTCCTCCTTATCTTCCCTATGCATCCCTTCCATCTGGGCTGTTCTTGAGTTGCATCCTTTTATAAAAAATGGTCATCTAATAAGTAAAGTATTTACTTGAGTTTTGTGGGCCATTCTAGTAAATTATCAAACCAAAAAGGGGGTTGGGGAACTCCCAATTTGCAGCTAAGTCAGACCGAAGTCGTAGTTAACCCGGGGACCCACAACTTGCAGCTGACATCTAAAGTGAGAGCTCTCTTGTGGGACTGACCTCTAAACCCACGGGGTCTGTGATAATTCCAGTTAGTGTCAGAATTGAATTAAATTGCAGGACACCCAGTTGGCGTCCACAGAGAAGTGAATTGCTTTGTGCAGAAAAACCCCGTGCATCTGGTGTCAGAAGTGTAAGCAGTAGTTGTAGAAGAACAGTGTGTTTTGCCTTTTTAGAGGGCTCTCAAATCTTTATCTGTTAATATGATGTAAATATTTTCTATCAGCCCCATCACTTATCATTGCACTATAGTTATTTTAGTCCTTACACTATCAAGAATTTTAAATATTTATATGACAAACTATGTCAATATTTTTTCATGACTCCTGATATGCTTCTTTGTTTTTTGTGTATTTTATATGCTACACTTATCTAGACCCCCCACCTGAGATTTAGAAATACTGTTCTAATCATTATTTTAATAAATTTACAGTTATTTTTACACTTAATTCTTTAAGCGCCTAGATTTTTGTACATGCCATGAGGTAGGCCTCGAACTTTATTTTCTTACAAATTGGCAGCCAATTGCTTCAAACACCATTTACTGAAGACTCCATACTCTTAACTTTTATTTTTGGTATGATTGTTACTGCTGCTGTAACCCTCTTTCATATGAGCTATTACTGATGTTTATGCTGAATATTTCTAACAAATCTCTCTCAAATTTTTTTCATTTACCTCTTATTCCTAAAGATGTAGCTAAATTTCCACTTCAACTATGAAACTTACCCTGCTGATCATAGACAAGCTAAAATAATGTAATTTCTAAGTAATTTTACTGTAGATTTTCAAATTAACTACTTAAAATTCCTGATATCAGTAATGAATTAAACTTGATTGATGCAAGTACATAAAGATCTCTCTATATACCTTTGCACAAATTTACCCTTTAGGTGTTGTAATGTGACCCTTTTTTTTTTAGTGCCATCTATTCAGATACCTTAAAAATTGTTTCATAAAATATGATAAACATGATAATGCTGATGAAACAAAGATGAAAAAAAAAAGGAAAAAGAAAGTCTCTGGGTTTAGTATTGGTTGTTATTTCTCCCTTAGAGTATTTTTAAATGAAATTTTCAAATTTATTGATGGCTTTAATTTTTCTCTATGAAAAAGTTTTCTGAAATAATTAACATTTTAAGTTCATATCAATTTACTTTTATTCATACCCAGAAATTAGACCAAATCAAGTTTAAGAAATTTATATTCAACATCCCACCCCCTCTTTTTTGAGATTTCCATGCATAAACAGAGAACTCACATGAAGTCCTTCAGTGAAACTTTCCCGAGAGCAGAGGCATCTATAGGGCTGGCTTCTCGTGTCACAGTTATCAGCATGACCACAGCACTGACACCTGTGAACATGAGCGTCAGACAACTCCTTAGAAACACCAGTTCAATCATGAATATATTTAAAGACCTACATATATATATATATCCACTATGTGAATTCAACAAGGGAGACAAATGTGTTAACACAAAAATTAGTTTCTCTTTAATCATGTGTATATTCATAACAGTTTTAAATTAACTTAAGTACGGGAAGGATTGTCATTAATATCCAAACCACATTGACTGTGAAGGTAATTTTCAAGCCCATCTTGGGTTGTTTACACCTATATTAACCATGTGACAAACCTGCCAAGAAAAGGCATTTACTGAAACTATTGAAAACACAGTTAAGACTAGACAGTTCAGAATAAACTGGAAAATAAAGTTAACAAATTTCAATTTTTTCCCCAAAATTAGATGGTGAAAATTTAATAGTATTATTTTTTCATTGTGCTATGACTTAACAAATAACACTTACATGTTGATATTCTGATCTGTTTTGAAAGATGTTCTTTATTCACAAGATATATCATTCTTCTAGCACAAACCAATTTTAAATATTGTCTATATATGCACAATTTCCATACTAGGGAGTATGCTGCCTCCTAGTTCTCCAGCTATTCGTTTGTTTAAATTTGTTCTCAATTAGATCAGATATCTATAAATTACTTAGAGTATATGAGATTTTTCCTTTAAAGGAAAACAGATATTCCTCATAAAACTGTGAATTGTGGACTCAGGGAGACCAACCCCAGCACTTATAAACTAGCTGGTACTATAGTTGTAACTCTAAATCTAGCTCCTGCTCTTTGATTTCAAGAATACTTGAAAATTATATTCCAGAACAAACCAAGCAAAATATTTGGTAAATATTTTCTAAGTTGGATTCATAGTATCATAACGTCTAAACCAAACAGCTTTTGAAAATTGATTTTATAACAATGTGATATTATGTACAGCAAAGACTCGCATACAAATCTCCCCACAAAATCTTAAGAGTAGGAAACCAATTCAATACATGAAGATTAGAATCTGGCTTGCTCTAAAATGTTAGTTAATGTATTTTAAAATAAGTATGACAAAAGTCTAATTAGAAACAATATTCATAATGAAAAGCACACTCGAAACCTTGGTCATGAACACTACCTTCCAGTGATGGTGATTTCATTGACCCCGTAGTATCTGTGTCTGGGGCTGACAGAAGTCTCAGTGGTATGATACTGTCCATGGAAATGAAGTCGTACTTGTGTGGCCTTTACAAACTCTTGAAGAGATGGGGTATTATAGAAATTATTGTATCCAGGACGATGATTTGGTCCAGGTGTTAGGATGCTAAAGGTGACATTACCACGGGAATATGGAGTAAAACTGTTGATGAAATTTGAAATCATAAGATATTCATATTTTTGACAAAACAAAAATCACAACACAATATTAATAATAGCTTAAATTCTTCATGCTGGGAGAACAAACATATTCCATATATTTCATATACAAACAATATAAGAGCATTACAGAAAAATATAGTAAAACATTTCCTTGAGGACATAATAAAAATCCTATTAATATAGATAACTTGGTAGACAATCTGAAAATCAATTTTAAAGCACAAGTGAGACTGTAAGCAAGAGATACTCAAAAGTTTTACAAGAATTTTAAACATTGTTTAAAACTCAATTTAGGGAGGAGTCCTAGAAAAATCTGCCCTAAGAAAGTTGGTGGTAGAAGGAAGTCTCTACCAACCTGGTTAGCTTACATGTAGGTTACTACTGCTCATTAGTCTCTTAAAATTAACTCCTAAATACATTCAAAGACAATCATTTAAAAATATTCATACTTGGGAAGCTGAAGACAGTTGACAGAATCAGAATTTTCCAATTCTCCATTGTTTTTCATTCCGAAAGTGCTGCAATTTCTAGCAAAATACTGCCAATCCTCCCAGTCTAGGCTGTCATCCTTCTTCCTTTGAATCCTTATTGCTGTTGGTTGTGGACTAGAGAACTGAATGATGATGTAAAACACCTGAAAATGGATGTTAATTATTGTCACTGAAGTTTTAAGTTTGACCCATCAGTATAAACCATGGAATTGTTAGATTCAAATATAATAGCTTACTTCCTTATAATGATAATTACCAAATATTTATTAGATATCCAGAAATTTCATAGCCATATAGTAAAGGCCATACATTCTATAATTACATATATGTCCCTCTTCTCAAGAATTTTATAAATTAAGGTGGAAATTAATATTAAGTTTGTTATAAAGATGAAAAAAGAACATTACTTATATGAAATAATTGTTATATATTTCTTCTTAAGTAGTAATTTAAAATAAGGACTCAGTTTTTATTAATTTGTGCTACTTAATATTGAAAAGATGTTTCAATATTTCATATAATTTTGACACAAATCTCTAAGTTTTCTCTAAAAAATTAGGTCCTACATACCTTCTTTGAAATATTTTTATTTCATACATTATAATACACTACTTTAGTAAGGTAATGGTCAATTGCCTAATTCAGTTTTCACTTTATAGTTGAATTGTGTCCCCAAATAGATGTGTTCAAGTACTAACTCTTGGTACTTGTGAATGTAACCTTATTTGAAAATAGGGTCTTTGCAGATGTAACTAAGTTAAGGGTCTCAAGGGGAGATAATACTGGATGTAGGATGGTCCTCATGAGAGATGAAAGAGAAAGAACTGACATACACCCAGAAACAAGGAAGAAGGCCATGAAAAAAGAAAGTAGAGATTGGAGTTACACTGCCATGAACCAAGTAATGCCAGGAGCCACCAGAACCTGGAAAAGGCAAAGAAGGATTCTCCCCAGGGTCTTTAGAGGGAGCATGGCCCTGTCAACACCTTGATTTCATACTACTGATATTCAGAACTATAAGAAATTTCTGTTGTGTAAAGCCATTCACTCTATGGTCATTTGTTGAAGCCACCGCAGGAAACTAACACACATCCCACTGTTTCAAATTACCTGATACTGTCCATTTTCCAAATCTATTGAAATAGTCACTCCTTGATTAAGCTGGGTCATGTTTGTAAACACATGGGAAAGCCACGAAGTACCAATATTGTTATCATTGACAAAAGAAAGAGGATGGGCTTCAGGATTCAGCCGTAACACCCTATTATTGCTTGTGTCTTCTGCATCATTAGGAACACAGTACCGCTGTTCCAAACGAGGAACCCGAGGGTGGCTGCCAGGGCAACGGCAATGTGACTGGGTATGCAATCTGGGCAGATCTCCAGAGAAAACTTCCTGAATCTCTCTGTGGGAGTCAAGAAGCAGACAGTAAGGACCAATAGCTCAACAGTGATAGATCTTCTAAGAGGTGTTACCAATGACTATCACTATTTTGTTCTGACTTGCAGCCATTTAGTTTTAATAATTTTCTAAACAGAACATAAAATCAAAGTCATTCCTGGCCAAAAAAACATACTCATTCTCAGAAAATGGATGTCAAAAACATCAGTACATTTTTTAAAATGAAGTATAGGTGATTTACAATGTTGTGTTAATTTCTGCTGTACAGCAAAGTGATTCAGTTATACAGACATTCTTTTTTATATTCTTTTCCATTATGGTTTATCACAGAATATTGAATATAGTTCCCTGTGCTATACAGTAGGACCTTGTTGTTTATACATTCTAAATATACTAGTTTGCATCTGCTAATCCAAAACTCCCACTCCACCCCTCCCCCACCCCGCTTGGCAACCACAAGTCTATTCTTTGTGTAAAAACAGTACTTTCTTAAGTGTTAACTTTGTACATCAAGAAGCATGAACAAGTTCTTGACTGATTATCAAGATATTTATTAAGATATAGTATTTTACTGGGCCTATTTGTAATAAAAAGAAAGGCAACATTAACTTAGGTTGTTAAGCTGACTTACCACTGAGAGTGAACAATAATGTATTGAAAATAATGAGAGTTATAGATAGGGTGTCTCACTTATCCATGGGAAAGAAGTAAGAAAATAAGTATCATTTTATCTGCTGCTGTTTTAGGCAAAGGGACTGAGGCCAAGACCATTTGTCAATGGTTTCCTGTGACTCATCAGTACAGATTCTGGCACCCTAAGATGCTTCAATGGCTTCAGATCATATGGCCGCTGCCAACAGTCAAAGAAGAACGCCAGTTTCAGGCAGATATATTTAATTTTTCCATTAAGGGCAATATACTGATCTAGAGCAGAATCAGTCATTCTATTTATAGGCATTCTTCCACATAGTACCTTTCCAGACATTTCAGATAGGCCAACACCAGTAACCCAGGTCTAAGTAGAGAGACTAGACTTCTCTCCAACCCCACTGAAGGCAATGGAGGAGGTAGGAAGCTTTTTCATTCACTAAATCACATAAAGGCACACCTTCTTCTTTAAATCTCATTCATAGTTTTCAATTGATATCACATGTTGCATGGGGCCAAAAGTGACCATCCAGTGAGACCTTTATCTCAGGGAAATCTTTATTTGCAATGCTGCTCATCAGAATTTTAGACAAAGGTGATTTAAAACATGGTGAGGCTAGTGGCAGTAAATCTCCCCAAGACTGTGTTTCAGTGGTACAGCATCCTATATTTAGGCATCTCTGGATTATATAGACTAATAAAAAAATGTGTATATTGCTAATGGACATACCACTGACCACTGCAGCACCACAAGAGCAATGCTTTTCAACTTTACAAGAGCTAGTCCTGTCATTTGGAAATTCACCATACTAATCTACATTTCCCTTAAAGAAATAGGAATAAACATTCTTCTTTTTGAATTGAATAAGAGCAACTCATCCATACAACAATTTGCTATTATATCATCAAATCATAACTTGGGAAACAAACTTCAGAGGATGTCTCAGGCAGAATTTCACTTGAACTTTCTGAACAGAATGGATGCCTACATGTCTTGAAAAATGCCTAAGAAAGATTTCCCACCTATTCTCAAGATGAGGAAATACTTCATTAAATATAGTCCAAGTCTACATAATTATTTGTTCACTGGAAATAGAAATATATAATAATACTGTAAATTACTCACTCTTCTTGTCTCCAAGTCTAATAGCCCAGTCTCTTGAGATTTTTCCATATATCAAAATAATTAATCATTTCCATTGTGCTACATTCTCTAGCACTAACAAATTCAGCAAAGCAATTTTAAAAGGCAGATACAGAAGTTTCTTCTTTTAATTTGAATTTTATTTTATTTATTTATTTATTTTTATACAGCAGGTTCTTATTAGTTATCTATTTTATACATATTAGTGTATATATGTCAATCTCAATATCCCAGTTCATCCCACCACCACCACCCTTCCACCCTGCTTTCCCCCCCTTGGTGTCCATATGTTTGTTCTCTACATCTGTGTCTCTATTTCTGCCTTGCAAACCGGTTCATCTGTACCATTTTTCTAGATTCCACATATATGCGTTAATATATGATATTTGTTTTTCTCTTTCTGACATACTTCACTCTGTATGAAACTTAAAAGCTTTTGCACAGCAAAGGAAACTATAAACAAGATGAAAAGACAACCTGCAGAATGGAAGAAAATATTGGCAAACGAATCAATGGACAAAGGATTAATCTCCAAAATATATAAACAGCCCATGCAGCTCAATATTAAAAGAAACAAACAACCCAATCAAAAAATGGGCAGAAGACTTAAATAGACATTTCTCCAAAGAAGACATACAGATGGCCAAGAGGCACATGAAAAGCTGCTCAACATCACTAATTATTAGAGAAATGCAAATCAAAACTACAATGAGGTATCACCTCACACTGGTTAGATTGGGCATCATCAGAAAATCTACAAACAACAAATGCTGGAGAGGGTGTGGAGAAAAGGGAACCCTCTTGCACTGCTGGTGGGAATGTAAATTGATACAGCCACTATGTAGAACAGTATGGAGGTTCCTTAAAAAACCAAAAATAGAATTACCATATGACCCAGCCATCCCACTACTGGGCATATACCCAGAGAAAACCATAATTCAAAAAGACACATGCACCCCAATGTTCACTGCAGCACTATTTACAATAGCCAGGTCATGGAAGCAACCTAAATGCCCATCAGCAGACGAATGGATAAAGATGTGGTACATATATACAATGGAATATTACTCAGCCATAAAAAGGTCATTTGGAGAGATGTGGATGGACCTAGAGATTATCATACAGAGTGAAGTATAGCAGTTTCTTAAGTATCAGAAACAACTTCATACAGAACATTTAAACAAATGTATCCAAAATTCTATAATACAACTTGTTCAAAAGTCTAGTTTTCTTAGAAGAAATCCTTTGTACAGAATTTGATCAATTTTATATTATGAGGGGTTACCCAATAGAGTAGCACTAGTGAATAACAACCATAGACTAAGCCACAGCAAACACTGTAAACATTAATTATATGACGTTTCCCAAATACTGTAAAGATGGAAAATGCTGTAATCTTCATGATACTCTTACTTAAATGAATTCATCATTTATCCTTACACTTCAGGTATAAAGTTTTACGATCTGCTTACCTGTTTGTAAGCGCCACTTGGTATAATCGAAAATCTTGCATTCTTCCAACAAATTGCTCTAAACCTGCAAAATACATATATGTATATAATATGAGAAGTGTCAGTTTACCAAGCAATGGCTGACAAATGTTCAAGTGAAATTCTTTTAAAGCTATGAAACTTTTTTATTATATTAGTTTCAGGTGTACAGCATTATAATTCACCATCTGTATACAGTACAAAGTGGTCACAACCACAAGTCTAGTTACCATCCATCACCATATGAGTTGACACACTTCATCAGTTTCACCCACTCCTAACCACCTTCCCCTCTGGTAACCACTAAACTGTTCACTGTATTTATGGGTTTGTTTGTTTTTATTTGTGCATTTGTTTTGGTTTTTTTAGATTCCACATATGAGTGAAATTATACAGTATTTGTCTTTCTCCTTCTGACTTATTTCCCTTAGCCTAATACCTTCAAGGCTCATCCTTGTTGTCACAAGGATGGATTTTATTCTTTTTTATGGCTGAGTAGTATTCCATTATATATATATATATGTATGTGTATATATATATATATGTATATATATATATAGGCATCTCTTGAATATATAGACTAATAAAAAGAATGTCACACACACACCCCACATCTTCTTTATCCATTCATCAATTGATGGAAACAGGTACACAGGTCGTTTCCATATCTTGGTTATTGTAAATAATGTTACAGAGAACACGGGGGCACACACATCTTTTCAAATTAGTGTTTTCATTATCTTCAAATAATACTTAGAAGTGGAATAGCTGGGTCATATGGTAATTCTAGTCTTAATTTTTTGAGGAATCTCCATACTGGTTTCCATAGTGGTTGCACCAATTTATAATCTCACCAACCCAGAAAAAGGTTCCCTTTTCTCCACCTCCTCTCCACAGTTGTTATTTCCTATCCTTTTGATAATAGCTATTCTAACATGTATGAGGTGATATCTCATTACGGTTTTGCTTTGCATTGCCCTAATAATTAGTGATGTTGAACATCATTTCATGTGCCTGTTGGCCATCTGTATGTCTTTGGGAAAATGTCTATTCATATCCACTACCTACTTTTTAATTGGGTTGTTCATTCTTTTGTTGTTGTATGAGTTCTTTATATATTTTGGATATTAACCCCTTATCAGATATATCATTTGCAAATATCTCCTCCCATTCAGTAGGCTGCCTTTTCGTTTTGATGATGGTTTCCTTCACTGTGCATAAGCTTTTTAATTTGATGTAGCCCCATTTGCTTATTTTTGCTTTGTTTCCCTTGACTTTGGAGTCAGATCCACAAAAACATTGCTAAATCGGATGTCAGCGAGGTTACTGCCTATGTTTTTTCTAGGAATATTATGGTGTCTTTAATCCATTTTGAGTTAATTTTGTGTATGGCATAAGATAGTCATCTAGTTTCATCATTTTACATGTCCAATTCTCCCAACTGGAAAGAGACTATCCTTTCTCTTGTATGTTCTTTCTCCTTTGTTGGAGATTAATTGTCCACATACGTGTGGGTTTATTCTTGTGCTCTCAGTTCTCTCCCATTGATCTGTGTATTTGTTTTTGTGCCAACACCATACAGTTTTGATTAATATAGCTTTGTGGTAGAGTCTGAAATCAGGGAGAATTGTACTTCCAGCTTTGTTCTTCTTTCTCAAGATTATTTTGGCAATTCAGGATCTCTGTGGTTTCCTACAACTTTTAGAATTATTTGGCCTAGTTCTGTGAAATATGCCTTTGGAGTTTTGAAAGGCATTGCATTAAACTTATAGATTGTTTTGGATAATATGGACATTTTAAGATTATCAGTTCTTCCAATCTATGAATAAGAAATATCTTTCCATTTATTTGTGTCTTCAATTTCATTCAGCAGTGTCCTATAGTTTTCAGTGTACAGGTCTTTCACCTCCTTGGTTAAATTTATTCCTTTTGTAAAAAATTATGTATTTATTTATTTATTTATTTATGGCTTCACTGGGTCTTCATTGCTGTGCACAGGTTTTCTCTAATTCTGGTGAGCGGGGGCTACTCTTCATTGTGGTGCATAGGCTTTTCATTGCAGTGGCTTCTCTTGTTGCAGAGCACGGGCTCCAGGTGTGTGGGCTTCAGTAGTTGTGGTACACGGGCTCAGTAGTTGTGGCACACGGGCCCAGTTGCTCCGCACCATGTGGGATCTTCCTGGACCAGGGATCGAACCCATGTCCCCTGCATTGGCAGGTGGATTCTTATCCACTGCACCACCAAGGAAGTCCCTATTCTTTTTTTCAATGCAACTGTAAATGCGATTGTTTTCTTAATTTCTCTTTCTCATGGTTCATTATTTGTGCATAGAAATGCAACAGATTTTTGTATATTGATTTTATATCTTGCAACTTACCTTATTAGTTCTAACAGGTTTTGGGGGGAGTCTTTAGGATTTTCTATATCATGTCATTTTCAAATAGGAACAGTTTTCCTTCTTTCTTTCTGATTTGGATTCCTTTTGTTTCTTATTTCTTGCTAATTGCTGTGGATAGGAATTCCAATACAATGTTGAATAGAAATGGTGAGAGGGCATCCTTGTCTTATTCCTGATCTTACAGGAAAAGCCTTCATATTTTTCACCATTGTTAGCTGTGGGTTTGTCATACATGGCCTTTATTATGCTGAAATATACTCCCTGTATACCCACTTTGCTGAGAGTTTTTGTCATAAATTAATGTTGAATTTTTGTCAAATGCTTTTTCTACATCTATTGAGATGATCATATGACTTTGATCTTTCATTTTGCTGATGTGATTTATCACCTCAATTGATTTGTGGATATTGAACCATCCTTACATCCTTGGAATAAATCCCACTTGATCATGGTGTATGATCCTTTTAATGTCTTGTTGGATTCAGTTTGCTAATATATTGTTCAGGATTTTTGCCTCCATGTTCATCAAAGAAGAGTTTGAGAAGACTACGTATAAAATCTTCTTTGAATGCTTTGTAAAATTCACCAGTGAAGTCATCTGGTCCTGGGCTTGTTTGTTGACTTTTTTTTTTTTTTACTGTTTCAATCTCCTTACTAGTAATTGGTCTATAGGTTAGAAAACTTTTATGTTTATATCACAATCCTTTCAAATTCTTACAGACCAATATATATTTTGCTAATTACAAGTGAATAACAATAATAATCATAGTTATCTCTATATACATTATAGGACTTAAGTCAGAGTTAATATTTTGGCCAGCCTATTTATTGACCCAACTTATGATCTCTATCCAGAATATCTTCCCCAAATCAAATTTCTCTGTAATTTATAAACCTATAAATCTATCATCTCATCAGCCCTAAATGTGATTGTCATCTGTTTCGCATCTTGATTTTCAGAGCATTCACATTACCAAGAACAAGACTCCCCACTTTTCCATCCCACCTGTTCTATCCCCAAGCTCCAGGGCATCAGCTTGGGTCTTCTCCAAACTAAGATTAATGCCTCATCTAGAAAATCTCCAGTAAGTGAGGATAAATTGAAAACCTCCTATTCATGAGTTCTGAGTTATTCACATGTATCAGTGGCATCCTAGCTCAGTCTCAAAATTCCATCACCTCATGAGAATTTTTCTAAGACAAGTCAGGTTCAGAGCCCAATCTGCTTTGAATTAGGTGACTTTTCAAGATGTGGGTATATATCAACTTTAAACCACACATTATTTTATTAATTCACCAAATATTTATTTAGGATGTACTAACAGATAAGCCCAGGGAGAGTAGGAACAGAAAAATGTAAGAAAGCTAAGGTATATTTTGTTTTTAATAATGAGAAAAACAATGAAAATGGTAAAATTCTACCTAGAGTTTAAATCATGGGGACACAAAAATGATATGATCTAAAGTATAATGCTAGTTCAGTAACTGTGTTTTTTAAATTAAACTTGGAGCAATGGCCAATCACCAAATGACTATTTCCTTAAATGTGTTTTTTTTAACAATTCTATTTTTTAATTTTATCTTAATAATAGAGTTTTAAGGAATGTTTGATCTATCTTTGCTGCAGTTTTTTGGTGGTGCTTCGGAGGAACCTGGGGCAGAGTGAGGTTATGGCAGATGAATAAAAGACGTAGAGTAGAATTAGCACACCAAATAGTCTGAGACGCTGATCTCAGAAGCAGCAGGAGATGAATGAGCAAAGAAAGATGGGACTCAGGGGTATAAAAAGAGTAAGTGTCTATGTGTGAGTTTGTGTGAGTGTGTATTTTATCTTTCTTCTTATAATTATATTAAAGGCTGTAGTTAAGAAAATAATAATATTTCATATATGAATATTTCTTCATGAATCTAAAGATTTCCAATTGATACATTCTAAGAAAAAGTATATCTGTAGGCCCCCTCTCCACTTCTCTGCCTCAGTTTTCCACACACCCCACAACCCAAAGCCCAAAGAAAACAATGCTTGATGCAGCCTCATGCTCTGACTTTCCTGTTAGGAAAGTTCCTCTACCCTTTGTCTAGAAATAGGCAATTGAGGCAAGTGCAAACTAATTATTACTTAAAGCAGTGTTATGAAGAAATAACAACAATAAACAAACCAAAAAACCCCACTCTATTAAAATGTCATAGAAATTTTTAGATTTCCAACACAAATTGTTTTAAAATTTGTAATTAGTGAAAAGAATAAAGAAAACATTATGCACAGTTCATTTGACAAATTGGCCATACAGGAAATTTGGTAAATTGCCCTGGATCAAAGAGCTGAAGCTAAGCAAGGTAGGAAATGATATAATGAAGGATACACCTTTCTTGGACATAGAGGAAAGACAGGAAGAACAGGTGTGAATACATTTAAGTCACTGTGGTTTTGTTTGAAGAGTAGGGAAGACACACAGGAAAATCACTCCTCATGGTATGAATTTTCTTTCTGAGGAAAAAGTAATGTCTGCCTGGAATGAAGGAAGTTGGATCTGTCCCCTATTTATTTCTTCACCTTCACCTACCCCACTCACACCCAGCCCTTCTCCCCCAGCATCCTTCATACGCCATATGGTGCAGGTCTACAGACTACCTGTAGTACTCCGCAAGGACCAAGGTCTCTCAGCCCTAAGGTTTTGCACATGATTTTGCCTCTACTTCCAATGTTCCCGCTCTATCCCAGCCCTTAATTTCTCAGCTTTGAAATATTTCCCATGGGAAACTTTCTGTGGCCCAGCAGGATCCTATATGTTCCTGTAGCACTCTGTACTTCTGATTCTGTTCTACAAATGCCTATTTACTTCTCTACCATGCTTATGAAATGTAAAAGTCTTCCCTAGAAAGACACACAAAGTAATAATTGGTCTTATCTGCTGTTCTATCCCTAGCTCATAGCCAAGTTTCCTGGCAAAGCGTAAACTGTTCAAAAATTATTTACTAATGAAGGGAAAATGAAGGAGGGAAGCGAGGAGGAATAGCGGTATTTATACCTGTAATAAAAATGTATAATGAACACTATACAGAATGAGTGAGAAGGTTGACCAGGGAAAAATACATGGATCCTCAAGAAGTATTTTGAGGGCCATCTGAAATCAGAGACTGTAACTTTGCAATGGCACGAGTCTGAAAGCTAAGTGATTTCCCCAAACATGCTGACAACTCAAGAGAAATATCAAATGATTAGAAGTAGCCAGCATTGAGGGTTTTCAGGTACAGTATATCAAACAAGGAGAACAAGAAGGTAAGATTCCAGTAATACAGAAGAAATAATGCACCAAAGTACTTAAGAGAACAGGAAAGTGAAACAGGGTGAGAGGTAATAGACCAGAAAAAAGAGAGGAGTCAAGGTAGTGGGCCTCAGATTAAGTAAAAGAAGAGTGCAGTAGAAGTGAGGAAGCAGGCTATTTGAAACAATCATAGTATTCACTTTAGTGCTGCCTGGGGACACAATAAAGATAAACACTGGTGCTGCTTTTGGCAGCATTGACTAATGAAGCAACAGGAAGTTTCCCGTCATACTCGAAGCATGCTATGCCATCAAGAAACACCCCCCAAATAAAAAAAATATGGTTATGGGTTGAACGGTGCCCTTCCCAAATTACATGCTGAAGTCTTATCCCCCAGTACCTAGGAACATGACCTTTTTTGGAAACAGGGTCTTTGCAGATATCATCAAGGTGATGTCATTAGGGTGGGCCCTAATCTGACTAATGTTCTTATAAGAAGAGGAAAATACTATGTAAAAACACATTCACACAGGGAGAAGGCCATGTGACAACAAAGGCAGGAATTAGAGTGACACAGCTAAAGAACGTGGAATACCAAGGACTGGCAGCCACCACCAGAAGTCAATTAAAGACACAGAAGGATTCGCCCCTCGAGGTTTCAGAGAGAACATGGCCCTGGTAACACCTTGATTTTGGACTTACAGCCTCTAGCACTGTGAAACAATAAATTTCTATTGTTATAAGCCACCCAATTTGTGATATTTTGTTATGGAGGCCCAGGAAACCAATTTAATCATCATTTCCTATGGTTGTTAACATAATGAGTTATCAAAGAGGAAAAAAATAGTGGCAACATGTATTCCACGTTATCTAATTTGTCTTTGCAGTATAAAAAAAAGTCTAAAATGTAATATATACAACCTCTAGGGAATATTTTCATTCAAAGTACCCAGAAGGGGCTTCCCTGGTGGCGCAGTGGTTGAGAATCTGCCTGCCAGTTCAGGGGACACGGGTTCGAGCCCTGGTCTGGGAAGATCCCACATGCCACGGAGCAACTGGGCCCGTGAGCCACAATTACTGAGCCTGCGCGTCTGGAGCGTTTGCTCCGCACGCAACAAGAGAGGCAGCGATAGTGAGAGGCCAGCGCACTGCGATGAAGAGTGGTCCCCGCTTGCCACAGCTGGAGAAAGCCCTTGCACAGAAACGAAGACCCAACACAGCCATAAATAAATAAATAATTAAATAATTTAATAATTAAAAAAAAAGTACCCAGAAAATACAGATCACAACGAATAAGGGATAATGACTTATGGTTTTGAAAGCCCTAATATAACTGAAGGCAAAATTGTTGAACACTGTGATTTTGTCAAAGCCTGAATCACGTTGTTGTTTTTTTTTTTTTTAATTAATTTTATTGGCGTATAGTTGCTTTACAATGTTGTGTTAGTTTCTGCTGTTCAGCAAAATGAATCATCCATATGTATACATATATCCCCTTTTTTGGATTTCCTTCCCATTTAGGTAACCACAGAGCACTGAGTAGAGTTCCCTGTGCTATACAGTAGGTTCTCATTAGTTATCTAATTTATACTTAGTATCAATAGTTTATATATGTCAATCCCAATCTCCCAATTCCTCCCACCCCCCCTTACCCCCTTGGTATCCATACATTTGTTCTCTACATCTGTGTCTCTTATTTCTGCTTTGCAAATATGATCATCTATACAATTTTTCTAGATTCCACATATATGTGTTAATATACAATATTTATTTTTCTCTTTCTGACTTACTTCACTCCGTATGAAAGTCTCTAGGTCCATCCATGACTCTACAAATGACCCAATTTCATTCCTCTTTATGGCTGAGTAATATTCCATTGTATACATGTACCACATCTTTTTTTTTTTTTTAACATCTTTACTGGAGTATAATTGTTTTACAATGGTATGTTTGTTTCTGCTTTATAACAAGGTGAATCAGCTATACATATATATATAATCCCCATATCTCCTACCTCTTGCGTCTCCCTCCCACCCTCCCTATCCCACCCCTCTAGGTGGTCACAAAGCACTGAGCTGATATCCATGTGCTATGCGGCTGCTTCCCACTAGCTATCTATTTTACATTTGGTAGTATATATAAGTCCATGCCACTCTCTCACTTCATCCCAGCTTACCCTTCCCCCTCCCCATGTCCTCAAGTCCATTCTCTACATCTGTGTCTTTATTCCTGTCCTGCCCCTAGATTCTTTAGAACGATTTTTTGTTTTTTCTTTTTTTTTTTTTGGTTTTTAGATTCCATATATATGTGTTAGCATACGGCATTTGTTTTTCTCTTTCTGACTTACTTCACTCTGTATGACAGACTCTAGGTCCATCCACCTCACTACAAATAACTCAATTTTGTTTCCTTTTATGGCTGTGTAATATTCCATTGTATATATGTACCACATCTTCTTTATCCATTCATTGGTCGATGGACACTTATGTTGCTTCCATGTCCTGGCTATTGTAGATAGTGCTGCAATGAACATTGTGGTATATGACTCTTTTTGAATTATGCTGTTCTCAGGGTGTATGCCCAGTAGTGTAATTGCTGGGTCATATGGTAGTCCTACTTTTAGTTTTTTAAGGAACCTCCATACTGTTCTCCATAGTGGCTGTATCAGTTTACATTCCCACCACCAGTGCAAGAGGGTTCCCTTTTCTCTATACCCTCTCCAGTATTTATTGTTTGTAGGTATTTTGATGATGGCCACTCTGACTGGTGTGAGGTGATACCTCACTGTAGTTTTGATTTGCATTTCTCTAATGATTAGAGATGTTGAGCATCTTTTCATGTGTTTGTTAGCAATCTGTATATCTTCTTTGGAGAAATGTCTATTTAGGTCTTCTGCCCATTTTTGGATTGGGTTGTTTGCTTTTTTGATATTGTGCTGAATGAGCCGCTTGTAAATTTTGGAGATTAATCCTTTGTCAGTTGCTTCATTTGCAAATATTTTCTCCCATTCTGAGGGTTGTCTTATCGTCTTGTTTATGGTTTCCTTTGCTGTGCAAAAGCTTTTAAGTTTCATTAGGCTTCATTTATTTATTTTTGTTTTTATCTCCGTTTCTCTAGGAGGTGGGTCAAAAAGGATCTTGCTGTGATTTATGTCATAGAGTGTTCTGCCTATGTTTTCCTCTAAGAGTTTGATAGTGTCTGGCCTTACATTTAGGTCTTTAATCCATTTTGAGTTTATTTTTGTGTATGGTGTTAGGGAGTGTTCTAATTTCATTCTTTTACATGTAGCTGTCCAGTTTTCCCAGCACCACTTATTGAGGAGGCTGTCTTTTCTCCACTGTATATTCTTGCCTCCTTTATCAAAAATAAGGTGACCATATGTGCGTGGGTTTATCTCTGGGCTTTCTATCCTGTTCCATTGATCTATATTTCTGTTTTTGTGCCAGTACCATACTGTCGTGATTACTCTAGTTTTGTAGTATAGTCTGAAGTCAGGGAGCCTGATTCCTCCAGCTCCGTTTTTCTTTCTCAAGATTGCTTTGGCTATTCGGAGTCTTTTGTGTTTCCATACAAACTGAAATTTTTTGTTCTAGTTCTGTGGAAAGTGCCATTGGTAGTTTGATAGGGATTGCATTGAATCTGTAGATTGCTTTGGGTAGTAGAGTCATTTTCACAATGTTGATTCTTCCAATCCAAAAACATGGTATATCTCTCCATCTGTTTGTATCATCTTTAATTTCTTTCATCAGTGTCTTATAGTTTTCTGCATACAGGTCTTTTGTCTCCTTAGGGAGGTTTATGCCTAGGTATTTGAGTCTTTTTGTTGCAATGGTAAATGGGAGTGTTTCCTTAATTTCTCTTTCTGATTTTTCATCATTAGTGTATAGTAATGCAAGAGATTCCTGTGCATTAATTTTGTATCCTGCTACTTTACCAAATTCATTGATTAGTTCTAGTAGTTTTCTGGTAGCATCTTTAGAATTCTCTATGTATAGTATCATGTCATCTGCCAACAGTGACAGCTTTACTTCTTCTTTTCCAATTTGGATTCCTTTTATTTCTTTTTCTTATCTGATTGCTGTGGCTAAAAACTCTAAAACTATGTTGAATAATAGTGGTGAGAGTGGGCAACCTTCTTGTGTTCCTGATCTTAGTGGAAATGCTTTCATTTTTTCACCATTGAGAATGATGTTGGCTGTGGGTTTGTCATATATGTCCTTTTTTATGTTGAGGTAAGTTCCCTCTATGTCTACGTTCTGGAGGGTTTTTATCATAAATGGGTGTTGAATTTTGTCAAAAGCTTTCTCTGCATCTATTGAGATGATCATATGGTTTTTCTCCTTCAATTTTTTAGTATGGTGTATCACATTGATTGATTTGCGTATATTGAAGAATCCTTGCAGTCCTGGGATAAACACCACTTGATCATGGTATATGATCATTTTAATGTGTTGTTGGATTCTATTTGCTAGTATTTTGTTGAGGATTTTTGCATCTATGTTCATCAGTGATATTGGCCTGTAGTTTTCTTTCTTTGTGACATCTTTGTCTGGTTTTGGTAGCAGGGTGATGGTGGTCTCGTAGAATGAGTTTGGGAGTGTTCCTCCCTCTGTTATAGTTTGGAAGAGTTTGAGAAGGACAGGTGTTAGCTCTTCTCTAAATGTTTGATAGAATTCACCTGTGAAGCCACCTGGTCCTGGGCTTTTGTTTGTTGGACGATTTTTAATCACAGTCTCAATTTCAGTGCTTGTGATTGGTCTGTTTATATTTTCTATTTCTTCCTGGTTCCATCTCAGAAGGTTGTGCTTTTCTAAGAATTTGTCCATTTCTTCCAGGTTGTCCATTTTATTGGCATATAGTTGCTTGTAGTAAACGCTCAGGATCCTTTGTATTTCTGCAGTGTCATTTGTTACTTCTCCTTTTTCATTTCTAATTCTATTGATTTGAGTCTTCTCCCTCTTTTTCTTGATGAGTCTGGCTAATGGTTTATGAATTTTATCTTCTCAAAGAACCAGCTTTTAGTTTTACTGATCTTTGCTATTGTTTCCTTCATTTCTTTTTCATTTATTTCTGATCTGATCTTTATGATTTCTTTCCTTCTGCAATCTTTGGGGGTTTTTTGTTCTTCTTTCACTAATTGCTTTAGGTGTAAGGTTAGGTTGTTTATTTGAGATGTTTTTTGTTTCCTGAGGTAGGCTTGTATTGCTATAAACTTCCCTCTTAGAACTGCTTTTGCTGCATTCCACAGATTTTGGGTCATCGTGTTTTCATTGTCATTTGTTTCTAGGCATTTTTTGACTTCCTCTTTGATTTCTTCAGTGATCTCTTGGTTATTAAGTAATGTATTGTTTAGCCTCCATGTATTTGTATTTTTTACAGATTTTTTCCTGTAATTGATATCTAGTCTCATAGCGTACCACATCTTCTTTATCCATTCTTCTGTTGATGGACATTTAGGTTGCTTCCATGTCCTAGTTATTGTAAATAGTGCTGCAATGAACACTGGGGTGCATGTGTCTTTTTGAATTGTGGTGTTCTCTGGGTATATGCCCAGTAATGGGATTGCTGGGTCATTTGGTAATTCTATTATTAGTTTTCTAAGGAACCACCATACTGTTTTCCAAAGTGGCTGTGTCAATTTACATTCCCACCAACAGTGCATGAAGGTTCCCTTTTCTCCACACCCTCTCCAGCATTTACTGTTTGAAGATTTTTTGATGATGGTCATTCTGTCTGGTGTGAGGTTATATCGCATGGTAGTTTTGATTTGTCAATCTATGACAAAGGAGGCAAGAATATACAGTGGAGAAAAAGACAGCCTCTTCAGTAAGTGTGCTGGGAAAACTGGACAGCTACATGTAAAAGAATGAAATTAGAACCCTCCCTAACACCATACACAAAAATAAACCCAAAATGGATTAAAGACCTAAATGTAAGGCCAGACACTATAAAACTCTTAGAGGAAAACATAGGCACACACTCTTTGACATAAATCACCTCAAGATCTTTTTTGACCTACCTCCTAGAGTAATGAGAATAAAAACAAAAATAAACAAATGGGACCTAATTAAACTTAAAAGCTTTTGTACAGGAAAGGTAACCATAAACAGATGAAAAGAGAACACTCAGAATGGGAGAAAATATTTACAAAGGAAGCAAATAACAAAGAATTAATCTCCAAAATATACAAACAGCTCATGCAGCTCAAAATCAAAAAAACAACCCAATCAAAAAATGGGCAGAAGATCTAAATAGACATTTCTCTAAAGAAGACATACACATGGCCAACAAACACATGAAAAGATGCTTAACATCACTAATTATTAGAGAAATGCAAATCAAAACAGAATCATGGCTTTAAATTATCAGGGTGGATTCATTCTTTTATGCATTCATTGACTCAACAAATGTTTACTGGGAACGATTTACATGCCAGGAACTTTCATGGGTTTCAGGAATACATCAGTTAACAAAACAGGCACAAAAAAAACTCAAACAAACTAACAAACCAAAAAAAACTTGCTTTTATGGAGCTTGCATTCAGGCAACTAGATTAATATAATGAGTAATTTATGTAGTATATTAAAACAAGATAAATGCTATGAAAAATGGGAAAAATAAGAGCAGCTTGGAGAGCATGGCTGGACTTTAATTTGGATAGTATGTTAAAGAGAGGTCTCATTGAGAACACGGTATTGACAGTGGAAAGGGAACAATCATATATATAAATTGGGGCAAAATATTCCAGACAGGAGTCATTGAGTGCACAGACCTAAGGTAGTATGCTTGGCATATGAGAAGAACTGCAAGAAGCCAGTATCCTGGAGGAGAATAAAAGAAGTGAGGCTATTGGAAGATTAGGTCAGACAAGTAACTGGCTGCCGGGGATAGGGCAGTGGGGGTGGGGGTGGGGGAATTGGGTTCAAATTGTGAAAAGCCCTGTAGCCCATTGTAAGGACTTCAGTTTTTATTGTATATGAAAGAGGAAGTCACTGGAGAGTTCAGAGTAGAGAGTGACATGAACTCAGGTTTATTCCAAAGTGTTAAAAGTAGAATATAGGGGGCTTCCCTGGTGGCCCAGTGGTTAAGAATCCGCCTGCCAATGCAGGGAACACGGGTTTGAGCCCTGGTCCAGGAAGATCCCACATGCCACAGAGCAAATAAGCCTGTGCGCCACAACTACTGAGCCTGCGCTCTAGAGCCCGTGAGCCACACCTACTGAGTCCATGTGCCACAACTACTGAAGCCCATGTACCTAGAGCCTGTACTCTGTAACATGAGAAGCCACCGCAATGAGAAGCCCATGCACCGCAACGAAGAGTAGTCCCCGCTCGCAGCAACTAGAGAAAAGCCCTCGTGCAGCAATGAAGACCCAACGCAGCCAAAAAAAAAAAAAAAATCAGTAGCCCTGAAAAAATTATATATATATATAAAAAAAGTAGAATATAGGATGACAAGAGTAGAAGCAGTGAGACCAGTAAGGCTATTACAGTCATCCAAGAGAAAGACAATGGTAGTCAGACGAGGGTATAGAAGTGGAGGCGTACATCTCAATACTGATAAATTTGAATTCTCTTCCTATATTTTAGTAATAGTTAAAAAGAAGCTTTGCTGAAGAGGGATTATGAAATCTATTTTATCACCTATAAAATAAAGGGGCTAGGCTTTATGACCTTTAAAAACCATTTTAGTTTTAAATTTTGGAATCTGAACATAAAACAATCACATCTTCTACCACAGAATTCATATTTGAAGGGAATTTTTAAAGTTAAAAAAGTTCTCTAAAGACCTAGAGTTAATGTGAATCATCCACTCCAAACAGGAGAATTATGATTTGACTTTGGGGGAGAATATCATAAAATATTTCAAGGACATAGTCTTAAGAGTGAATTTTACTCATTCCTTTGCTAGTTGCCAACTTTTTGGCAACAGATATTCAGTGGAATAAACATTTCATAAAGAGATTCTTCTTTGAAAAATATTCATATGGTAAAGACAGGTCTAAATTATATTAATTGATCAAGTAAATAGATATGACTCATACCAGAAAGCCCTCATAGTTGTCTATTTAGAAAATATGTAATGACTGGTAAGAAGCAGTACAGCCACATTATGATTGGTGGCACAGCAAAATTAGTTAAATAGGAAAACTCTGAGTAAATAATCTAATATATAAATCAAGATAAAAACAGTTTTGCTATAAGGCTAATTTTTTAAAACGTCACAACAACTGGAAAGGAAGAAATAAAATTGCCTCTATTCATGAGTAATATAATTGTCTCCTAGGAAATCCCAGTGAATTTATACAAAAGCTACTAGAAGCAATAAAGAAATTTAGCAATTTTATGAGATACAACTTGAATGTATAAAAATTAATTCAATTTCTATACACTAGTGATGAAACACTGGAAATGAAACTTTTTAAAGTAACATTTATATTAGCCCCAAAACATGAAATACTAGTTATAAATCTAATAAAGCATGGCAGTGTCTGTTGATAAAAGTGCAAGATAATGATGAAATAAATTACAGGATGTCATCAGGTATGGCAGAGTAAGAACAACTGAAAATTCTGCCATAAAAGCAATGATAACACTAGCAAAGAATGTCAAATCCAGTTTTCTAAAAGGATGGAAATTGACCAAAGATTTGCAACAATCCAGGGAGTGTTTTTCCCCCCTATGGGTGAATAATAGTAAGAATATCATATTTTGTGGCATTTTAACTTTCTCTATTCCCATCTTCCTCTCTATCAGTCAGCAGTTAATCTTGAAATTGGATATTCTACAATCACAGTGAAAAACAGCAGCCTAGCATCCACTGGAGGAATGAGAATGGGATTGGAGCTCTTTCAAAGCCCCAACCTCAGAAAACTGTCATTATTTAATCTGTCTAGCAGTACTCTAAAGTCCCCACAAGTATGGCTTGAACTGACTCAGAGTTTGCCCAGTGGAAATAGTCATTTCTTTAGGATGTTTGTTGAAAATAATCAGTGGCAACTGCTTAACATTACAGTTGCCTAAGGCAGCAATAACAGCTGGGGAAAACAACAAACAAACAAAAAAAGGTAAAAGGAAAGCTGAGAAATGACATGTCCATAAGGGGCTTTGCAAAGCTCCAACATATTCCCAGAAATCTAGAAGGCCATGATCATGCAAAGGGGTGTGTGTACACACAGGGACATGTGCATTCCCAAGAGACATCTGAGAAGAACCTAAACTCTCACCTCCTTTTGACCTTGTGGTTCTGCACAAGCAGCAAATGGTGACTAAAGAAGGGTGCTCATCTGTCTGACTGAATGTTAAAGGTATGCTGCAACACACTAACAGAGCCCTCAAAAAAGGCTAAAAAAAGTTATTGGTTCTAGGAATTTATGAAATTCTCTGTTCCATTATTAGCTCAGCACTAAGCTAACTGGACAGAGATTTCAATGACCACATATGACAAAAATACATATTTTATGTAACTTGTTTAGGAAAGTCACTAAGCAAGCGAACAGCAGCAAAAAAAAATCCTGAGGAGAAAAAGACTCTGATTTCTGTATTTGCTCACTGTATTATTTAAAATGCCCAGTTTTCAACAAAAAATTATGACCCATGCAAAGAAACAAGAAAGTATGGCTGATACACAGTTAGGGGGAAGTGGCCATAGAAACTGGGCCAATTAAAATCCCATACATTAAACATACTAGATAAATACTTCAAATCAACTATTTAAATATGTTCAAAAAACTAAAGGAAACCATATCCAGAGAACTAAAGGAAAGTATGAGAATGATGCCTCAGCAAATAGAGAAGATGAGTAAAGAGACAGAAGTTATAAAACAAAGAATTCACTAAAGGAGCTCAACAACAGGTACAAATGGGTAGAAAAAAGAATCTTAAAGGTCAACTGAGATTATCTAGTCTGAAGAATAGAAAGAAAAAAATACAAAGAACTAAACAGAACTTCATGGACCTGTGGGATCCCCATTAAGTTTACAAACATAAGCCTAATAGTGATCCCAGAGAAGAGGTAAAGAAAAGAGCAGGAAGAATATTTAAAAGAAATAATCACTAAACCTCCTCAAATTTGATGAAAACCATAATCTACACATCCAAGATACTCAATTAACTTCAAGAAGGATAAATTCAGAGATCTGTACCTAGGTATATCATAATCAAACTGCTGAAATAAAAAGAGAAAATTATGAAAGCGGCAAGAGAGAAATGATCCATCTCATACAATGAATCTTCAATAAGATTAACAACAGATTTCTCATCAGAAACCATGGCGGACAGAAGGTAGTGAGATGACTTATTTAAAGCACTGAAAGAAAAAAGACTGTCAACAAAAATTCTCTTTCCTGTAAAACTATTCTTTAAAAATGCAGGACAAATTAAGACATTCCAAGGTAAACAAAAACTGAGAGAATTTATGACTTATAGACCTAATTTACAAGAAGTACTAAAGGAAGTCTTTAGGCTGAAATGAAAGAACACTAGACAAGAGTTCTAATGAACGTAGAGAAATAAAGAGCATTTTTAAAAGTAACTACATAATAAATATAAAAGATTATATAAATATTTCATTTATAATTCTTTTTTTCCTGATTAAAAAGAGAATTGAATAAAGCAATAATTATAAATCTGTGTTGATGGGCATCTAACAACACAATTTGAATGACAAGAACAAGGGGGAGGAAAACAAACAAAATATAGGCACAGAGTTTTGTATATTATTGAAATTAAGTTGGTATTAATTCAAAATAGGTTATTATAAGTTAAGATGTAATTGTGATAACCTGAGAAACTACTAATAAAATAAAAACAAATATAGTAAAAGAAATGGCAAGGGGATTAAAATGGTACATTCAAAAACATTTAACACAAAAGAAAAGAGTAATGGAGAAATAGAGGAACAAAAAAGACATAAGACATAGAAAACAAACACCAAAGTGACATTACAAAGGTAACTATCTTATCAGTAATTGCATTAAAAGTAAATGGTTTAAACACCCCAATAAAAAAATGAGATATTGGCAGAATGGAAAAACAAACCACAAATATGATTCAACTATATGTTTTCTACAAGAGACAAGCTCAAAGAAACAAATAGTTTGAAAGCTAAAAAATAGCAAAAATATATATATATATAAATCACATAAACTATAACCAAACACATTCCTAATAACCAATAGGTCAAAGAGGAAATTACAAGAAAACCAGGAAATCCTTAAGACAAATAAAAATGAATATAAAACATATCACACTTCATGAGTTTCAGGTAAAACACTGCTTAAAGGGAAATGGATAACTATAATCATCTATATTAAAGAAGAAAGTTATCAAATCAGTAGCCTAATCTTCTACCTTAAGAAACTAGAAAGAAGAAAGGAAACAAAATCCAAAGCAATCCAAAGGAAGGAAGTTATAAAGATTAGACACAAATGAAATAAAGGGAAAACCAGCAAAATCAAAAATTGGTTTTTTGAAAAGGTCAACATATTTGACAAATCTTCAGCTAGATGGACAAAGAAAAAAGGAGAGAAGACTCAAATTAGTAATATCAGGAATGAAAGAGGGGACATTACAACTGACCTTACAGACATAAAAAGATTATAAGAGAATCCCATGAACAATTTATGCTAAAATTAGATAATACAGATCAAACAGACCAATTTCTAGAAAGGTACAAACTACTGAAACTGACTCAAGAAGAAATAGGCATCATCACCAAAAAACTACCAGAGCTCATCAATGAATTCAGTAAAGATGCAGGTTACAAAATTAATATACAGAAATCTGTTGCATTTCTATACACTAACAATGTTAAAATGACCATACTACCTAAACAATCTACAGATTCAATGCTATCCTTGTCAAAATACCAGTGGCATTTTTCACAGAAATAGAACAAATAATTCTAAAATTAGTATGGAAACACAAAAGACCCTGAATAGCTAAAACATTCTTGAGAAAGACCCAGAGGTGTCATGCTCCCTGATTTCAAACTATACTGCAAAGCTACAGTAACCAAAACAGTATAATACTGGCACAAAAACAGACACATAGATCAATGGAACAGCATAGAAAGCCCAGTGAATATGGACTTATATGGGCAATTACTCTATGAAAAAGGAGGAGGCAATAATATACAATAGGAAAAAGACAGTCTCTTCGACAAATGGTGTTGGGAAAACTGGACAGCTAGATGCAAAAGAATCAAAGTGGACTACTATCACATTACACACAAAAATAAATTCAAAATGGATTAAAGATTTAAATGTAAGACCTAAGACCATAAAACTTCTAGAAGAAAACATAGGTATTTGCTCTTTGACACTGATCTTCATAATATGTTTTTGGATATGTCTCCTTGGGTAGGGGAAACAAAAGCAAAAATAAACAGGACTATATGAAACTAAAAAGTTTTTTCACAGAGCAGGAAACTATCAGTAAAACGAAAAGGCCACCTAGTGAATGGGAGAAGGTATTTGCAAATGATATATCTGATAAGTGGTTAATATCAAAAATATATAAAGAACTCACACAATTCAACAACAAAAGAACAAACAACCTGACTGAAAAATGGGCAGAGGATCTAAATAAATATTTTTCCAAGGAAGATACACATACACAGATGGCCAACGGGCAGATGAAAAGATGCTCAACATCACTAATCATCAGGGAAATGCAAATCAAAACCACAATGAGATATTACCTCACATCTGTCATAAAAACTATTATCAAAAAGGCAACAAATAACAAGTGTTGGCAAGGATGTGGAGAAAAGGAGAACCCATGTGCACTGTTGGTGGGAATGTAAATTGGTGCAGCCACTATGGAAAACAGTATGGAGATTTCTCAAAAGATTAAAAATAGAACTACCATATGATCTAGCAATACCACTCCTCAGTATTTATCCAAAGAAGCATAAACACCAATTAGAAAAGATGTATGCACCTCTATATTCATTGTAGTGTTATTTACAATAGCCAAGATATGGAAGCAACCAAAGTGTGCATCAATAGACAAATGGATAAAGAATATGTGGTGTACACACACACACACAAATAAAATCCTGTCATTTGCAATGACATGGATGGACTTAGAGGGTATTACACTTAGTGAAATAAGTCAGACAGAGAAAGGCTAATAATGTATGATTTCACTTAAATGTGAAATCTAAAGAAACAAAACAAGTGAACAAACATAATAAAACATAAACAGAGTTATAGATACAGATAACAAATAGGGGTTTGCCAGTGGGGGGGACAGGAGGAGGAAAGAAATAGGTGAGGGAGATTAAGAGGTACAAAATTCCAGTTGCAAAATAAATGAGTCACAGGTATGAAATGTACAGTGTGGGGAATATAGTTAATAACTATGTAATATCTTTGCATGGTGACATATGGTAACCGATTTATTGTAGTGATCAGTTTGAAATACACAGAAATTTTGAATTAATATGCTGTGTAACAGGAACTAACATAGTGCTATAGGTCTATTATACTTCAAAAAAATAACAAACAAACTTACAGAAAAAGAGATCAGATTTGTGGTTACCAGAGGTGGAGATGGGGTGGAGGGAGGGGGAAGTGGATGCAGACAGTCAAAAAGTATGAACTTCCAGTTATAAGCTAAATAAGTACTAGTGATGTAATGTACAACATTATAAATATAATTAACACTGCTGTATGTCATATACAAAAGCTGTTAAGAGAGTAAATCTCAAGAGTTCTCATCAGAAGAAAAAACTTTTTTTCTATTTCTTTACTTTTATACCTGTATGACATGATGGATGTTCACTAAAATTATTGTGATAATCACTTCATGATGTATGTAAATCAAATCATTATGTTGTGTACCTTAAACTTATACAGTGCTGTATGTCTATTATATTTCAATAAAACTGGAAGAAGAAACAATAAAAACAAAGAAAATTGATAGTGAATGAAAAAAGAAGAAATAGACATTCTGGATAGAGTGATAATAAAAAAGAGATTAATTTAGTAAAAAAAATTTTTCCACAAAGAAAATCCAGGATCGATGTCTTCACTGAATTCTTATAAACATTTAAAAGAGGAACAATGTCAATCCTTCACAAACTCTTCCAAAAAAACAGAAAAAGTAGAAACACTTCCCAAATAATTCTATGACGTTATCTTACCCTGATACCAAAACCAATAAAGACATTACAAGTAAAGAAAGTTACAGATCAAAAATATCTTCATAAAATGCCAGTAAACCAAATTTAACATCATAAATAAAGGATTATACGCCACAAGCAATTGGGATTTATCCTAAAGATTCAAGGCGGGTTCAACATGTGAAAACCAAATAATGAACAATATGATAGAATAAAGGACAAAAACAAATGATCATCTCCATAGGTGCAGAAAAAAGCATTTGTCAAATTCCAAAATTCTTTCATTATAAAAACAATAAACATTGAAAAAATAGAAATTCCTCACCTGAGAAAGGGAATTTATAAAAATCAACAGCTAACATCACACTTGAAGGCAAAACACTACTCTCCCTCTATGATCAGTAACAAGACACCAACATCCACGTTTACCACTTCTAGTAAATATTGTTCTGGAGGTACTAGCCAGGGCAATTAAGCAAGAAAAAGAAAAGGCTTCCAGATTAGAAAGGAAGAAGTAAAACAAATGTGTACAAGAAGAAACATACAATATGTTAACTATGAAATTTCCTAAATTATAAAGAAACAATTCTTAACATGGGAACAAATACATAATATATGCTTTTATTCATAAAATGGAATATTAATAGGGCAGCTTAAATGAATGAACCAGACCTCAAAATTTTAAATTCTCAAAAACTATTTTTATGAAAAAGCCAAGGTGAAAATACACTATAAAGCCATTTATGTAAATTTTAACAACATGAAGACAATAGCATGTATATTATTTAAGTATACTTATATTAGGTTGAAATAGTTAATATCTGACAATTTTTAGTCTATAAGAATGGCAATTTTATATGGTTCAACCTTATAATAAAGGTATAAAAAAGACATGAGAATGATAATTGTAAATAGAGAATAGGAGAGGGGGATCTTCAAGAATCTTTAAAAATTGTTTAAGTACATTTTGATATTTCAAGGTCATATATCTCCATTACCTGGAAAAAATGACTGATGTAAGGAAAAATTTCTAAATTATTTTAGAAAGTTAGATGTTACTAAAAATGCTCAAGTCAAATAAAAGGAAATAGAAACAAGTTATTAAGACTAGATCTGTCCTTGTGAACGAAAAAAAATTTTAGAATTGGAACTAGAAGTATAATGGTTGGCATAGTTGCTTTTAAATAGAGGTACCCACCTACAGGCTAAAAGAATTAAAGATAATTACTGTAACTTTTTGGAAAAAAATTCTAGTATAATATCAAACTGAGAATCTTCATTTTTTCATAATTTTTTCTAATTTTTTTATTTTTTTAACCTCTTTATTGGAGTATAATTGCTTTACAATGTTTTGTTAGTTTCCGCTGTATAATGAAGTGAATCAGCTATATGTATATATATGTCCCCATATCCCCTCCCTCTGCGCCTCCCTCCCACCCTCCCTATCCCACCCCTCTAGGTGGTCACAAAGCACCAAGCTGATCTCCCTGTGCTATGCAGCTGCTTCCCACTAGCTATCTATTTAACATTTGGTAGAGAATTTTCATTTTTGAAAATAATAAAGCTTAAAGACTGAGCATTTTGACAATAGCATTAATAGACTGATATAGGTAAGAAACAAACTGCCAATGAGGTAGAAGAGAAAACAAATCTGTGTCCATTCCACAAAGACTTAGATAATGACTTTTCCTCATTTCTATCAAAAGTTCAAATTGAAATTAAAATTATGCATGATGGGGTTAGGTTAATTATCTGATCTCTAGTCAGTGTGACACAAAAGAAAACATTTCACTCTGAAACAAATTACAAAAACAAATCATAAAAATCTAGAACTTCAAAATATGATGGCTCTAGAATGGAGAGTCAAAGGAGCTTGCTCATTTATTTTTTAATGCTCACAATGGTAAGGATTTTATGCCAGAAAATTTAGAATGTGTTTTCTGTTTTTGTTATTGCTAATGTTGCTTTTAGGTATCAATAGCAAAATGATAAGAATACACTCCAGCTGTCATGGAACCATAAAAAGGAAAATAAAGTTCTAAATAACAGTATCGTTGTAGACAACAATAACAAAAAGCACAAGCATTCAATATAGTCATATACGATTAACACAGGCATTTTATACAATTACACAATACATACACTATTATAAAATTCCTTGAATTGAGGAAAATCTGAAAACTCACCTCCAGAATCAGTAAAGATCAGTGAAAGGCAAGGTGTTATCCTGAAGAATTAACAGATGACCACAAAATACTCAAAAGTAATAATCAACCACTAGAGAACAGCAGCTTGTATTATGCCAACTGTAGCCAATTCCTTTCCTTCTCTTCAGACCCAGCCTTCTACAGTATCTGCACTCAAGGCCTTCTGTCCTTCATCATTCAGTCTCATTTTAAAATTATCTACAGTCCCTTTTCGACCATCATCATTAGACTGAAAGTGCATTCTTGACGGCCACCCTAGGTATCATTTTCAGTTTTATAACTTCTCATTCTCCTTGATATTCAGCTGCTTGATATTATTGAAGAACTTCGTGAAATTTTCAATATCTGTCTTCTAAATCCTAATCCTTCCAGGCCACATCTGTATCCCCTCAGCTGCTTCTCTTCCATATCTCCATTTCCCAACCTTCTATCTATAGCTCAATACACTTTTTTCTACATTTCTTTCCTTTAAGAATTTCACCTGCTTCTAGAGCTTCAAAAATGACCTCTATGAGGAACATTCTTATCTGCATATCATTAGTCCTTAAATCAATTCTCAAATCCACTCTCTTGTCCCAAATGACCTTTTGCCATTTCCACTTGGATAATTCTTTACTATCTCAAATAAATAATTTAAAACTCATTCCCCTAAGCTTACTCTGTCCCCTCTTCCTTCTCTCTTCCCCTCTGCTCCATTAACCTTCTCCTCTTCTCCCTCCCTCTCTCCCCACCTCACAAGCATGCACGCACACAACTGCAACTTCCTTATTTCCCTCTATACTGGTATATCTAGGAAACATCTTTGACTCCTTCTTCTCCTTTAGACGCAATGGCTGCTCAACTACTTCTTTGTAACATTTTCTATTCTCACAAACCTAGTTCATAGGGTATCACTTCTGTAACATTGCCAAAGAGATGAGGCTGACAAACTGATTGAAGCTGTAAAGACTTGTACCCATTATATTCTATCTTTCAGATCCTGCCATCCATTCATGTATTCAACAAATATTGAATAGCTACCGTGGGACAGGCAATCTTCTAGGCTCTTGGGATATATCAGTGAATAATGCAAACAAAAAAAATCTCTGCCTTCATAGGACTTATATTCTAGAGGGGTAAACAGATATACACAACAATAATAAGTAACATATAATATGTGAAAACACTAAGTGTTATAGAAAGAAAAATAATGAGGGCCAGACATGGGGAGCTGGTGTTGGCAATTTTGAACAGGGTAGTCAGGAAGACTTCATTAAGAAGGTGATATCTGAGCAGACTTGAAGCAGGTAAGGGAGTCTGCCCTGTGGATATCAGAAGGTAAAATGGTTCCAACTGAATGAAGGAATAGCCAGTGGCGCAAAGGCTCTAAGACAGAAACTGCCTCACAAAATCAAGAAACAGAAAAAGGCCAGTTTGGTTGAGACAAAGAGAGCAAAGAAAACAGTAATAAGAGATAAAGCCAGAGAGGCAACTGCAGTCAGTTCATGTAGGTCTTATAGGCCATTGTAAAAATGATGGCTTTCAGGCTGGGGAGGCAGGGAAATAATAGAGCATTTTGAACAGAGAAGTAATATGATCTGACCCCTTTTTTTATTTATTTAATTAATTTATTTATTTATTTATTTATTTTGGGCTGTGTTGGGTCTTCGTTTCTGTGCCAGGGCTTTCTCTAGTTGCGGCGAGCGGGGGCCACTCTTCATCGCGGTGCGCGGGCCTCTCACTGTCGCGGCCTCTCTTGTTGCGGAGCACAGGCTCCAGACGCGCAGGCTCAGTAATTGTGGCTCACGGGCCCAGTTGCTCTGCGGCATGTGGGATCTTCCCAGACCAGGGTTCGAACCCGTGTCCCCTGTATTGGCAGGCGGATTCTCAACCACTGCACCACCAGGGAAGCCCCGATCTGACCCATTTTTAACAGAGAAACTCTGGCTTCTGTGTGGAGAATAAAGTGGAGGGCCAGAGTGCAAGCAGTTGAAAGATTGTGCAACAATCCAGTAAGAACAACAATCATGACTTGGATGGGAATGATTCTAGTGGAGGTGGTAAGAAGGAATCAAACTGGATATATTTTGAAAGTATGATCAGCAGAATTTTTTTCTGACACATGAGATATAAAATGTGAGAGAAAGAGAATTGGCAAGGATGACTCCAAATCTTTTGCCCTGAAGTAGTGGAAAAATAAAGTTGCCCTCACCTGAGATGGGGAAGGCTATGGGAGAAACTGTGTGAGTCAGAGAGAGAGGTCTAAAAACCAGGATTTCAATTTAGGAAAAAATAAGCTTAATTTTGAGGTATAAATTAAGCCTCCAAATGGAGATTTTGGATAGTCTGATGTATGTAGCATTCTGGAGTTTAGGAAAGAGGCTTATGAGGAGGGTGATGGGTAGATCCCAATTTGGAAGTCAAGTCATTCAGATGGTATTTAGAGCTATGAGACTAGAGGTGATCTTTAAGGGAGTGAGTGTATATAGACTTGGAAACAAAGTCAAGGTGTAAGGCCTGGAATACCAATATTAATAAGTCAAGTAATAAAGAAAGAGGAACTAGGAAATCAAAGTGATAAATAGCAACTAGAAATTCAAAGGCAAACTAGGAGATGATGCACTCTTAGATGCCAAGTGAAGAAAGTCTATCAAGGAGGAAGGAGTGATCTCAACTCTATTAAATGATGTTGATGGGTCACATAAATTATTGAAATTAACTATTAGATTTATGAAATGAAGGTCAATTAGTTTAACTGTGGTGATGAGCTAAAGCCTGATAGTAGTCAGTAGAATTGGAAAAGAGGAATTCAAGACAACTATCACTGACAATACTTTGGGGGAGTTTTGCTTAAAAAGAGGAGCAAGGAAATGCAACAGTGGGCCGGTGGAGGAAATCGGGGTCAAGAAAATGTTTTTAATGGAAGAATAACAACTTATCTTTGAAATGTTCCATTTATACAAGAAGACTTTACATATAGGAGTAAGTGGGGAAAAGGCTGGGAAAATTTCCTGGATAAGATCAATTGTATGACAGAGGTGGGTAAATATAGCAGTGTGAATCTATAGACGTTCTTTTATGGTTTGTTTTCATTTTCATAGTGAAAGAGGAGGTAATATCAACTTAGAGGATAAGGAGTAAGTTTGAGAAGATAACAAATTATGTACATAGTTGTCATAGGACAGGGAAACTGCATGGATGAGAGAAATATGGAATGATTTCAGGGCACATATGAGGTTTATGATCATAAACTTAAGGGAGACCAGGCATCCTGACTGGGTACATTTAACCAGTACTGTGGTGTTGCCAAGATAATACTAGAAAGTGGAAAAAAAAAAAAAAAAAAAAAAAAAAAGCAGGAGAGTCACGGTGTGTGTAAGATAGTAATTATAATATTTGACCATGAAACTTAAGCTGACTAACAAGGGAATAATACACATCAAGGGAGTGGGGAACAGTGAAAAGTTGTTCAGATCAATTGATGGAAAGTCCCAGAGAGGTTGAAAGATGACCTGATTCAGGGTACCAGACAGTACAAGGTGATAAATACAAGTGTATATCAGACAGGAAAAGGAAATGCAAGAAGTTTATATGCTAGATGAAGTGATGAAAAGACTGCTTCTTGACAAAGGGAACTGCTAAGAGGCACTGAAATAAAAAATAAAAATATTGCTCAGTAGAAGTCACATGATCACTAGTAAGTTGGGATTGTCTAACAACGAAAGTTCAGAATCCTCAATAAGTTTCAGGTTTAAATATTGGCAGTGAATAGATTTCAGGCAAACCAAAGATAACTGATGTAAAATTGAAAAACAAACAGACGTAAGCTTAGGGCCCACAAAAGACAAAAATCTCCAGGAAAAATGAGAAGGTGTGACTATAAAGTCAATTCTCGAATTCTACTAAAATAATTTTTGGGGCTAAGTAATAGGTACCTTCCTTGGCCAAAATACCTGAGACCAGCAATAGTTAAGAACCAAGAGAGCTGCAGAGTTAAAGTACAGAGTTGGTCAAAGAAAGAAAATGTTATATCAAGTGTTACAATAATAGTTGGACTTTCACTTTGCTTCAGATGTAGAAAGTTGCAAGAGACCATCACTTTGCTATCAAACAACTAAAATAAGCCAGATAAGCTATAAAATCATTTTTAACCCATCAGAAAGTAGAGGACACAGAGAAATCCGAATAAATTAAATTCTAGAAAGTAACAAGCCTTTCATAGGAGAACTGAGACCCACATCTCCTCTCATCCCTAACAGAGAGGTGAGAAGTAGCAGAATCAGTTACAGAGTAAGAAGAAAGCAGCCCCACGTAGGCTGGGATGACAAATCCCAAAGAGCACCAACCACAGAGTCTGAGTCCATCGTGATTCTAGCCTCAAATATCTGAAACCAGTGGTGAACTAAATTATATTAAAACTGAAATAAAGCTCACATCCAGGTCAACTTCAAATCAGTTTGATGCTGTTAGCCTCCCACCATCCTCCTACCCTCCACTAGCACATATACTCTAGAGGCCTGTTAGAACCAGCAGTGCTCTTTTCTCTGGAGGTCACTATTATTTACTTCTCTCTCTTCTATTCCCTTATACAAAATGTCTGATACACAATAAAAACATTTTAAGACACATGAAACAGCAAGAAAATGTGGCCCATCATAAAAAAGGAAATAGTCAATAGACGTGGCCCAGATGTTGGAATTATCAGATAGGGATTTGAAAATATCTATGGTAAAAATACTAAAAGATCTAGTGAAAATGGTGACAATACATGTGAAAAGATGGGGAAACAGGAGCAGAGAGATGGATCCTAAAAAAAGGAGCCAAATGGAAATACTGGAAACGAAAAATGTGTTATTAAAAAATGAAGAATTTTCTAGATAAGCTTAACGGCAGCCTAGATACACGAGAGAAAATAATCAGTGACTATCAAGACAAATCAATAGAAAGTATCCAAAGTGAAACACTAAGAATAAAAAAAGAGTAGGGAAAACAAAAACAAGCAAACAAATAAAAATCGTGCTCAAGATCTGTGAGATACTATCTGTGCTCTAACATAAGTGTAATTGAAGTCCCAGAGTAAGAGGAGAAAGAATGTGGAATGAAAAAAAAAAGGAAAAGAAAGAAAAGTTTAAAGAGATAATCATCAGAACTTCCAAAAGTAGTGAAAACATCAACTTATACATCCAAGAATCTGAGCAAACCTCAACCAGGATAAATACTATGAAAACTACATCCAGGCACAACTTAAACTATTAACATAAAAGAGAAAATTTTAAGCAACAAGAGAAAAATGGCATATACCTTACAAAGGAATATTGATATGAATGATGGCTGATTTCTCACCAGAAACAATGAAGGCAAGTAGACAATGAAACAACAATCTTTAAAGTGCTGCAAAAAATTACAATTAGCAATGTAGAATTCTACAGCCAGTGAAAATATCTTTCGAAAGCAAAGACAAATTAAGACATTTTTCATAAAAGCTGAGAGAATTTGTTTCCCACTGACTGAACTCTAAGCAACGAAAAAGGATATTCTTCAAGCTAAAAGGAAATAACACCAGGTAGAATTCAGGATTTGCAAGAAACAATGAAGAATACCAGAGAGGACTAATCTTTGAAGAGAGAAAGAAATTATTTCATGGGACTTTCCTACACAAAATACAACCGTTTTAAACATCTAGTACATCATTGCCCTAAATTGAACATTTTTTTCTTCCTCGCTCTAAGAAAATTTTGATTTTGAGCCAAAAAATTAAATGTAGTCCATGACCATTATTTTTAAATATTTAAATTTCAAAGTCAATAAACTTAATATCTAAATTATTATAACATTAATATTTATAATAGCAAAGTTTCATTGAGTACCAAACACGAACCAAGTATGTATTATTCATAAGTTTTATACTTGCTTTGAAAACTTTATCTAAAACACATGTTACATATGAGGAAACAAATGAGGAAATTGGATTGAGAAGCTCAATTCTGTGCCAAAGTCATTGGCTTCTAAGAAGCAGAGCCGGATTCAGACCAAAAACTGTCCGACTCTAAATTTCATGCCTTGTTTCTCAGGCACTAATTATTATAACAACAATAATTTCTACGTACAATGAGTTTAATATCCAGTGCAGATTTGTATTTCTTCAACCCATGTTAAAGTTAGAGTATAGTATACCTCACACTCATGCTTTTCTCATGTAATAACACATCATGAACCTGTTGCCAAGTTTCTACCAACAGACATTTTATTTCTCTTAATGGTACACACTTTTTCATTGTAAATATAAACTATCATCTGTTTAAGCAATTCCCTTTTGAAGTTTTTAACTGGTCCCAATTATTTGCCACTTTAAGTCATTCTACAATGAACATTTTTGTGTACATATTTAGGGCCTTGTTTAATTGTATTCTTGAGATATAGGCCCTGGAAGGAGAATACTTGGATGGCGTAACTTTCACATTTTTACTTTTCATAGCTTGCCAGGTTATCACAAACTCTTTCCAACACTAGCATTCTCTCTTTTTATTCCTTGCCAAACTGAGTACAAAATGATAAGCATTGTTTGAATTTTAAATTCTCATTTTATTTGTCAGATGTTTCAATATTTTTCCTTTAGTGTTTCTGGCCATGGTACCATGCTAATAAAAATCTTTCAATATGCCAGGATTATGGAAACATTTGCCTTTACTGTCCTCTACTACCTCATGATTACACATTTCACATTTAAATTTTAATTCATCTGCAGTTTTTAGTTAATATGGTTGTAAGGTACACATTTAAACTATCTTTTTATTTTTGTACCATAGTGGGCCACTTGTCCTGATAGCATTGTTAGATATCTCTTCTGCAATGCTCTGAAACACCAATTTCATCTTTAATTAAACTGCTCTATACCTTTATATACCTTGTTCCTATACTCTTCTTCCATTCCATTTACCTGTCTTAATCCATCAATTTCTATACGTTTCTATTTCTTGCCTTTTTATCTAATTCCCAAAAAAAAAATTCTCTCAGAAAAATTTAGGCATAATCTCAGCTAAACTAAAAGGAAAGCTGACTTTCTATACCTTGTTGAAGTTAGAAATGTTAACCTTTGGGACACTAGTAGAAATAAAAGTAGTATTCCAACTCCAGAAAGAACAAGCAGGTGAATTAAGATACAACACACAGTAGAAAACATGAAGGGAAGGGAAGGGAAGCTGGCATTAGCTTCAGATGATTATCGTTTTGTTCCCTGTATATTCACTTTCACAGCTACACAACGAACATCCACTGATTTCTTAATGACCAATTACCTTCTTAAGAAAGTGCTACACACTTTTAAATGCATCATGTAGAGATGCCCACATTTAAAAGGAAATTAGAATTCTGTTGATAAATGAATTCAGAAATAGCTCGGGAAAGTTTTGATTCACATGATTTTGTATTTTTAAATCCACAATGTGGAGGGCTATTGTAGTTCATTATCACAGTGACATTAGAGATTGCTTACAATTACATGTCTGTTACCACAACTCCTCTAGGTTTTATGCCCAACTGGAGGCATTGAAATAAACACAAAACTGGAAGAAAATATTCTAAAAAGAAACAGATACATATTGGTTGATATGGATGGTCTAAGGTGTTTCTATTTGTATATTTAAAAATCAGTCCAAGCAAATCAGAGTATCACATTAATATGTACACATTATACGTATACATATCCCATTAGTATGGATACAGGGCTCAGGAAAAAGTATTCATCTGGTCCACTTATTAATTTCCTAGGGGAGGCAAAGACAAGGCTTGCAGCAACAGAAAGTGTCATTGGCAACATATTTTTCTAGAAAGTTATGCTAGTTAGAAATGAGACTCAAAGAAAAGGCTCTCTAGCAGCCAATACTCATGTGAAAAGTTGTTGCTTCCTGGGTACAGAACCAAAGAAACAAATTAAGCCTAACCAGACAAAGTAAGAAAAGCCATCTTGATTTCCTATAGGCCTTCGTTTGATATGCCTGTGTTTGAGGTAGTATCTGTTCCAAAGCAGAGACAGCCAGCCCGGTGCTGCACGAGAGCACCTTTAATTCAGCTCGCGGTAATCTCTTGCACAATTACCTCTCGTGAATGAAACCATCTTGGATGCAGACAAAAGTATGGAGGACAGGGGCTTAATTTTTTGATTGAAAAAAGGAGCAAGTGAGAGAAAGAAAATGATTTATAATAAGTCCGTGGGAACATTCTGTACCTATCTCTTTTCTGATTAGAGAGGTGGCATGGAGCCTGGCTCATTAGGCAGAAGTAATGAGCCAGGCTATCTGCCATCTCTAATTAGAGAAAAGATACAGTAGGTACAACCATACCAATAAATTGATGGGAAAAAAGATAACAATTATTTTAAAATATTCTTTCCTCCTGTAGTTCTCCGATGCTCAGAACTTAAGGAGAAAAACTGTAATAAAAACTAAGTAACATCGGAAATAAACCCTTTTCCAATGATGTGTTTTCCAATCAGAAGTTGAATCAATTTTTTTGCAGTTTAAAAACAAATATCATATTCAGTCCACACAGTCCTTTGGAAGCATTAATTCAACATCTAGTATACTGAAATAGAATAGGAGCAAATCAATTCAACCCCACAGTGCAGAGTGGACAAATTTATGGCACTGTCTACTACTGTGAGCAATATTGGGGGCAATAAAACACTTTTAGAAGTGCTAATGGGAGTTAAATATTGAAATAAGGCTCACAAGATGTAATGTGTTATTAGGAATTTCTGCAGGCAGAGTACTTTATAGAATTTTTCAATATACTAATTACTCAAACCAAGTTTCTAAATATATTGGTTCCTTAAAATATTACTTCTTCACATAAGTTTACCTTGATCTAAGAGAATATACAAATTAAAATAATAGAGTCATTTTTCTTTGGATCTCTCAACAATTCTATGGAAAGTAATTGTTATCTCTGCTTCACAATAAGAAAATAGATGTTCAAAGAAGTTAATAATAGTTGACACTTAACATTTACAATATGACAAGCAGTACACACTACACATACACAGTCTCATATAATTCTTATAATATTCCCATGAATCATTTATTAAAACATTATTAAAACAAGTCTTAGAAACCTAAGACTTAAAAGGGATACATATTTTGACCAAAAATACACAACTAAATTGAATTCAACCCAAATTTATTTGACCCCAGAGCCTGGAAATTTAACCACAGTGTTTTAGAATGTTTTTTGAAAATTAAAAATATATACTTTTTTCTTTAAACTAGATAACTCAGGTCATAGGGGGAAATTAAAATTTTACATTGTTTCAAAATTATTAATAACAACACCCATAAATATCTATGTGACAACTCCAAAGCCATGACCACTTATTCCTTTATTGCAAACATTTGAAAAGATTTGAGTGCCTACTATGTATATATGATAGGATTGTATAACTATTAGAATTAAAATTTAGCAAGGTCATTGGACTTAAGGTCAATATAAAAATTGATGGCATTTTTACATAACAGAAAGAAAATTAGAGAATAAAGTTCCAAAACAATTGAAGTAAAATTACATGAAAAAAAGGACCAACAGATACACAGGACTAAGTCTTACAAATATGAATGAGACGCTATACAGAAAACTAAAAACATTGCTGGGAGAAAGTAAGGAGTATATCATGTTCATGGATTGGAAGACTTGATATTCTATAGCTGTCTATTCTCGCAAAATTGAGTTAAGGATTTAAATTCCCTCAAAGTTTTGTGAAAATCGAAAAACTCCTTCTAAAATTCATATAATAGCGAAGACAATCTTGAAAGAAAAAAAGAGTTGGAGAAATTAAATACTTCTAGATATTAAGACTTTTATGGGGGATTTAGAGAAGATGGCGGAAGAGTAAGACGCGGAGATCACCTTCCTTCCCACAGATACAGTAGAAATACATCTACACGTGGAACTGCTCCTACAGAACACCCACTGAACGCTGGCAGAAAACGTCCGACCTCCAAAAAGGCAAGAAACTCCCCCCATACTTGAGTAGGACAAAAGAAAAAAGAAATAACAGAGACAAAAGAATAGGGACAGCACCTGAACCAGTGGGAGGGAGCCGTGAAGGAGGAAAGATTTCCACGCACTAGGAAGCCCCTTCGCGGGCAGAGACTGCGGGTGGCAGAGGGGGGAAGCTTCGGAGCCACGGAAGAGAGCACAGCCACAGGGGTGCGGAGGGCAAAGCGGAGAGGTTCCCGCACGGAGGAGCGGTGCCGACCAGCACTCACCAGCCTAAGAGGCTTGTCTGCTCACCCGTCGGGGCGGGCGGGGCTGGGAGCTGAGGCTCGGGCTTCAGTCTGATCGCAGGGAGAGGACTGGGGTTGGCGGCCTGAACACAGCCTGAAGGGGTTAGCGCACCACAGCTGGCCGAGAGGGAGTCCGGGAAAAAGTCTGCAGCTGCCGAAGAGGCAAGAGACCTTTTCTTCCCTCTTTGTTTCCTGGTGCGCAAGGAGAGTGGATTCAGAGCGCCGCCTAAACGAACTTCAGAGAAGGGCGTGAGCCGCGGCCATCAGCGCGGACCCCAAAGACGGGCGTGAGACGCTGGGGCTGCTGCTGCCGCCTCCAAAAAGCCTGTGTGCGAGCACAGGTCACTCTCCACACCGCCCCTCCCGGGAGCCTGTGCCGCCCGCCACTGCCAGGGTCCCGTGATCCGAGGACAACTTCCCCGGGAGAACACACGGTGCGCCTCAGGCTGTTGCAACGTCACGCCGGCCTCTGCCTCCGCAGGCTCACCCCGCCTCCTCTGTACCCCACCCTCCCCGCGGCCTGAGTGAGCCAGAGCCCCCGAAGCAGCTGCTCCTTTAACCCCGTCCTGTCTGGGCGGGGAATAGATGCCCTCAGGTGACCTACACGCAGAGGCGGGTCCAAATCCAAAGCTGAACCCCAGGAGCTGTGCGAACAGGGAAGAGAAGGGGAAATCTCTCCCAGCAGCCTCAGAAGCAGCGGATTAAAACTCCACAAACAACTTGATGTGCCTGCATCTGGTGAATACCTGAATAGACAACGAATCATCCCAAATTCAGGAGGTGGACTTTGGGAGCAGGATATATTAATTTTTCCCCTTTTCCTTTTTTTTGTGAATGTATATGTATATGCTTCTGGGTGAGATTTTGTCTGTATAGCTTTGCTTTACAATAGCTTTATTTTACTTCACTATATTATAGCCTCTTTCTTTCTTTCTATTTTTTCTCCCTTTTACTCTGAGCCGTGTGGACGAAAGGCTCTTGGTGCTCCAGCCAGGCATCAGGGCCGTGCCTCTGAGGTGGGAGAGCCAACTTCAGGACACTGGTCCACAAGAGACCTCCCAGCTCCACGTAATACCAAACGGCAAAAATCTCTCAGAGATCTCCATCTCAACATCAAGACCCAGCTTCACGCAACGACCAGCAAGCTACAGTGCTGGACACCCTATGCCAAACAACTAGCAAGACAGGAACACAGCCCCATCCATTAGTAGAGAGGCTGCCTAAAATCATAATAAGGCCACAGACACCCCAAAATACACCACCAGACGTGGATGTGCCCACCAGAAAAACAAGATCCAGCCTCATCCACCAGAACTCAGGCACTAGTTCCCTCCACCAGGAAGCCTACACAGCCCACTGAACCAACCTTAGCCACTGGGGACAGATACCAAAAACAACGGGAACTACAAACCTGCAGCCTGTGAAAAGGAGACCCCAAACACAGTAAGATAAGCAAAATGAGACGACAGAAAAACACACAGCAGATGAAGGAGCAGGGTCAGAACACACCAGACTTAACAAATGAAGAGGAAATAGGTAGTCTACCTGAAAAAGAATTCAGAATAATGATAGTAAGGATGATCCAAAATCTTGGAAATAGAATAGACAAAATGCAAGAAACATTTAACAAGGACGTAGAAGAACTAAAGAGGAACCAAGCAATGATGAAAACCACAATAAATGAAATTAAAAATACTCTAGATGGGATCAATAGCAGAATAACTGAGGCAGAGGAAAGGATAAGTGACCTGGAAGATAAAATGGTGGAAATAACTACTACAGAGCAGGATAAAGAAAAAAGAATGAAAAGAACTGAGGACAGTCTCAGAGACCTCTGGGACAACATTAAACACACCAACATTCGAATTATAGGGGTCCCAGAAGAAGAAGAGAAAAAGAAAGGGACTGAGAAAATATTTGAAGAGATTATAGTTGAAAACTTCCCTCATATGGGAAAGGAAATAGTTAATCAAGTCCTGGAAGCACAGAGAGTCCTATACAGGATAAACCCAAGGAGAAACACACCAAGACACATATTAATCAAACTGTCAAAAATTAAATATAAGGAAAACATATTAAAGGCAGCAAGGGAAAAACGACAAATAACACACAAGGGAATCCCCATAAGGTTAACAGCTGATCTTTCAGCAGAAACTCTGCAAGCCAGAAGGGAGTGGCAGGATATACTTAAAGTGATGAAGGAGAAAAACCTACAACCAAGATTACTCTACCCAGCAAGGATCTCATTCAGATTCGATGGAGAAATTAAAACCTTTACAGACAAGCAAAAGCTGAGAGAGTTCAGCACCACCAAACCAGCTTTACAACAAATGCTAAAGGAACTTCTCTAGGCAAGAAACACAAGAGAAGGAAAACACCTACAATAACAAACCCAAAACATTTAAGAAAATGGGAATAGGAACATACATATCGATAATTACCTTGAATGTAAATGGATTAAATGCTCCCACCAAAAGACACAGGCTGGCTGAATGGATACAAAAACAAGACCCATATATATGCTGTCTACAAGAGACCCACTTCAGACCTAGAGACACATACAGACTGAAAGTGAGGGGATGGAAAAAGATATTCCATGCAAATGGAAATCAAAAGAAAGCTGGAGTAGCAATTCTCATATCAGACAAAATAGACTTTAAAATAAAGACTATTACAAGAGACAAAGAAGGACACTATATAATGATCAAGGGATCGATCCAAGAGGAAGGTATAACAATTGTAAATATTTATGCACCCAACATAGGAGCACCTCAATACATAAGGCAAATAATAACAGCCATAAAAGGGGAAATCGACAGCAACACAATCATAGTAGGGGACTTTAACACCCCACTTTCACCAATGGACAGATCATCCAAAATGAAAATAAATAAGGAAACACAAGCTTTAAATGATACATTAAACAAGATGGACTTAATGGATATTTATAGGACATTCCACCCAAAAACAACAGAATACACATTTTTCTCAAGTGCTCATGGAACATTCTCCAGGATAGATCATATCTTGGGTCACAAATCAAGCCTTGGTAAATTTAAGAAAATTGACATCGTATCAAGTATCTTTTCCGACCACAACGCTATGAGACTAGATATCAATTACAGGAAATGATCTGTAAAAAATACAAACACATGGAGGCTACACAATACATAACTTAATAACGAAGTGATTACTGAAGAAACCAAAGGGGAAATCAAAAAATACCTAGAAACAAATGACAATGGAGATACGACAACCCAAAACCTATGGGACGCAGCAAAAGCAGTGCTAAGAGGGAAGTTTATAGCAATACAAGCCTACCTCAAGAAACAGGAAACATCTCGAATAAACAACCTAACCTTGCACCTAAAGCAATTAGAGAAAGAAGAACAAAAAAACCCCAAAGCCAGCAGAAGGAAAGAAATTATAAAGATCAGGTCAGAAATAAATGAAAAAGAAATGACGGAAACAATAGCAAAAATCAATGAAACTAAAAGCTGGTTCTTTGAGAAGATAAACAAAATTGATAAACCATTAGCCAGACTCATCAAGAGAAAAAGGGAGAAGACCCAGATCAATAGAATTAGAAATGAAAAAGGAGAAGTAACCACTGACACTGCAGAAATACAAAAGATCATGAGAGATTACTACAAGTAACTCTATGTCAATAAAATGGACAACCTGGAAGAAATGGACAGATTCTTAGAAATGCACAAACTGCCGAGACTGAACCAGGAAGAAATAGAAACTATGAACAGACCAATCACAAGCACTGAAATTGAGACTGTGATTAAAAACCTTCCAACAAACAAAAGCCCAGGACCAGATGGCTTCACAGGTGAATTCTATCAAGCATTTAGAGAAGAGCTAACACCTATCCTTCTCAAACTCTTCCAAAATATTGCAGAGGGATGAATACTCCCAAACTCATTCTACGAGGCCACCATCACCCTGATACCAAAACCAGACAAAGATGTCACAAAGAAAGAAAACTACAGGCCAATATCACTGATGAACATAGATGCAAAAATCCTCAACAAAATACTAGCAAACAGAATCCAACAGCACATTAAAAGGATCATATACCATGATCAAGTGGGGTTTATCCCAGGAATGCAAGGATTCTTCAATATACGCAAATCAATCAACGTGATACACCATATTAACAAATTGAAGGAGAAAAACCATATGATCATCTCAATAGATGCAGAGAAAGCTTTCGACAAAATTCAACACCCATTTATGATAAAAGCCCTGCAGAAAGTAGGCATAGAGGGAACTTTCCTCAACATAATAAAGGCCATATACGACAAACCCACAGCCAACATTGTCCTCAATGGTGAAAAACTGAAACCATTTCCACTAAGATCAGGAACAAGACAAGGTTGCCCACTCTCACCACTATTATTCAACATAGTTTTGGAAGTGTTAGCCACAGCAATCAGAGAAGACAAAGAAATAAAAGGAATCCAAATGGGAAAAGAAGAAGTAAAGCTGTCACTATTTGCAGATGACATGATACTATACATAGAGAATCCTAAAACTGCCACCAGAAAACTCCTAGAGCTAATCAATGAATTTGGTAAAGTAGCAGGATACAAAATTAATGCACAGAAATCTCTTGCATTTCTATACACTAATGACGAAAAATCTGAAAGTGAAATTAAGAAAACACTCCCATTTACCATTGCAACAAAAAGAATAAAATATCTAGGAATAAACCTACCTAAGGAGACAAAAGACCTGTATGCAGAAAATTATCAGACACTGATGAAAGAAATTAAAGATGATACAAATAGATGGAGAGATATACCATGTTCCTGGATTGGAAGAATCAACATTGTGAAAATGACTCTACTACCCAAAGCAATCTACAGATTCAATGCAATCCCTATCAAACTACCACTGGCATTTTTCACAGAACTAGAACAAAAAATTTCACAATTTGTATGGAAACACAAAAGACCCCGAATAGCCAAAGCAATCTTGAGAACGAAAAATGGAGCTGGGGGAATCAGGCTCCCTGACTTCAGACTATATTACAAAGCTTCAGTAATCAAGACAGTTTGGTACTGGCACAAAAACAGAAATATAGATCAATGGAACAGGATAGAAAGCCCAGAGATAAACCCACACACATATGGTCACCTTATCTTTGATAAAGGAGGCAAGCATATACAGTGGAGAAAAGACAGCCTCTTCAATAAGTGGTGCTGGGAAAATTGGACAGGTACATGTAAAAGTATGAAATTAGACCACTCCCTGACACCATGCACAAAAATAAACTCAAAATGGATTAAAGACCTAAGTGTAAGGGCAGACACTATCAAACTCTTAGAGGAAAACATAGGCAGAACACTCTATGACATACATCACAGCAAGATTCTTTTTGACCCAGCTCCCAGAGAAATGGAAATAAGAACACAAATAAACAAATGGGACCTAATGAAACTTAAAAGCTTTTGCACAGCAAAGGAAACCATAAACAAGACCAAAAGACAACCATCAGAATGGGAGAAAATATTTGCAAATGAAGCAACTGACAAAGGATTAATCTCCAAGATTTACAAGCAGCTCATGCAGCTCAATAACAAAAAAACAAACAACCCAATCCAAAAATGGGCAGAAGACCTAAATAGACATTTCTCCAAAGAAGATATACAGATGGCCTACAGACACATGAAAGAATGCTCAACATCATTAATCATTAGAGAAATGCAAATCAAAACTACAATGAGATATCATCTCACACCGGTCAGAATGGCCATCATCAAAAAATCTAGAAGCAATAAATGCTGGAGAGGGTGTGGAGGAAAGGGAACACTCTTGCACTGTTGGTGGGAATGTAAATTGATACAGCCACTATGGAGAACAATATGGAGGTTCCTTAAAAAACTACAAATAGAACTACCATACGACCCAGCAATCCCACTACTGGGCATATACCCTGAGAAAACCATAGGTCAAAAAGAGTCATGTACCAAAATGTTCATTGCAGCTCTATTTACAATAGCCAGGACATGGAAGCAACCTAAATGTCCATCGACAGATGAATGGATAAAGAAGATGTGGCACATATATACAATGGAATATTACTCAGCCATAAAAAGAAATGAAATGGAGGTATTTGTAATGAGGTGGATGGAGTTAGAGTCTGTCATACAGAGTGAAGTAAGTCAGAAAGAGAAAAACAAATACAGTATGCTAACACATATATTCGGAATCTAAGGGGGAAAAAAAAAAAAAAAAGGCCATGAAGAACCTAGTGGCAAGATGGGAATAAAGACACAGACCTACTAGAGAATGGACTTGAGGATATGGGGAGGGGGTGGGGTGAGATGTGACAGGGTAAGAGAGTGTCATGGACATATATACACTACCAAATATAAAACAGATAACTAGTGGGAAGCAGCCGCATAGCACAGGAGGGAGATCAGCTCGGTGCTTTGTGACCACCTAGAGGGGTGGGATGGGGAGGGTGGGAGGGAGGGAGACGCAAGAGGGAAGAGATATGGGAACATATGTATATGTATAACTGATTCACTTTGTTATAAAGCAGAAACTAACACACCATTGTAAAGCAATTATACTTCAATAAAGATGTTAAAAAAAAAAAAGAAGTAAAAAAAAAAAAAAAAAAAAGACTTTTATGAAGCTACAATAATAAAACCAAATGCTTTAACGATAAGTATGGGCAAACAGATCATTGAAACAAAATGGTGAGCTCAGGAACAAACCCATCTTCACATAACAGATATATAATTTGTGACAAAGTTACCACTGCAAAGTAGTAGAGAAGTGATGAAAATGTTTCTGGGTCAATTAGATATTCAGGTGGGAAAAAAACAAATGGATCTTGACTCCTACTTCATACCATACCCAAATATCAATCCCAGAAAGAACATCAATCTAGATTTGAGAGGTAAAATGATAGCACTTTTAAAATAAAGTGAAAGAGAACATCTTTATGGTGTTTATGGTGTTCTCCTACACTTTATTCTTTCAGGATTTGCAAAGATATTCTAAACAGGACATGAAAAGTATTAAGTTTGAAAGAAAAGTTAGTAAACTGGACTTCACTAAAATTAAGACTATCTGTTGATCAAAGGAAAATGATAGTATGCACCATAACCCAGAAGGTGATATTTGAAGTCCATGTGTCTGTCAAAGAACTCATATTCAAAATACTGAAGAGCTCCTGTAAGTAATAAAAAGACAAACTATCCAACTAAAAATTGCAAAATCTTAAATAGGTATTTCACAAAAGAGCATAGCCATGACCAAGAAGCACATGAAAATGTTCTCAACATCATAAATCATCAGGAAATGTACCATACAGCCACCAGAATGGCAAACAACAATAACATATGACAATACTCAGTGTTGGTAGGACATGGATCACCGAAATTCTCAAATATCATTGGTTAGAATACCCACTTTGAAAAAGTAAAGAAGTATTTCCTAAAGCTTAAAGAAATAGCAACACACAATATAGATAAATCTTACAGGCATAGTGCTTAGAAAAGGAATTAGACACAAAAGAATACCTATTGCATGATTTAATTTACATGAGAATTCAAGAATAGGCAACACTAATCTATGCCGATAGAGGTCCTTACTAACAATATTCCTGTTTCCCTTTAGAGTCGGTATTCACTAGGAGTCTTTAATACAAGAAATGTTTGATGATCTCATTCTGGATGAGAATTATATAGGATTAAAATTTTATAAAGCTGTACCCCTTAATATTTATGCATTATGTTACATGCATGCTTTGCCTTTATTAAAAACTTAAAATATTTTTTAATTTCTATAATGCAAAGTTATCAGACTATCTAAAAACTAACGAAAACGTGTGTAACATAATATTCTTAGCATTAATGAGCTTTTACAAATAAGAAATTCCAGACTATAAATATAGACACACAACATGTATAAGGAATTAACAAATGAAATGCAAATTATCAAGACATATGTGGAAAGCCAGTCAACCTCACTAATGGCCAAATAATTCTAAGGCAGTGTACAAAAACATTTTTCAATGAGAGGAATGACAAAAGTGAAAAAAAACAAGGATAATTTGTAAGGTCAGTTACTGTTTAAGGAGGCAAATACTTACCTATATTTTTAAATCAGGTTGTAAATTTTCTCAACCTTTCTGGAGATTATCTGTTGTTATGCTTTAGGGTAATCAATCTCATATGTATTAAAATTTAAAAATGACCATATATTTCAACATATTTAACTTCTATTGATTCATGTTAGGGAAATAATTATAATATTAATAATAGTATTACATATCAATATGATTTAGTATATACAAGGTACCGTATTCATTCATTCCACAAATATGGAGCAACTACTAGGTACCAGATGCTGGAAAAATAGTAGTGCTTTTTATGACATAGCCTCATTTGATCCTTATAATGGGACTGTAATATCATCATCATCATGATTTTAAATTGGATGTAACTACAGTTTAGAGACATTAAAAAGTTATTCCAGGTCACATGGCTAGTAAGTAGAGAGACGGGATTTGAAATCAGGGAAATTGACGCCAAAGTAAAAGGTCTTAGGGAAGTGCACAGACAATTGTTCAAACACATATATATGTCTATGTGTATATGCATGATAGATATAGACACAGATATATATATAGATATATATATTTAGTGTTTTCTATCAAATAACTGCTAATAATATTGAAATAGTAGAAATAACCTAAATGTTCTTCAATATAATCTTGTTTACAAAGTTTTGGTTACAGCTATACAATTGTGCACAATGCAACCATTTTAAATGAGAAGGCATATTAACATGTTTCTCGTAACATTTGGAGGGGAAGTATTTATTTTTAGAGGGCTCAGAGAAAGCATATGTATGATAATTTCATTTTTGGAAAATTATTATATTTATAACCATATCTCTAGCTATATGTACAAAAATGATGGAAGGGTATAACAAAGTTAACTATATCTATCTATGAAGGTCAAAAAAGGAAAATGCTTCCTATTTTATAGAGTTCTGTGTTGTTTGGATTTTCTTATAATGAGCATTTATTATTTAATAATATAAAATAATTTGCATTCCCATTTTAAAGTGTAGACAATTTTATAGACCACTGTGATAGTTATTTCAAGAGAAGTCTAAATACAACTTCTGTTCTTTTCAGGATGTGATGCATATTATCTTCTTAATCTACATGGCCCATTTTTAGGGTGGGAAGATATGAACACCATTAATCCAGTTTATTCCATGTTGACTATTATTTTCCAGTTTCTGTCTAATACTCTAAGTCCTACTTTAACAACAGCCATACAATAAAATACAAACTTGAAAAAAAAGAGAAAGAAAATATAGTTTAAGAAGAAGTACAGATGGCCAAGAGGCACACGAAAAGATGCTCAACATTGCTAATTATTAGAGAAAAGCAAATCAAAACTACAATGAGGTCCCACCTCACACTGGTCAGAATGACCACAATTAAAAAGTCTACAAATAACAAATGCTGAAGAGAGTGTGGAGAAAACGGAACCCTCTTACACTGTTGGTGGGAATGGAAGTTGGTGCCACTGTGGAAAACAGTATGGAGGTTCCTCAGAAAACTAAAAATAGAATTACCATATGATCCAACAATCCTGCCCCTGGGCATATATCCAGACAAAACTATAATTCAAAAAGATACATCCACCCCTATGTTCATAGCAGCACTATTCACAACAGCCAAGACATGGAAATAGCCTAGATGTCCATCAACAGACGAATGGATAAAGATGTGGTACATATATACAATGGAATACTACTCAGCCATAAAAAAGAACAAAATAATGCCATTTGCAGCAACATGGATGCAACTAGAGATTATCATACTAAGTGAAGTAAGTCAGAAAGAGAAAGACAAACACCATATATCACTTACATGTGGAATCTAAAATATGACACCAATGAACCTATCTGTGAAATGGAAGCAAAACCACAGACATAGAGAATAGACTGGTGGTTGCCAAGGGGGAGGGGAGTGGGAGAGGGTAGGAGTTGGAGTTTGGGATTAGCAGATGCAAACTGGTATATATAGAATGGATAAACAACAAGGTCCTACTGTATAGCATAGGGAACTATATTCAGTATCCTGTGATAAACCATAATGGAAAAGAATATATAAAAAAAGAATGTATATATATGTGTGTAACTGAGTCACTTTGCTATACAGCAGAAATGAACACAACATTGCAATTCAACTTTACTTCAATAAAATATAAATTAAAAAAAAGAAAATATAGTTTATTACATAGTGTTCTTACTTTAAAAATAAATGATAGAGACATTCTAATTTTAAAGATTCCCTGATATAGTGGGTTGAATAATGGCCTCCAAAAGATAAGACTACCTGCAACTTGCAACTGTGAGTTTATTTGGAAAAAGGGTCTTTGCTGATGTAAGTAAGGATCTTGAGACAAGACAATACTGGATTAGGGTGGGGCCTAAATCTGGTCACAAGTGTCCTGAAAAGCAAAGGGGAAAAGGCCAGGTGAAGATGGAGGCAAAGATTGAAGTTATACAGCTACAAGTCAAGGAACACTAAGTATCGCCAGAAGCCACCAGAAAGAGAGGCATGGAATGAATTCTCCCTCAGAACCTCCAGAAGAAACCAACGCTGAATCCTTGATTTCAGACTTCTACCCTCCAGAACCACCAGGGGATGAAATCTGCTTAATTAAGCTGCCACCCAGTTGGTGCTAATGTGTTACAGCAGTCCTAGGAAACAAATACACCTGGGTATTTTAAAATATTATTTTTGACACAATTTTTAAGAAACAGTGTAATTGGATAAAGTAAATAATTTTCTGAAGTCGGACTCTTACCATTTAAGCTCTGTCCTATTTGCATAGTACCAGAGGCAAAACCTGTAATTGAACCACTTAGAGTTCTTGCATCAAAAGCTGTATTATCCTCTTCCAAACCATTGACGAAGAAACTGATTTTTGTCTGATGTACCTGTAAGAAATTATCACCGTTATTACTTTGATTGCACAACCTTTTATTTTATAATAACTACACTTCAGCAGGCTTTCTCAAGTTAATTTCCTACTTCTCCACTTCCTTCAGCTGGAAAGACTGGAATTTTATTTTAATGGCTCAATGATATGTCTTGTGTTTGTATATCTAGATATAAACCTATATGTTATAGTTTTGTGCTGGGGTCATATCTACCAGGGTATTCACAGGTATGCATAACTGTTTGTCCCATATATTTAACAGCTCTGACTGCCATGCTTTATAAGTCTTTTTGGAGACACGTTGTTTCTTTAGCTACTAGTTAAATTTGTTACAGTCATATTTGGAAACAAACAGAAATGAACACAAAAGGCAAAAATATTCAAAACCAGATATACCAAAAATGCATTACATATGGATATAATTCAATTTAGGTTGCTAGTACAAAAGGCTCCTTGTAAACATTTACTTTCTTAGGTGTTGGTATCTAGTCGGTAATTTTCATCTATACTTCTCTAATACAGAATAACGTAAAAATTGCCAATCATGTTCTAGGCTAATTAATCAGGCAACCTAACAACTCCCTACATCAGGGGTAAACAAACTTTTTCGGTAAACAGCTAGAGAATAAATATTTTTTATTTGTATGCCAAGTGATTTGGTTTTGTGGTCCAAACGGTCCAGGTCACAACTGCTCAACTCTGCTGTAATAGGAGAGCAGCCAGAGACAACATGTATGTGAATGGGCATGGATGTGTTCCAGCAAAACTTTTATAAAAACAGGTAGCCAGCCAGAGTTGTCCCGTGAGCTGTAGTCTGACCACCCCTGGATTACACCATAAAAAGTTATGAAATTTTTGTCTGTGTTGATCCCTGAATAGTCAATTCAATCAAACTTTTATGCAGATTACTTCATTGAGAAATTTAATGCCTTGTAGTTGAAGGTCAGATGCTAACATCTTCATTTCAAAATACCAAATCATAGCATTCAAAATGAAATTCTATTAAAATACCCTTACAAAAATTGACAAAAATAACCATCCTCTGATATATTTAAATCATATGAGTGAACTCCTTTCAAACTGCTTCTCAAAAAAAAAAAAAAAAAAAAGCACACACACACACACCTAGAAATTAACATCATAATTTTCTTGGCAATATCAATTCTTCAAAAACTTATTCAATATGGCTTTTATCCTCTCTACCCAACCTGCTTTCATTTAAAACCTGCTTTCATGTTCTTTCCTAAACTCACTGACCCTGTGATGCATTTTACTTAATTATAAAACAAAGCTTTAACATAAAGACCTAAAATCACACACTAGCTCCTCACGGACCTGGATATACACCGCCACCGTGGCTTTTTTTTTTTTTTTGCATCCCATTTTTTACAGCCTGTTACTGTCATTTGGTGTTTGACTGTTATCATTATAAAAGATACAGGCTTTTCTACTTTGTTATTTGTAGCATTATCTCATGTTTTACAACATCTTTGCACAACATGCAGGCACATGAAATATAACTTGTGAAAAGTTCTCGATGGTATTAATGCATAAAAAAGAATGTGGCTCCATCTCTACTGTCTTTACCCAGCCAAAAGCTGATGAACAGCCAATTTTCCTTTATCACATTAGCACAGCCATGAGGGAAACACATTTGTTCTAGTCAGCTACACTAAAGATACTATTACCAATCTAACATATACATGTTTTATATCAGCAGTATTCTCAGAGCATGAGAGAGCCAACAATATATTAACACTAGCATGACAGTTTATTTAGGAAAAGAAAATTGTCTCTGTAGAGGGACAGAAGTTAGAAATGTATGGCTAAAACTCAGTGTCACTGGTCTAATAAAGGTAATAATTCTTTAGCTTTCTTTATAGCAGGTAACACTCCTGTGACAGTTCTGTCATATCATTCAAATAAAAATGTTGTCTTTTACAAGTTTAAGTGCACCTTTATTTTGAGTCAGATAGAAAGCATGCTTTTGATTTTCTGTATTCACTGTATTATATCGGTAGTCAAGAGTTCAGGACCTTTCTTTCTTTTTTCTTTTCTTTTTATCAACTCATCACATATTTGCTTAGTAGAAGGATTCAGTGTCACTGCAGTGAATTCCAGAAGAATGTTTTCACTTTGCTGGTACTTAAAACATGATTAATGATGATCCCAAGTCACTCTCGCCTGTTTTTGCCACCCCCCTGCAACCACGTTTTTATAAATAAGATTAACTCCTCTTTGGTGTTCTGTACCATGTTTTATATTCCAGGATCCTCTACACTACTTTGCAATTCAGGTCTGGGGCCCCATCACACGGAAACTGTAACCATGATGGTGGCTCTTTGCAATAGCTCAACCTGATGAGCCCCTTGCCGGTTATTTAGGGGAATAGGAATATATACGACGGAATCTCTCACCTGTGAAAAGAAAGTCTTCTCCTACAGTGCACTTCCCACCTATCTTTTTCTCCACCTCTCTGAGGATTAGAGGGGTTTGTACATGTTTATCGGTGTGGCTTGAAGGAATGAATTGGCAAAACCAATAGCAGTTGTAGAAAAAGCCTTAAACGCCTTCATAAGATGTCCAAAAACATTTTGGAAAGAAGATACAGGGGAGCAAGTCATTCTCCAGCCTTCATTCTCCCAGGGTTTCAAATTTTATTCTAGCCATTGTTTGGGGGGTCAAACTTGGTGTCCCTGGGATAGGCTGTACTCATTCCTTTGAGCACCAGAGTGTAGTAGACTTAAAAATGTAAAATTCCTGGGCTTCCCTGGTGGAGCAGTGGTTGAGAATCTGCCTGCCAATGCAGGGGACACGGGTTCGAGCCCTGGTCTGGGAAGATCCCACATGCCGCAGAGCAACTAGGCCTGTGAGCCACAACTACTGAGCCTGCGCGTCTGGAGCCTGTGCTCCGCAACAAGAAAGGCCGCGATAGTGAGAGGCCCGCGCACCGCAATGAAGAGTGGCCCCCGCTCGCCGCAACTAGAGAAAGCCCTCGCACAGAAACGAAAACCCAACACAGCCAAAAATAAATAAATTAATTAATTTAAAAAACATCTGTTTGTACTTAAAAAATAAATTTAAAAAGTAGAATTCCTAACCATTCTCATGCCTGATTAGAGAGGAGCATAGTTCAAAATTCCAGAAGGTCACAAAATTGCTGAGAAGCTACCAAGGGAAAAAATACAACCAAGTTCACCTTGTAACTGTCAACAATCACCTGTTCCACTGAAACACCAAACGTCTGTTGCTATGCTACTCCTGTAGGCCACCACCACCAGGAACAACAACAAAGAAAAAGGAAAGCAAAAAACTGCTGATTCAGGTTGGGAAACAAAATGGCAGAGTACCTATGCTGACTTCCTCATTGGAGAAATAGTTTTATAGTTCTCCTGTTGCCAATATCCTCCTAATTTAAATTTAATTCAATACGGCATTAACCCAGCACCCACAGTGGCCCTATGAGTTACACCAAGAAAATAAAATCACTGTCCTTTTCCTCAAGGAGCTTGTATGTATGAAACAACAGAGTAATTTTAGCATACTAAATAGTGTCTGAGTCACTACAAATGATGACGGTTGTTTTTTACTTATGTACTGAATCTTCGTGCAGTTAATGCAGTGTTGTCTTTTTTTATGGAGTTGCTTTGAGAAGTTACACCTTAATCCATGAATGTGTGGTGTATAAACTACTTTTGGACCTTCTCTGTGGGACTTGTCTTCCTAGAACCAACTTATAAGCCTCCCAAGAATATCAGTCTCATTAATGTGATGGGTCTCATTTTAAAACAAAATCATTTTAAGCCTTTTGAAGAACACCTTTTTCATAGATTTAACACAAAGTGATCTGGCAACAGATCGTGAATTCAAATTCACTCTCAGAAGATGATGATGGATGATACAAATACAAAAAACATTTGAATGCTAAGGATTTCAAACAAAAAAGAAAACCACTGTGATATGAATCTGAAGGGAAAACTTTATGGAGGAAAAAGTGTTTTGGACCTTCTGAAATAGAAATTGCCCTGAAATAGAATTTCTATTTCTAGGATAAAGAAGGATTTGCATAAAAGATTCAACTATTCCATCTATAATTTTTAAGCATAAGGAAGGCAATTTATTCTGAAAACTTCATAAGGTTATTTTAAAATATCACATGTATGTTTCATCCCCTACCTGAAAGCATGTGGAATGCCACTCTCAAACCAAAGGTCTTCTGAGGTTTTCCCTCACTCATTCCATCCACTTTTATTTCTAACCGGTCACCAGTAGCCAACCTCACCTAACTGGTGAGGTTTCTTCACTGTCTGATGATCCCACAATGTTTAATTCCATCTCCATGTTTTATTCAAGCTATTTCCATATGGGAATAACCTTGCTACTGCTTTTCATTTACCTAAATTTTTAATATTTTTCAAAACATATATCTCAAGTCCTGTATCCTACAATGATCCTTTGTTGACTACTTCAGCATTATAAAAGTGATCTCATTTATTGAAAAACTAGCATGTCAAGCATTGTTCTAAATTATATATATATTCATTTTTTTATCCTTACAACAATCCAAGGCAGGTTTGGCATTACCTGCAAGTAATGAAATGGAATCACAGAGAATTTTTTTTTAAAAAAAGGTTACATTCTTCAAAGTCACATAGAAGAATAACTGGTTTCAGAGATTGCACCCAGCGAGCATTTAGATATAACCACCATCTAGTTTATCAGACCCACCCATTGAGTTTCTTGGCTTTAACTCAACACAGTGATGGCTCAGGCTTTGTATCAACACCTCCCATAATAAGAAGAGTAACAGCTCCAATGAGCTATATCATCACTTGGCCATTTGCCGGGCAGTGCGCTGAGTGCTTTACTTATAGTATCTCACTGGGTTCTCAGATTGCCCCTCTACCGTGTTATTATCCCCAAAATGAGGACACCTAGGTTTACCTACTCCAGTATTCCGCTTCTGCAGACTTTGGGAACCCTTTCATCTTTGAACAGCTTTTACTATTATAAATGATTGAACTGAAAGATATCTCCTTATAACTTCAATTCGTAGGCCCCAGCTCTAATTATTGAGACCAAGTGAAAAAAATCCAATCCCTTTTCCACACGACAGTCCACACATATCATTTTTCTCCTAAGTCTTCTTCAAGATAAATGTGTTTAGTTTCTGTGGTGTTCTAAATATGACATGGTTCTGGGTCTCTCTCTTCTTAAAATGTAGCTCCAGAAATACTACAATCTCTACGTGTGGTCTCTCGCCAAATTGAAATAAGATTATCACCTTAATATAATCCAAAACTGCATGCTAGATTTCATGACATCATACAACTAAAACTGATAAATTAAGTTGAGCTGACTAGTCACTAAGACACTAAGTCTTTTTTTTTTTTTTTTTTTTAACTTACATCACTGTTAAAGCATATCTACTCCATCCTATACATAGGCAGTTAGTTTTTTGGACCAAAGGACAGGAATTTATATTTATCCACATTATATTTCATCTTGTTAGATTCAGCCCATTGCTCCAGGCTGTCAAAATCTTTTTGGATGCTATGTCTGTCATCCAATGTATTTAACATCCTCCAAGATTTGTGTCATTTGCAAATTTGATGAGCATTCCCTACATGCTGGGCAGAAGCTCAATAAATACTAATTGATTGACTGACTAATAGATACTCCAAAAACAAAACCACCAACACAATCTACACTATTCTGCAATTGTAAGCAATAAAGAAAAGGCACCATTTTCTAACGGATAAACTATATCATACAGGGATTCTTCACCTTTGTAAAGTGACCTTATTTACTAACATGGGCTTTTATAGAATCATATAATTATGAATAAACATGCCAGTCTATTAAATATTTTCTATGCTATGTTTATACAAACAACATGAAAAAAAGAGTTGAGGTAATTGTTCATGGAAGGTTGGTTTGGTAGAAATTAACCACATGAGTTGCCCACAAGTACTTGCAATGTGCATGCGTTCCCACTACTGGTCTGATTTACTGATAACATCTTATATCTTATTCTCTTTGTATGAAAGATGGCTACAGGGAAATGACTTCAGACACAGCTATATTCCTCAAGATTTTCTTGCCTGTTTTTGTTTCTTTTTTCCACTTCCAATGAGCTCATACATTTCATTTCAACACTCCTCTCCCTGGCCCCTTCTCCCTTTCCTCCCTGCCCCGTTCATCCCCCCACCCCCTCCCCACCAGACCCCTGTCCCCTACATACAGACTTTTGTTTTTTCCTCTCTGAGTAATTCAGACAAGCCAGGCCCTGGAAGTGATCTATGCCTAAGTGTACTACATTTTCACCCTAAGTATGATGCTTTGGATTTACTACTCACCTTTGATATCCATTAAAGTTCTCTCTCCATATACTGCAACCTCCTAAGAACAAGCCTCCAACTTAATTAATCTCTAGAAATTTAACACAGGAATCTAAGTAGTTTTCTTTGTCCTATCTTGAGTAGACGTAAAACTCTCGTGGCCACTTCTTCCAAAACTATTAAATTACTCTCTTCACTTCAAAAAGAAGTTATTAATTTACACATACACACACATACACACACACATACACATATATATATAAAATAGAAAAATCTGCCAGTGGTTTGATTTACTATTGATTTCCTAGGGAATGGGAATAGAGCCAGCCCATTTTCTGTAGATACTGTCTAGGAACATTTCATGCACAATTTCACATTTGGTACAGAGATGATCACAATTTTCTACACTCTTAATTATCTCAATGTATCATTAGTTCTTTTTTCTATGTAATCCATATGGAACAGATGACTTTGAAAAGATTATTAGAATTAGTTGTGAAACACCTTAGTAACCTTTTCAGCATTTTATATCCCCAAATCTGGAAGTTGTTTATTTGTTACGCCTACAAACTACCCTCCTTAAAAAGTCAACTTCTTATTTTGTCTTCCATGTTTAGGAAGAAAATTGTTCATCATACCCCTTCATTTAAAACCATAGTTTGTTTGAAAATGTTTCAGTTGTTTGAATATTCAATGAGCACATTATAATATACTAAGTGTTATGCTACATATAAAGCATATATAAAACACAGACCTTTTCTTCAAGGAATTTGTGTTCTGTAATGGAAACTGGCATATAAAAATATTTTCAATGCCAGCTGGGAAAATGTAATAAAATAAACATGAATAAAGTGCTTAGGGACAAAGATGAGAAAGAGAAAAATAATCTTAGAAGTCTTCTCCTCTAAATACTTCCCCATTTCTCTCCTTCCCACTGTAGTGGCATTCCTATGAGCTGCCTATACTTGCTTTGCCCAGTTTCTCTTTTCCTATTTCCTAGTCTCAATTAGTAGTTTCTGGTTTTTATTACTTAAAAAAAAAAAAAAAAAAAAAAAAAACTCAATATTACAGGAAAGTGGCAGGAACAGTACAAGAAGTTTTTTCTGAAACATTTGAGATTAAGGTGCTGACTGATTTACCCATTATCCCCAAATACAGTGACGCAATTGGTACCAAAAAAAAAAAAAAAGATATTCTACTAAATAATCATAATACAACCATCAAAATCAGGAAATTAACATTGATACATCCTTATCCTCAGACACCATTCAAGTTTTGCCAATAGTTCCCAAAATGTCCTTTGTAGATTACAAACCCAGTCCAGGGTCACATGTTGAATTTAGTTGTCACAACTCTCAGGTCTCCTTTGATCTAGAACAGTTCTTCAATCTTTCCTTGACTATCATGATCTTAACACTGTTGAAGACTACAGTCTAGCTACTTTGTAGACTGCCTCTCAATCTGAATTTGTCTGTTTCCTCCTGACTAGATCCAGGTGATTCAGAGATCATCTTATTACATCTTATGTGTTACATAATTTCTAGTTGTTCCATCATTGATGATGTTAACTTTAATCTTTTGGATTAAGATGGTATCTGCCAGGCTTCTTTATGTAAAAAAAACAAAATTTCTCTTTGCAATTAATAAGCATTTTGTGAGCAGATACTTTGGGCAGATATCCTGTTCTTTATTAAGCTTTCATTGCCTGCATTTACTTAACTGTATCTGTATGGACTCATGAATCCTTATGTTATTCAGTGGAATATAATAAATGTGCTCAATATGTATTTCAGTACTCAAGTTGTTCCATGTTTAGACAATGAGTGCCCCATACTTCCCTGGCCTGGCCCTGAAATCAACCATTTCTCCAAGGAATTCTGGTTCCTTAAGTGACAAGTGGTATTTAGGAACAAAGATTCAGTGCTGTATACTCATCTTATTACTCCCATGCCCTCCCACTCCCTCTTAGTGGACAGAGGTAGAGAATATGAAGATAGATTAGATCGATATAGACACCTACACATTGACTTATATAGTATTTCTATGTCTATCTATGTGTGTGTATATATATGTATATATATATTTATGCACACACATACATACATGAAATGGGATTACACTGATAATTTCAATTCTGATCCAATACTCTAAGGTTCATTCTAATTTCTCTTTCATACTTGTAACTCCCTTCTCTGAAAGGGAGAAACCTAGCTCCCATTATCTTCAATAAACATACTTATTTGATTCTCTTATATATAACCAAAATCCAGTTACCATGGCCAGATACACAATCCCAAAGAGACCTCTTCATCACACTTAAGTCCTAACACCTGTGCCAGGCTACTCCCTCCATGAAAGCATTCCTCCAGCCACTCAAGCTCGAACACGTCAACATTTTGATGCCAGCTGCATCACCACAACTCCCCTATCACGGTCACCAGTGAGTTCCATGAAGCTAAAAGCAAACAGTAAATTCCTAGTTTCCAACTTACTTGAACCATCAGTGGCATTGACAGAGTTGATCATTCCCCCCTCCTTGAAATACCTCTGTCATTTGACTGCCTGTACATCAGACTCTCATAATATTCCCCTTACTCCTCAGGCTGCTTCTCTCAGTCTCTTTCAATGGATCCTCTTGGACCTGTAAATGTTGAAGTGCCCCAGGATTCAGTTTTTCGATCTCTTCTCCTTTCTGCTTATAAGTAAGTACTCCCTTGATAACATCACCTTGCCTCAATTCTTTAAATACCATCGTTAGGTTGATGACTCCCAAATGATTATCTCTAACTCAGACTTCTTCTAATCTAGACCCTATACTCATCTTTCTATTCAACAACTCTTCTTGGAAGAGTATTAGATCATTCAAGAACATTTATGCCCCAAACCTGATTCTTCCACAGCCTTCCCCACCTTGGAACATTGCAATTCCCTTCCTCCAGTTGCTCAGCCCAAAATCCTTAGAGTCCTCCCCCACCTCTCTCTTTCCTTCGCGCCTCTCACCCATTCCATCAGCAAATCCAGAGGCCCTCCTTTCAAAATATAACCAGAATCCACTCACTGCTCACCACCTCTCTTGCTACAACACTAGCCCATGCCCCCTCTTCCCTAGATTTTTGCAATGGCCTCCTAACTGGCCTCCCAGATTCAATCTGTGTTCCCCTTCAGTATATTCTCAAGACAGAAGCCCAAGGATTCTTGACAAAACAAAAGCAGATTATGTCACTCTTTTGCAAAAGACTGTAAATGGTTTTTTTTTTTTTTTTTTTTTCAATTGAAGTATGGTTGATTTACAATGTTGTGTTAGTTTCTGGTGTACAGCAAAGTGATTCAGTTAGACATATATATAATATATATATATATTCTTTTTCATATTTTTCCCATTATGGTTTATTACAGGATATTGAATATGGTTCCCTGTGCTACACATTAGGACCTTGCTCTTTATTTTATATATAGTAGTTTCTATCCACTAATCCCAAACTCCAAATTTATCCCTCTCTCACCCCCTTTCCCCTTTGGTAAACATAAATTTGTTTTCTTTGTCTATGAGTCTGTTTCTGTTTTGTAAATAAGTTCATTTGTATCATACTTCAGATTACATGTATAAGTGATATCATATGGTATTTGTCTTTCTCTTTCTGACTTCCTTCACCTAGTATGGTAATCTCCAGGTCCATCCATGTTGCTGCAAATGGCATTATTTCATTCTTTTTTATGGCTGAGTAGTATTCCATTGTGTATATATGCCACATCGTCTTTATCCATTCATCTGTCAATGGACATTTAGGTTGCTTCCATGTCTTGGCTATTGTAAATAGTGCTGCTATGAACACTGGGGTGCATGTGTCTTTTCAAAATTAGAGTTTTCTCGGGATATGTGCCCAAAAGTGGGATCACTGGATCATATGGCAACTCTGTTTTTAGTTTAAGTAACTTCCATACTGCTTTCCATAGTGGCTGCACCAATTTACATTCCCACCAACAGTGTAGGACAGTTCCCTTTTCTCCACACCCTCTCCAGCATTTATTATTTGTAAACTTTGATGGTGGCCATTCTGACCAGTGTGAAGTAGTACCACATTGTAGTTTTGATTTGCATTTCTCTAATAATTAGCAATGTTGAGCACCTTTTCATGTGCCTCTTGACCATCTGTATGTCTTCTTTAGAGAAATGTCTATTTAGGTCTTCTGTCCGTTTTTCAACTGGGCTGTTTTTTTTTGTTATTGAGTTGTGTGAGCTGTTTATATATTTTGGAAATTAAGCCCTTGTCAGTTGCATTATTTGCAATTATTTTCTCCCAGTCTGTAAGTTGTATTTTCATTTTCTTTATGGTTTCCTTTGCTGTACAAAAGAATGTAAGTTTGATTAGGTCCCATATGTTTATTTTTGCTTTTATTTCTATTGCCTTGGGAGACTGACCTAAGAAAACATATTGGTACGATTTACGTCAGAGAATGTTTTGCCTATGTTCTCTTCTAGGAGTTTTATGGTGTTGTGTCTTATATGTAAGTCTTTAAGCCATTTTGTGTTTATTTTTGTGTATGGTGTGAAGGTGTGGTCTAACATCACTGATTTACTGCATGTAAACCAATGGGTTTTTACACTGAGTAAAAGTTCTACAGATATCTACCCAATCTGTCTCCTTGCTACCTCTGGCTTATCTTTTATTAGCATGCCCCTGTGCTCTCTGATCTAGCTACACTGTCCTCCACAAACATTCCAGGCACCTATTTTCCTCAAAGCCTTTGCATTTTCTATTCCTTCTCCTTGACGTTGCTTCTACAGACACCTGCTGGCTTATTCCCTCATCTCCTTCAGATGTTTCCTTAACTGTCACTTTAGCAAAACCCCTCCTAATACCCTATCTAAAATTGTAGCCCGATCCCTGCTAACCCCCTTCCCTATCAGACTATTCTCTTTACCCACATCAAACATATTGCATATTTTATTTATTTTTCTATTTTATTTAGTCTCTTTTTCTTGCCTAAAATCTGAACTCCATAAGAAGAGGTTTGGCTTTGTTTCCTTTACTATTTTGTTCACTATTGTTCCCTCATCCCCCAGAACGGTCACTAGCAAATATTAGGAACTGATTAAATCTTCATTGAATGAATGAAGCTTCATCTAAACTAAGGATTGAAGGATTAATTAAACTAACTTGAAAGATTAATAGAAATTAGCAAAAGGCAGAAGTGGTAGAAGATAGGGAATAAGTGAGTTGCGGGAAGGAATACAGAAAACACAAGAAATAAGAAAATGGAAAGAGGCTTATAAGTTGTCCCAAGCCTTCCATGTATACTGATCAATCCTTTTTTTAAATTATTTTCTTTTCAATGTGTTGAATTTAAAGTCATCTTTCTCACTTTTCCCTCAAATCTTTTCCAGATTTTTAAACCTCTTTAAATTATAAAGTTGCATATAACTAGGTCAAATCACGCCTGAAAATGTTGGACGCTGGATTCCTGTACTTTATACTTTCAGGGAGTAAGACAAAGATGTGAACTCACTCCTGACCCAAAGTCTGAGGGTCATCAATCAAGCCCTCAAGATGTAGATGAATATATAGGAAATCATTTCTGTGTACAATCCAAAAACTCAACTCCATGCCAGTATTCAACTGATATCTTAAAGATCCTGAGAAGTAATTTGTAAGTTGAAATGGAGTCCTGCCATTTAAATAAAACAGAGGTAAAATGCCTGCTTCCACTCTGCAGGAGTTACTCCTACTAAAATCATCAACAAAGGTGGAATAGTCCATTAAATAATTAATGGATTATTAATTTTACATTCTTAAAAGAAATGCATGCTTTTCTACAAGTACCTATCGTCCTGCCATTGTGTGTCCTTTTAATTTTTGTTGTTTTTGTTTTATTTTCCAGCTTAAGGAGTACTGAGCAAAATTTATTGAAAATGTGTCTCATAAACTAAATGAAGAAGAGCCATTTTAGGCCAAAGGAAAAATGTGACTCTCTTTAACCTCCTTTAGAGAACTATACCATGAAATCTGATGTGAATTGCTTTATCTTTGAAGACACTCTAGAATTGAGAATAAGGTCTTCACGGTGACCCTTCTTTAAAGGGGCTGCTCTCTGCCCTAAAGCTGGTGAGACAGTAATGGTCTAAGCAGTTTTTTCTTCAATCAGTAATGGAGAAGCACATACATTTAATTTGGTTTAGACAGAAAAATGACGGCAGCAAATTGGCATTCTTTTAAGGTAAGGATTATATCAGCCCTAAAAACAAAAGTAGCTATTTATGGGTCAAATGTAGAACATTCAGCAAAGTTTCCTTTCTTTTACCCTTTCACAACGAAAAAACACTAAGATTGTGTCATCAATTTGGGCAAAATAAATGAACGCTTTTATTATCATCTGAAGAACTTCATATTAGCAATTGGATTACTAGATTCAAGTGGTGCTCTTGAAAAAAATATTCATTTTGTCTTTTTATAATTCACATTTATACAGTCCAATTCTTACATATTTCTTTCCAAACCATTTTCCCCCAGGTAAGCAGCAACTGTCAAAAAAAAAAAAAAAACCTCTAAATTTGGTGGTGTATTTGGAATAGTTCATCTCTTTCTGCAAAGCCTGGATTAACCTTCTCTAAAGGCTGACAGGTCCTAGAATCGTGAGACCCAGGATAAATATAACAGGTGGGAGAAATATTTGTGTGTTGATTTAACTTGTTAAAGAGAATAACAATGAGTTTACAACTGCTTCCAATATATTTTTAGAAAGAGCAAATCAGGAATGAAGGTGGCTATTAAAGGGTAAAACAATTGAAAGGTTAGAGGGAGAATTGCTAAGTTTACAATAGATAATATAAAAATCAGCATAATATCCATTGTCTCCCACACCATACTTACTGTTCAGGATACTTCACTAGTGTTTTCTTATCTCCTAATACTTGTATACAATGGACGTTTGTAAATTACTGTAACTTTCCATTAAGTATAATTAGATAGTAGTTTACCTCTACCTTCCACAAATTCACCTTTGAATTATAATATTTAAATACTCAATTTAGGTTGAGATTTTAGGACTTCTGAGACTTTTTTCTAATACAGGTCGTCAGGATGAAGGGATGTAGGGTTAGCTAAGTCCTTATTGCCACTCAGATCTCACTTATATATTGCCACCTCAGAGAGTCCTTTAATGCACAAGCCAACCTAAATAATCACTTAATAACTTTCTATCATGTTATCATATTTTAATTAAGTATAACTTTTCTCTCAATATATTTATGATTTAGTTTTTTTTTCCTTTCTGCATCCATCCCTCATCCATGCATACACACGCGCACGTGCACACACGTGCACTCACAAAATAACACCAGCTCTAATCAGGTCATTGCATTAGTCCCAGCACTAGCACAAAACCCTTCTAATTCAAAAGCATTTCTTTCCGCAACTTTAACATAACTGTTTCTACTCTCTGCGATTTTCCCCCATCCATTCTTTCTGTTTCCATCTCTGAAACTCCTCTTAGGGGGAGGCTGGATCTCCCTGTGGACATGTTTCTGATCACTCTAGATCAGATCCGAAAACTACAGGGCAAGAGCAGGTAAGCAGCACAACTCATTTTCTCGGTGCAAGGATCCCCTTTCACCCGGGTTGCATCAGCCTGCCTTATTCTGGCCTAGAGCCCACTCTCTACACTCCAAACTGAGGTCAACCATCTCCACTGCCTGATGCAGAGTTGCATAAGCCTGCCTTCTTCTGGCCTAGAGCCCACACTCTACACTCCAAACTGAGGTCAACCGTCTCCACTGCCTGATGCCATTTGATGGGGAAAAGTGGGAGAAGCCAATCCAGACGGTCACTCCGGTGCTGTCTGCCAAGTCCTGTCCCCGGCAGTCGTCCCCACGCATCCTCCTGCCCACGGAGTCTGTCAGCTCCAGGCTTACGACACCCACGACTCAGTTCTCTCATCCGCCACGACTTTTCTCTCCCGTGTGTATTTTGGGCTGTGGTTTCTTCTGCCAACCTGATCTCATCTGCTTTCTACTTTCCTAGATTCCTACAACACGTGTCCTAATCATTGTGTTCTTTTCTCTACCTCCCAATAGTAGCATTGGTGATCAGCTGCTACAGTGTCTGAGCAGGTTAAAATGGTAAATTTCTTTCCCTAGCAAAAAAACAGCAAAGACCTAAAAAAAAACTCGCTGGAAGAAAATAAACGTGGGGAACTGCCTAAGTACCTTATCCTTAATGCACTTGAGAGTGCATTACACTTCTCAAAATTTCACTTTACCATTAGGCTTTCACGCTCCTCGGAATCAGTGTCTAAGTCATTTATACCATTAGACCAGCTAGATGACAGCAAGTTGTCAACAGATTGCTCAAGGATTTCTCTGAGGAACTAGAGACTTACAAGGGGGAGAAAGTGTCACTCCATCTGGATCCAACCATTACACCAATTGACCTGAAAGCTAGAAAGGTTCTGTTTCTCTAAGGAAATAAAACAATTGAAAAGCTTGAGTATCCAATCAAACAAATTACATTTACCTCCCCAAGGGGCTACACCACTTGCGCTCCAACCAGAGTTTAGAAGGACTATCTATTTTAATGGACAAGCTTAGCACAGGCTACTGCAAAGGAGCAAAACACAAAATGAATAAAACTGAAATATAATGGCACTGAGGAGCTACATAGGTATAAAAGTTCAATCTTACTTGAAATAACATTTTATATGAATTTGAATTCAAGCCCTGTCATTTAAAACTACATATTTATGGAATTAAGAGGGGAATTCCAATTTTACTTCAGGTTGTCATTGATGATCTGCAAGAGGAAGTAGTCTGTTCATGAAATCTGCAGAAGACACTAAATTGATAGGTATTACGAAAGTCACTAAGAAACAACTTAGAAGAAAATGCAAGAGGTTAGATATTGGGCAGGAATGGAGTAGGAAATTCATTCTATTTAAAGGGAAGGTCACTCAGAACACACAGTTTAAATAACATCTCTTTCCAAGTAGCTGAAAATGTTTATGATTGTCATTCTCACTACCTCATATTTACTAGGGAGCAACGCTGTTTCTGATACCAGACAGAATACAGAGACAGAACCATGAAAAATCAAAAAGATCAAAAATGCCAAATGCAAAAGATAAAAGAGTTCTAGGGAATGCGAGAGAAAGCCAATGTTTGTGTATTTATTTTCCTTGATATGAAAAGTGAAGAAAATGTGTATTATTTTAAAGGAAATTCCAGTTATCTTCTGGGCTGTAACAGAATTCAGAAAAGGCTGAGTGTGAGTACATCTGTGAAGAGCAAAGGATACTGTAGAATTCAGCGTGAGACAAAACGTGAGGGGAAAAAAAGAGAATCACTAGTTTAAGTCATAGTATGATTTTTTTTAACTTATTGGAGCAAAGAGAGCGGTGAGCTATACAATCACCATCAATGGGAGAGACTACAAAGTGATCAACAATCATGGGAGAGAGAATTTTGTTCAGGATAAAGAAAGACAGGATTTATGTAGAATTTAGCAAAGTTGTAAGTGTTCACTCATCATTTTAAAAATATATTGAAAAAAATATATATATTGAGCTTTTCAGTCTATCACATATCACTTTTTTCTCAATATCATCATTCTTTACCAAACTCACTCAATTCCATTTGTTTACATATTTATTTACATTAAACATCCACCATGCAACAGGCATTTTGCTATGTTCTTGACACACATAAATGAAGAAAGTATTTGCCTTCAATACATTCAAAATCTACTTAATGCAAAATCTACCTATAAATGTCTAATGAAATCTACCTATATAAAAAATGTTGTATGACCAATAGGAAAAAAATGCTATAGGAGCACAGAGGAGAAAAGGGGAAAGGGATTTAGCGTGCTTTTTACAAAGGAATTTGCATTTGTGCTGGTCATTAAAATATGTGTACAAAAGAACTAGGGATTAAGAGGGAAAGGAAGAAAGGTACAAGGCAGAAGGAACCATGAATGAAGGCAAGCAGGAAGAACTTGAATGAAGATCATTAAGCATAGCTTTCAGAGACTCAGAAAACATTGCAGTTAAAGCTCAAGATACTTAAGAGGGACAATGAGGCTACGATGGACAGTCTAGCACATTGTAAAGGGTCTTGAAAGAGTTGCTAAGAGGAGAATTCATTCTCTAAAGTGTACGTAAGGGTGAGCATAGAGTTTATTTAAACAAAGGAGGCATGTAATCACATTTGTATTTCAGAAAGAAAACAGTTTTCACTCTGGAGGTTGTTTTGGAGACAGAAGTAACTGAAAACAGTACGGTTAAGGGGTGGAGAGTACGGGGTGGGGAGTAGAAAATGAGTTGCAATACACAACCCAAATGCTCGGGAAGGCTCCTCTTTCTAACTCCTACTTGCAAACCAAGTTGTGAAGAACTTTGTTCAAAACTTTAGGGTCATCTTTACTGCTCCTCTAAACTTCCCAATTACTAATGAAATGTTCAGTTTCCTATTTATTTGCCTCATAAACCTGCTTTTGCCTTTAGTTTTCTCCTGCTGCATATTCAATCCATCAGTACCTCTCATCTGTGTTATCATAGGAGCTTCCAAACTGACTGTCCTATTTTCCAAATCTCTTTATTACTACATTGGATGATGCCATCATTCGTTCACTCACTCCGTTCATTCATTCATAAAAATATTTATTGAGAATTGACCACAGTCAGACATGATGCCAGGCCCTGAAGGGAACATCAGTAAATATGGTACAATCTTTGACCTAAAGTTCCTTGGTCTAGTTGGGGATACAAATGTAGAGCATTGAGTTAATTGTGATGATTTCACAGAAGGATTAAGCACATCTTATTCAGGGTTTGAGATGAGAAAATGTTTCCTGAAGAATCTGATGCCAAATGAGTTACAGGAGAAGTAGGGTTAAGCTGAAAAAATAGTAGTGGTGGAGAGGAGTCCTGGCAAAGTCAGGAACGTGTGCGGTTATACAAATGCAAGAAAGACTGATGCACGGCAAGACCTGAGAGTTCAGCATCACTGGAATGAAAGGTACGCAGGGAGGATTTACAGGACATGAGGCTGTGCAGCTGTGAGAGCTAAAAGTCATTGAGCATCTTTGCTCCACACTCAGGCATCTTAAAACTTAGAAGAAGAACACTTGAATTTCGAAAGATCACTGACAGCACTGTGACGATATAAATCTAGGAATCAGAGATTTCATAATCACGAGTATAGGAATAGTGCTAGAGCGAATCATGGTTGTGAATGAGGACTCCAAGGGAGAGTGTGTGAGATGAAAAGTGAATACAGTTAAGCAAGTGGCCATGAAAATACCAAAATAAAGAGCCTGAATGGAAGAAGAAGAGGTCTTATAAAAGAGGCTTGAGGTGATCGGAATACGCTGATGAACGAATGGACATTAGAGTATATACACCTTCTTATTTAACTTGGATATAAAAGGAAGAAACTAAAAACATTAGTTTTGAAAAAAACTAATTATTTGAAGAAACAAATAATTAGGATATAAACACAAAGACATACCAGAAACCAGCATTCAGTGATTAGAAAGGTGTTCTGAACATTCAGCTAAGAAAAGCTTACTGCATTCCCAGAAAAACAAATAAAGATTCATTAACACCATGGTATATGCTACTTGTCCTGGGACTTTAAGGATAAAGAAGGAAACCTATAAAAAATCCCCGCCCCCAACACACGCAGGACGCACGCAGTGAAAAATAATTCTCAAGGTTGTCTCAGATTTCTCTTCAGAAACACGACACATTGTATTAAAGGCTCAGAAATGAAAGAGAAGATAAAGAGAAGTTCATCCTCATCCAAGTCATTGTTCATGAATACAGGCCTTAAAAAGATATGCCCAACTCTACAAGGATTCAGAAGGTACATCACCAGCCATGTTTCCTTTGGAAAACAAATACTTTCACCAAAGAGAAGGCTCAATTCAAATTAAGAAATTAGATAAGTAAGTTACAAAAGGACGGTCAATGAGTATTGAATCCATTTAAACATATTATTTTTAAATAACAGTTGTGAAATGTTATGATAATGCTTGAAATAAAAGTAACAACATTTCAATATAATGATTTTGCTATAATATATTGGGACAAGAATCCTTATTTATACTAACAAAAACTAGACTGTGGGAAGAGAAAAAAAGAATCGTGAAAGCAAAGGTATGATAGCTGCCTTACTTTCCTATGGGAGTTGATATATAGTTTGATGTCTGGAAATCATGACTTGAGAAATACAGGCTTAAATTATTTTTACATATGGATTTTTATGTAAAAAAAATAATAAAATAAATAAAATAATCACTAGCATAAATGAAACCAAATTTAATTCCTCCCAAATTACCAGAGGGAAACAATTACTAATACATTAAGATCTCTTAGTAATCAATAAAAAAGCAAACCCCTTAATTTAAAAAAATAAAACAAGAAAGCAATGTACAGGTATTACTCAGAAGAAAAAAATATATATTCGGCTAGTCAATAAGCCCTACTGAAGGTAAGACGTGCACAAGTTAGGGTAAGAAATGCAAAATGAAACAAGAATGCACGAATATTATTTTGCCCATCAGACTGGGGAAAGTGAAATAGATAATTCCCTGTATTGGCAAGAATTTAAAGGACAGGCACTCTGATTTACTTTTCATAGGAGTCTGCATTAATCAAACACTTTCTGAAGGCAATTTGTCAATATGTACCAAAAGTAAAATTATGTACACCCTTTGAATCAAAACCTGCACCTCTATAATTGACCCTTAGGCTGCACTGAGAAAGCACCTCCGGCTGGAAATCATTAAATCAGTCCACACACCTGTTTGATTTTTCTTTTTTTTTTTTTTTCCCAGTATTAGCCAGCAGTCTATACATAGGCAGTAACAAGGCAGTCTGATGAATAATTTGAGAATTGGGTGTTTGGAGGAAAGAGAAGGACAAGGGGACATGAAATAAAAGAAATGGTTAAGAGACTAGTGAAACTATGTTCTTCGTGGCCTCTGCTAGAAGTGGAGGAAGTGAATCCAGAAGAGACTCAATAGATTCAAAGACAAATACAAGGGTCCAGAGGCTTAGCTCAGGTCTGTAGCCAAAAGTTATGATTCACAATAGAAATGACATCAGAAAGAGGGCTGTTAGTGTGACTAAGTGAGTGGGATGGTATAAAGGGGAGAAAATGAGGTTACATGGTCATTGACCAAAAGATGACGCTGATGTTGAGAAACCTAAGAGTTGGGGTGAGATTTTATTGTGCTCATGGGGAGGTTGCCCCAGATTCCAGCTGTGGCAAAAATATGCGGCAGGTGTTGAAGAAAGTTATATGCTTAGTTAACATGAGCTTAAAAGTACTCTTTCTTTTCAATGCAAGGTTGAAAAAAAATAATAATGTCAATCTTTAGATCTCCACCTGCCCCCAGCACTGAGATGGATGAAAAGTGGGGGAATGAGTGCCCTCCACTTAAAAAGCACAGGAGAGGGGTGCCTCCAGGGAGAGAATCAGTGTTTGTAAGGCCAGGGTTTTGAAGAACTGTTGACCAAGAAGCTGAAAGTGTAGGTAAAGTAGCGTGTACAATGAAAATGTTGCCCAAATGTTGAAGATTAAAGTAAAGAAAGGAAGGACAGAGAAATGACGGCATGAGAACATAGGAGAGGACACATAATTGAAGGACATGAATTGTAACAGAAGATGACAGGGATCTTGGACCCTGCAAGATTAACTGCTCCACATTCCACTGGAATTCTGGGGCGAAGATGGCTCTGTGCTGGCAGGGTGGGGGAGGGATGGAGCGGGAGTTTGGGGTTAGCAGATGCAGACTGGTATATATAGAACGGATAAACAACAAGGTCCTACTCTATAGCACAGAGATCTGTATTCAATATCCTATGATAGGGCTTCCCTGGTGGCGCAGTGGTTGAGAGTCTGCCTGCCAATGCAGAAAACGCGGGTTCGAGCCCTGGTCTGGGAGGATCCCACATGCCACGGAGCAACTGGGCCCGTGAGCCACAACTACTGAGCCTGCGTGTCTGGAGCCTGTGCTCCGCAACAAGAGGGGCCGCGATAGTGAGAGGCCCGCGCACCGCGATGAAGAGTGGCCCCCGCTTGCCGCAACTGGAGAGGGCCCTCGCACAGAAACGAAGACCCAACACATCCAAAAATAAATAAATAAAAAATTAAAAAAATATATCCTATGATAAACCATAATGGAAAGAATATAAAAAAAGAATGTGTATATATATGTATAACTGAATCACTTTGCTTTACAGCAGAAATTAACACAACACTGTAAATCAACTACACGTCAATACATAAAATAAAGGACTGTTTTAACCCGATTCCTTCTTTGTTCAAAACTGCCATCTGTTTCCGTTTGATTATTGAACGGTATTCCCAACTTCTCTCAAGTTTCCATCATCTGATATTCAACATCCTTCAGGCTTTCATCTTACTATGTTCTTACACAAAATCTACTCAAGGCAAACTTGACCAGTCACTCTAAGCATTACATGAATACTCCAACCTTTGTGCCTTGCCACGTCCCTGTACAAAACCCAGAATTCTCCCCCTATTTCTGCCTCTTGAGAACTTTTTGATCCTCAAGGCCCTAGTTAAATTCATTAGGATCCATGAAGCTTCAGAAGATACTGCAACTTCAACAACTATAACCACTCGTATTCATCACTCTATCAGTGTTACAGTCACCAGTGTTTACGTCTTATCTCTTCTACTAATTTCCTTTTACCAAGACTGTTTTTAGCTGATTTTTGTCACTTCCAAAATCTCTACACAGTGTCTTTTACGTAGTGTTTAATTTGAAAAATAAATGAAAACACACAGCAGTCACAAACAGAATAGCAGGCATCAAAAAGAATAACAACTCCTGATTTTGTTCATGCTTTAGCTTTGTGGGCAGAGTTTAAATACCAATACACCACCCGCACCCCTGACATTTAGCTTCTCAGACTCTGAGAATTTTATCATAGGACAACTTGAAAATCCTGACAGGTTGTAAAGGGGTTTTGAAGTAAGGCAGGAGGAACTCCTTTTAAAAACGTAATTTAATTACTTTGCATAAAGGAGAAAACAATCCAAGGTATGAAGGACCCAGAGTGTGGATAAACTTCATACTTCTGTGAATGTAAATAGGATGTAATTTGGAAAAGACAAAAAAAAATAATCTGAATATGAAAAACACTTATAAAACTAATATCAACTTGATAAAGACACTATTTACAAGGAAAACGGTTAAAGACACTACTCAGAATGCATAAACTTGGTTTTCCTAAGCCGTAGAGTAGTAAACTCCAACGACAATAACATTCTGGCAGTCAAAACAAACTATGGAATCCATCGTTAAAAATTTAGTTTCCATTTTCCATTTTCACAATTGAGTTTGGTGTATCTGACCTGATGAAAACAGTCTTCAATAGAGACCAAATTTTTCTGCATGGATTATTCTAAGACCAATATTCTGGCATTCAGACAGTTTTCTTGAGATGCTGAACATTTTATAATTATTAGACAAGAAGAATCTGGGTATAAAAATGGTTTTAATACAGTGCATACTCTCCAGGTGGGCCAAAGTACTCTACAAATTAATGAGGTAGCTATTGGCCATGTGGTGACTTCAATAAACAAACACAGAATCCATTAAGTACCCAATAGTTCCCTTTACAGATCCTCAAACGTAAAAATCTATTTTAAAGCAACACTTCCAAAATGTGTCACAGGGTCTTTAATGCCCTGTGCCACCAGAGACAGAAATAAAGGACCTTATTTTAACTGTTAACCTGCAAGGACATCTTTACCCGCCCTTCCTCTTTCTCCCCTCCCCCCAACTCTGACACTGTCTGAATTCCGTATGATGCAAAATTCTGGTGTGGGAATTCGACTCAAATATCTCGTTGAATAGCATGAGGCTCTCCTGACCCTCTAACCTTCTCTTTTGTCCGAATCTCCTGAGAACCAGGCATGTGTCACACTGTAGCTAGCTTCCCCTGGAATAGCATTTTCGGAAAGGGGGAAAAACCCTTGCCCAGGACTGACTACATTCTGCCGAGATCCAGTTACACGGCTGTTTAAAGTTAAAATCAACAAATTTCTATCAATTTACCTCAGTGAGTTTAATTATAACTGTTATTTTCTCGGGGAAAAAAATCTACCTTTCATGGAAGGCAAGGGGGTCCCAAGGTGACGATTCCAGTTTGAGAAGTCAGTGAAAACAAATGTCTGGCAAGAAATGATGCTTTTTCCATAAATGAGATTGTTTTAATGTTCTTCTTTCTTCAGAGCTCACTTTAAAGTGACCCTTAAGGATCTCCTCCTTAAGGATTTCATCTTTCGCTGGAAATCCACTAACTTTGTGTGTTTGGGTTATGCTGCCTTTTGGCTGTTGCTGCCGGTAACCAACTAACTTTGTTGTTTTGTAGTTTGCGGGGGGAAAAAAGTCTTTTCCACTCTTTGTATTTTAATATTTTAACTTAAAATGGAACTTGCAAATGCAAAGGAATTCCAGGTGATTTAAGACACAGAAGCTGAATTTCTATGATGGGCATAGTGAACAGAAAAACAGCTCATTTTGCACATAAAAGCAGCTTTTTACAAATGTCATGAGGCATTTGCACAGGGTCTTGTTCTCAGTCAGACCAAAATGCTAATGCCATGTTAACAGAGGGAGGAATCAAAGAATGACATTAGAGGACAAGCCAGACCACGATTTATCTACATAACGCTCTGCAGTCCGATGGCAACTTCTAAGCTGGGGACACCACTGGCTGAGGTTCCTGCCAAGGAAACTCCTGCTGCTTTTCTGTGAGGAAATTCCTGTCTTTTGTAACTTATCATGCAGTTCTTTCCTTGCCTCCCCCTACATATTCTTCAAACAATCAAAGGGATATTGGAACTCCTGTATCTAAAGGCAAATCAGTTTTAATCTTCTATGACAAATTTTCACAAAGCTATATGTAACTGTAGGACAAGGATAAGGATTTAAAAGGCAGCGATGGAGCAGAATAAAACAATTAAAAGGAACTATGGGCCAGGCTTCCCTGGTGGCAGAGAGGTTAAGAATCCGCCTGCCAATGCAGGGGATACAGGTTCGAGCCCTGGCCCGGGAAGATCCCACGTGGCACGGAGCAGCTAAGCCCGTGCACCACAGCTACTGAGCCTGCACTCTAGAGCCTGCGAGCCACAACTACTGAGCCCGCGCGCTGCAATTACTGAAGCCCTAGCGCCTAGAGCCTGTGCTCCGCAGCAAGAGAAGCCACCGCAATGAGAAGCCCGTGCACCGCCAATGAAGAGTAGCCCCCGCCCGCCACAACTAGAGAAAGCCCGCGCGCAGCAACGAAGACCCAACCCAGCCAAAAATAAATAAATAAATAAATAAATTTATTTAAAAAAAAGAATAGTATTGGGACCCAAAAAAAGGATGAACACCATCTAAATTATAAATAAATGGACACTACTATTTATTTATCTCCTTGTGCTTGGAAACTCAGCTGTTATTTACAACATAGAGAAATGACAAATCACTTCTTAAAGGAAGTAAGGAATCAGTCCTTTTATGATAAAAGCGTTGGTGGGGGTTGGCCCAACTTACTTCTACCAATTCACCCACTTACATAGCATTTCTTCCAGGGATAAATTTACTACGTAGGATTTTTCTAATGACAATAAAACAATTTTAAATCTTAACTCATATTTAAGCAGGAGAAATTCTTAATCTGACATTAACTTCTTAACCTGCTTTCTTTTCTCCATTTATATACTCTCCATTCATTTCTAAAAGAGATTTATATGCTGAGAAGATTTACAGCTAATGGAACAGAAAGTAAATGCACACCTTAAATAATTGGGCTATTTTCTTCAATACAAATACTTGTCACATCCCTAATGAGGAAAGTATGGTATTTCTAAATACATTAAAATCTTGCCTCAAACACATTTTTATTTACAGAGAACTTTTTTTTTTCTATATATCTTCCCTTCAGAACCACTGGAAATGATTTCGTTTTTATTTTAAAATATAGCCAAACATTTCCACCAACACTCAGGCATCAGGTGGACAAAATAATAGTGACTTACATTTACATCTTGCTTCTCAGCTGTCAGTACATTTACTAGCTGTCAGTAAAAGAGGAAAATTTAAAAATTGACTGTCAGTTTTTTAAAAAAGAAAGTATACCAGCAAATGTGGAGAAAATAATTTCAAAAAATATTTCACCCGTTTTCAGCATGAGTTTTTCTCCTATGTGAAACGTATAACTGCATAATTTGAATGGTTTGATGTCTTAAAATCGCAGATTCTAGAGAAAATGGAACTGCATGGATAAAACATGTTTGCTTTGAAATCACTATTTCCAAACTAGCTTGGGGCTGATGTAAACACGACTGCCATTCACCTAGTCAAATAAAGGGATTCTGGAGCTTTGCAGTGTTATTTGTATAGAACAGGAGACTTAGGCTCAGATTATTAGATCTATATGTCCCTTAAATTTCCCAACCAGAATCTTAATGAATTTAACATAACTGAAAAGTTGAGCATATAATACCATAATGAAGAATGCATTCACACCTTAACTGCACCTCTTCCCGAACATAAAACCCCAAGTCTTAATTATTTTCCCAATCTCAATATTCAGAAATGGCAACAGAGCTTTTCTTTTATAATACATTGGGTTATATGTATTTTATAGTTCAATGCAAGTATTTTAGAATATGTGATTTACATTATACATTACATTCACTTTAAAGGGCTAAATGGTCTTGAAATGGATCATTCTATACCTAAGCTTTTAAGAGAACTCATGGATCTAAATAACTAACAGAAGATAAAGGAATAATGATATGACAAATTAATGTGTGCCTATGTTACTGGTATTCATAAGCACACAAAACTTTGAAGATTTTAAGTTTATTAGAGATGTAAGAATTCTCCCATCGCTTGGGCATTTTCCTGGTATAGTGGTGCAATTGCTCATCAAGGAGACTCCTTACATTTAATCATCACTCATCTGACTTAATGAAATTAAACCTGGATGAAGGCACGTTATTTTTATTCAAATAATGAACCTGAATCGTTACAGCATTCTGTCCAGAGATAACCAATGGACAGACGAGAACATCAACTCTGAATATATTTAAATATAGATTTACACATGCAGTATTAGGGAAGGTAAAAACAGGCTATGAAATAAACATTAGGCATCAACTCTAAGCTCACTGTCAAGAGTACGCCCAAGCTTCTAACCACAGAGTTCAGCTGAAGGTAACTATCTGTCAAATGTAATCTGTGCAAGTGAATATGCTTAAGCTGGTGTTATGAATCAACCAAAATTGCTTTGGTCTTATTGACATTCAATTTTGAGAAGTTGCAGCTCATCCCGTCCAATAGACAGTCTGACAACACCAAGAGTGCTTCCAGTGACAGAAAGCTTTAAATATAGATGCAACTATCATCAAAATACACATGGAACTAAACTTTATGATCCTTCAGAGAATCTTTTGAAATTGGTCAGGAAGTCATCAGCTGGTCATAGATGCCCCCAAGAGCTCATCTCACTGCTCTAACGTCTGCCACCTGGCTCAGTTAACAAACCATTATTAATCTTGAAAAAAAATAACGAATATAGATTTGATTGACAGGTAAAGTCCTCCTGGATTAGTAGGAGAGTTCCTGTTGCATTGTGCTTAACCCCACTTTGTCACTTCGCAGGTCTGCCTTTTATCTTTTCTACCATTTGAGACTTGTCCCCAATATATCTTAATAAATAATAACCAGGCATGCAGGAAGAAATCCAGAGGGTCAATTTTAGACAATGCCTTGCAGATATTTTTTTGACATGTATTGAGTTTGCATAAGCACTGCATTATACCAACAAGAGAACTAAGGTGAGTGAGGTTAAATGACTCGCTTGGAGTTGTTTCCCCTTGGGCACTGTGACCTCTCAAGTAGATTCTGCCGGGTCCCATATGCTTTTGTTCCAGGTCTTAATCCTGTATTGAACAAACTTTCCATTTATTTCCTGTCTGGGCATATTTTCTTTTTCTTTTTTTTTTTTAATAAATTTATTTATTTATTTATTTATATTTCATTTTTGGCCCCGTTGGGTCTTCGTTGCTGCAGGCGGGTTTTCTCTAGTTGCGGCGAGCAGGGGTTACTCTTCGTTGTGGTGTGTGGGCTTCTCATTGCGGTGACTTCTCTTGTTGTGGAGCATGGGCTTTAGGCGCACAGGCTTCAGTAGTTGTGGTGCATGGGCTCAGTAGTTGTGGCGCACGGGCTTAGCTGCTCCGCAGCATGTGGGATCTTCCCAGACCAGGGCTCAAACCCATGTCCGCTGCATTGGCAAGAGGATTTTTAACCACTGCGCTACCAGCGAAGTCCATATTTTCAACCAAGAAAAGTACATTGAGCTCCAAACAAGTTGTGATGTTCTGCTCACCTCTGTTCAATACCCTCAATTGCTCTGTAGCTCATTGGTCTCATCTGTACCTTCTTCACAGGGTAGCTCATAAAATGACATGTAAAACCCTTGACACCGTAAGAAACCAATCAACATAGGTGGGTAGAGTGATGTTTTACTTTCTAAAGTACTAAGTAAACACTTTCCTGTCCCTCTAAGAGAAATTGCACTGCTAAGAACAAATCTTTACAGGACATAAGGACAAGTACATGACTTGCAACATTATTTAAAAAAAAAAAAATCTAGAGTGTAGTAGATTCCTGGACTCTCACGCTAGGCCTGTTTTTAGTAGCAGCGCTTGCCTTCTTTCAGGGAATCTCTATTATTGATACTTCCTTCAAGACCTACCTCAAACTATGAAGCTACGTGGAAATAAATTGTGATGCAATGTTAACTTAAAAAAAAAGGGAGGAGGAGTAGACAACATTATATATGCACAAAGGGTGTGCTATGGTTAGATCTAAAATATGTACGTGAGACTAGAGAGAATTACATTAATATTATAACAAAATTACTGGAGGGGTTGGTTGGGTTTGTATTTTTTCTTATTTATTTTCTAAGTATTCTAAAATATTGATTCTATCACAGACATAGAGAACAGACTGGTGGTTGCCAAGGGGGAGGTGGGGTGGGGAAGGGATGGAGTGGAAGTTTGCAGTTAGCAGATGTAAACTAGCATATACAGGATGGATGAACAACAAGGTCCTACTGTATAGCACAGGGAACTATATTCAATATCCTGTGATAAACCATATTGGAAAAGAATATGAAAAAGAATGTGATATATATATATATATGTACATGTATAACTGAGTCACTTTGCTGTACAGCAGTAATTAACACATTATAAATCAACTATACTTCAATCAAAATAAAAATTTAAAAATGCTGATTCTATAACTTAGGTGATTTTTTTTTAAATCTCATTTTTATCCAAAAATTATTTTCCAACAATCTCTACCCAACCTGCACACATTGCTTCTTTTCTCCTCTGTACAGCTTCTTAGGGACAGAGGCCACAAATTCACCATCTTTGCTCACCTTAAGACCTTTCATGAAGTGGTGTGTGCGTACCAGATGTCAAGGGTGTTACATTCGTAAAAGTGTTCTAGGCAAGAGGATTTGACTTGTTTACTAGGGCCATGGCCACAGAGGTTCTTTTCAAGTACTGCATGTGAAAGGGGAAGACACATTTCCCAATGCTGACTTTTACACGTGCTCTTTTCTCAAGTACACTGTGGCCTTGCTCCAGTCAGCTGCTTTTGTGTCACCAAAGACTACTGGACAAAAAAGTTCCTCCTGAATATGGGTAAAAGACAAGTTTTCTTGAAGATCTTATTTATATAGTTCTTACAATTTTCTTATTTTCCAGCAAATATATAAATTGAAAATTTAATCAAAGGAGTTCCAAAAATACTAAAAAGAATGTGTATAAAACAAAGATAAGGTTCAGGGCTTCCCTGGTGGCACAGTGGTTGAGAATCTGCCTGCCAACGCAGGGGTCACTGGTTCGGGCCCTGGTCTGGGAAGATCCCACATGCCGCGGAGCAACTAAGCCCGTGCACCACAACTACTGAGCCTGCGCATCTGGAGCCTGTGCTCCGCAACAAGAGAGGCCACGATAGTGAGAGGCCCGTGCACCGTGATGAAGAGTGGCCCCTGCTCGCCACAACTAGAGAAAGCCCTTGCACAGAAATGAAGACCCAACACAGCCAAAAATAAATAAATAAGTAAATTAATTAATTTAAAAAAAAAAGATAAGGTTCATAAGTAAAACAATTTGCATTTTGGGGGCTTGTACTCAAAACACATTAAATAGGACTTAACATCTTCAGGCTTACTTGTTTCAGGTATTTTTGATCACTAGTTATTTCCCATATGGCTTTTTATTTATTTCTGAATTTTAAAAATCTTATGGCTTTTGATTTTTTTTATCATTGAAGTATAGTTGATTTACAATGTTGTGTTTGTTTCAGGTGTACAGCAAAGTGATTCATTTACATACATATACATATATTCTTTTTCAGATTCTTTTCCCTTGTAGGTTATTACAAAATGTTGAATATAGTTCCCTGTGCTATACAGTAGCCCTTGCTGTTTATCTATTTTATATACAGTAGTGTGTATATGTTAATCCCAAACTCCTAATTTATTCCTCCTCCCCTTTCCCCTTTGGTAGCCATAGGCTTGTTTTCTATATCTGTGGATTTATCTCTGTTTTGTATATAAGTTAATTTGTATCATTTTTTTATTTTTAGATTCCCTATATAAGCAATATCCTATATTTGTCTTTGTCTGGCTTACTTTACTTAGTATGATAATCTCTAGGTCCATCCATGTTGCTGCAAATGGCCTTATTTCATTCTTTTTAATGGCTGAGTAATATTCCTTTGTATATATGTACCACATCTTCTTTATCCATTCCTCTGTCAATGGACATGTAGGTTGCTTCCATGTCTTGGCTATTGTAAATAGTGCTGCAATGAACTTTGGGGTGCATGTATCTTTTCAAATTACGGTTTTCTCCAGGTATATGTCCATGGGTGGGATTGCAGGATCATATGGTAGCTCTATTTTTAGTTTTTTAAGGAACCTCAATACTGTTCTCCATAGTGACTGCACAATTTACATTCCCACCAACTGTGTAGGAGGGTTCCTTTTTCTCCGCACCATCTCCAGCGTTTATTTGTAGACTTTTTGATGATGACCATTCTGACAGGTGTGAGGTGTTAACTCATTGGCTTTTGATGTTTTTATTTTCTTACATGGAAGATGTCAATCATAAATATTATTAATGGACTGAAAATAATGTTTATGAAATACTGAAAATTAGAAAGCATCATACAAGTCTTCTGATTCTGACCAAGATGGAGTAAGGCCACTTCAGCCTATCTTTCCTTGCAATTACGAACAAAAAACCCTGAACAAAATACAAAAGGCAACCACCTGCGGATTCTGAAAAATGAACAAAAGCAAACAGATTGTGAAAAGGAGTCATAACCTAAAGAACTGAAAACTTCCAATCTGTAAAAGGCATTGTTGAAAGAATGGGAAGACAAGCTACAGACTGGGAGAATATTTGGAAAACAAACAACTGTCAAAAGGCTCATATGAAGAATACATAAAAGCCATTGAAAGTCCCCAGTGAGAAAACAAAGAACACATTTTTTAAATGGGAAGATTTTGGACAAATACTTCACCAAAGAAGATACATGGAGGAAAAACACAGAAGCCCCTCTATGTCATTGATCACCAGGGAAATGCAGATCAAAACCACAATGAGATATCAATAAATATCTATCAGAAGAATGGCTAACTAGGTACAGGTAGGTAGGTAGATGGGTAGGTAGACAGACCAACAATATCAAGTGCTGGCAAACAAATCAACTATAATCTCACATCTCGCTGGTGGGAATACAAAATGAGACAGCCACTTTGGAGGAAAGCTTGGCAATTTCTGAAAACTTTACGCATACACCTACCATAGGAGCCAGCCACCCTACTACTAGGTATTTACTGAGATAACAGATCAGAGGTTGACAGGGTGCAGGAGTGGGAAGAGGGCAATGGCTATAAAAGGGTACCAGAAGAATATGTGGAGGTTCCATATCTCTTCTATACGTTGATTGGATGGTGGTTACATAACTATTATGGTTGCATGATATTTTATGCTTTTACCAAAACTGATAGAAGTGTACACAAAAAAGGAAGTAGATTTTGCTGTATGTACATAAGTTTTAAATGAATAAGAAAATGTAAAAAAAAAAGCATCATACAAATATGTAATAATAATCCTTTTCAAAAACCTTTACTAGAACAGATAACAGACTTTTCACAGAAACGTCAAATATCACCTGCAAATGTCTCTCAATTGTCAATGAGGCAAATGGTTTCGATCACCAACTTGAGGCCCTAATAAGTGATCCAGACATTTTAAATTCTAACTATCTGATCTCACACTTAAACTCGATGTCACCTCAAAACACTGTGAGACTTCTGCAACGTTGTTTCGCTTTTCAAATCTACCATTTACTGAAATCCTATTATTTTCATATAAATGAAACTCCTCCTCTCTTAAGCACAATATTTCTGATGCTTACAATAATATGCACTTTCTTTAAATAGAAATTTTTAACAATCAACTTTACTTTAACTTGGATCATCTTTTAAGTCAAAATATAGTATGTCACCAATTCAGAATTCTTATCAGCTATCCTTAGAAATTGCATAAGCCAATTTTAGAATTTCCTTTCTGTCCCCATTTTTCTTATTTTATGCTTTGATAAACTTCCCTCAATTAAATATGGTTAACCTTAAGTCCAAGTCTTTTCTGTACAGGTTTGACATCACACCTTATACCCCTCAAAAAAAGAAGAAAAAAAAAAAAACACATTGCAAATTATAAGGAAATAGCGAAGGATGAAACTCTAAAGCAATTTTTCTCAAAGAAGGTGGTTTTGCCTCTGAGGGGACACTTGGCCATGTCTGAAGACACATTTGCTTGTCACTGGGTTGGAGGGAGATGGAGAGATGGGAGGTTTGCTACTGATATCTAGTAGGTAGAGGCCAGGATTGACGCTAAACATCCTACAACGTACAGGAAAGCCCCTACGACAGAGAATTATCCTGTCCAAAATGTCAAAAGTGCTGAGATTGAACCCACAGATGCAGAGAACTAGTGGTTACTAGTGGGGAGAGAAAAGGGGGGAGGGACAATATAGGGGTAGGGGATTAAGAGGTACAAACTATTAGGTATAAAATAAGCTCCAAGGATATATTGTACAACACGGGGAATATAGCCAATAGTTTATAATAACTATAAATGGAGTATAAACTTTAAAAATTGTGAACCATTATACTGTACACCTGTAATTTATGTAATACATCAACTACATCAACTACATCAACTGTACTTCAATTTAAAAAAAAAAAGTGCTGAGATTGAGAAATCCTGCCCCAAAGAAATCAACCTATTCAAGAATGACATATACTAATGAAAACGTGAGCATAAAATCAAAACTTGGGGTAATTTCTAGGCATTCCACTTATTCTCTTTCCAACGACTCCACAGCTACATATTGATACTACAGATTTTTCAATATCAAAAAGCAGTAACAGTACATTATCACTTGTTCTACAAAGGCATAAGACTGTAGCAGTTTAAGAAATACATCAAAAGTTTGCAATAGAAAGAAATATATGTGATTTAAGGAAACAGAAAGCCATACAAAAATGAGTTGGAGTGCAAAGAAATCTTGAATCAATGACTTCCTGCATGGGAACACAGGTCTGTTTTTTAAGGTCTGGCTCAATAAAAAAAACCGAATACATTTCTGTTTATGCTAAATCTAAAACTCCATATGAATTTTCGATGATTCTGTGTGAAACAGTATAAAATCTGTATTTATTAGTATAAGTTTTCCATGAGAGCTTCCACTGTCCATTTAAAAAGCAAGTCACCTATTATTAATGCTCAGTTACACTAGAGTTAATGATTTAGGACAGGATATCTAATAGGTCGCAACAAAAATTAACAACAGCTAATAATTATAGATGCTAATTTGGATAAGCTCTCACTAATTAATAGAAGAATTTATCCTTGGCATTTATTTTAACCACGATCAAGCATTGCTTATTATTTTAATCGACTACATGAACCAGTTACACATGGTGCAAATGAACATCAAACTACATATATTAACACAAGAAACTCTCAATCTTGAGATCTGCAAATAGTGACAATTGCTTTTGCATCATAAGACAGCTACGTACCTCATTCACAAATCAAATATAAACCAAGATGATGGTCACTTTAACATGGAAAGAGACAAGTCTTGAGGGGTCACAAGTAGCTTTTCGACACCTAACGTTGCTACAAAAGACATACCTGCCAAAATTAATTGAAACATAATGCGAAAAAGTACAAACTACCTTATCTCTCCGAGCTCCATTCTGTATTTAATATGAAACATTAGCAATCTCTTTCCTCTGAAGTGTTCATGGTCACCTAAATAGGCTGAAATGTTGACATACTGATGCCAAGTTAAATGTTGCCCTTGAATCAAGTCTCTATTTCTAATTGAGAATTAATCTTGGACTTGCCCACATGAAAGGGATGGATCTCTGCCAGCTGCAGTAGTTGCAATACTCACAGGCAATAAAGGACACACCTTGTTGGCCTATGTATTTATTTTACATTTATCTGGTGTGATATTTGGTTCAGAAACCATTTCAACCTTTTAACTTCTATTTTGACAAAAGAGTTACTGAAAAACGTTACGAGACTCTGCAAATGCTCACCCATAGGTTTCTCATAAAGCATTTTATAATTCGTCAGGACACCTGAACACTGCTGCAACATATGTGAAATTTTTTTTTGTAAATAAGACCATGTCTAGCTTTGTCCAAATTGACTTTGCAATATTTGACCAGTGTATCATCTTTTTCCTATATCCAATTCATTCTATGAAGGATTCTTCCTTACTTCACACCATTTTAGCCAACATGTTTTAAACATAATGAAGAGTTTATGATAAAAAGCATTAAGAAAGGGTAGACAAGGTCTCCTTTAAAACATGGTGACTTCTGGTCCTGGCAACGATGGAGTAGTCCTATTCCTCCCAGGTCCTCTTTCCATAATTTAAAAACCCTGGGCATAACATGACAAACAAGTATAGGAGGACTCTTCAAGGTGGGAAGAAGGCAAAAAAAACTTAGGGACCTCAGGATTTGAGAAACAACATGGCAGTTAATCCCCTAGTATTCTTCTTACTGCCCGTATACCCTAGACAGACCATTCCAGAAGCATCTATCCTAGAACTGCCAACAGGCACAGGTAAAATAAATTCCAAGAATAGTCTACTTCTCCTAAATAAAGGACAGGGAAAATGGTGGCTTAAGATAAAAGGCCTTTTAGGCAATGTCTGCTCTACTTCAGCCAAACACCAATGGAAAAACCACAGAGAAACACATAAACAGACACTCTCTCATGGTTCTAACAGAGCCCATCAAGAGGTTAATCTTTCATCCCACCCTCCCACCCAGCAGAAGTAAGCTGCAGTACCTTGAATCCCCTACATGGTAGAAATGACAGGGCCATTCAGAGATCTCATCTTTTATTGCCCCTGGCAAAGCTGGCAGTGTTCTAGTTCCCTGCAGGGTGGTGCTGAAAACCCAACAAGGAGCTGCTCTTCCCTTCTCCACTTGGCGAAAGCAGGCAACTCTCCAAACTAACGGTAGGGGGAGTATTGGTGGCAAAGAGTAAGGAACTTATTTTCTATACCCTGCTCCACGGAAGGAGGTGGCACTCTGATCCCCTTTCAAAATAGTATTGGCAGGGTGAGAGGGGAGCTGATCTGCCATCCCCACCTGACTGAAGTGGGCCGTACTCCAATTCTTCACCAGGGGAGTGTAACCTCAGCCCAGCAAGGACTGAGACTCCAACTCTACCCTCCCATCTGACAACAGGGAGACCTAATGAGGAGGTGCAGAGGCAGGGCGAGTCAGCATTCCACTCCCCCCACTGCCCCCTGCCAGGGCCTAGCAGGAGCTGACCCTTCCTACTCACCCAGCATCAGTAAGACTGAACAAGGAAAGGAAGTGTGAGCCAGGGCTGGTGAGCACTTTATCTCCCCCAATCCTTGGTGCCAGGGGAGCCCAGTTGAGAGCTGTACCTCTACACCCACTTCATGGCAATGAGACTGAATGCAGTGTTGTGTATCAGGGCTAGTCTGTATTCTGTTTCACACCCAACTCCCACCAAGTGAGCCTAATGGGGAGCTGAGCTGGGCCCCCATCCCAACTTGTGTTAGTGAGACTGAAGGATGTGGTGTGAGGTAGGGCTGGTCAGTATTCCACTGTCCTCTTTACTTCCTTGTGAAGTGAACCCAATGGGAAGCTGAGCCTCCACTTACACCTGGCATACGTGAGGCAGAATAAGGTGACAGGAGAGGGGTTACTTGACACTCCACTGCCCCTTCCTTGGTGTCAACGGGGACCAGCAAGAAGCTGAGCTTCCACTCACCCCACAGTCACAAAGGGGTGTGAGTCAGCAATGTGCTTCCCCCTCCTGGTGACAGTGGGGCTCAGCAGGCATATATCTGGAGAAAACCATAATTTGACAAGATACATGCACCCGAATGTTCATTGCAGCACTATTTACGATAGCCAAGACATGGACGCAACCTAAATCTCCATCGACAGAGGAATGGATAAAGAAGATATGGTACATATATACAATGGAATATTACTCAGCCATAAAAAAGAATGAAATAATGCCATTAGCAGCAACATGCATGGACCTAGAGATTATCATACTAAGTGAAGTACGTCAGACAGAGAAAGACAAATATCATATGATATCACTTATATGTGGAATCTACAAAATGATACAAATAAACTTATTTACAAGACAGAAACAGACTCACAGACTTCAAAAACACACTTATGGTTACCAAAGGGGAAAGGTGGTGGGGAGGATAAATTAGGAGTTTGGAGTTCACATATACACACTACTATATATGAAATAGATAATCAACAAGGACCTACTGTATAGCACGGGGAACTCTACTCAATATTCTGTAATAACCTATATGCGTAAAGAATCTGAAAAGGAATAGATATATGTATAACTGAATCACTTTGTTGTACACCTGAAACTAACACAACATTGTAAATCAACTATACTCCAATATAAAATAAAAATCAAATTTAAAAAAAAGAATCCATCAGCACTTGGAGATGACAGGTGGGTGGGTAGGTGGCCCACTTTCACTGAGGAGGTGTTGAAAATGCTAACCTTCCAACCCATCATCTGCAACAAGGCCACCAGTGAGGTGGTGGTGACAGGGACAGGTGGGAAGCTGAACATACACATTCACCTGGCCACTGTGTCACATCTCAATAGGGGGACAGCCTAATGATAAAACAAAAAGTAAACTGGAGCCAGAGTCTCATAATATAGTATCCAAAATGTCCAGGATAAAATAAAAGTCACGTGTCATACAAATAACCAGAAAAACTATGACTTGAATGAGAACAGAAAATCTACCAATACCAACACTGAGATGAATCAGATAGAAGAATTATCTGATAAGGATTTAAAAGCATAAAAATACTTCCACAAGAAATTGTGAATTCTTTCACAGTGAATGAAGAAGAGAAAATCTCAGCAAAGTAATAGAAGTTATAATAAAAGATCCAAATGGAAATTTAAGAATTATTTTTAAACAAAACTTTGAGACAACAATTAAAAAACTTGCTATATGGACTCAAGAGTAAAGTTAAGATGATGGAATAGAAACTGTGAACCTGAAGACAAATCAATGGTATTTACCTAAATTGAAACAACAGAGAAAATATTAAAAGAAATAAAATGAAGAGAGCCTCAAGGATCTGTGGGACAATAACAGAGATAGTATCTATATAATTAGAATCATAGAGGAGAATGACGCTGAAAATATATTGAAAGAAATATTGTCTGAAAACATTGAAAAACGGCAAAAGACAAACATACAGATTCAAGAGGCTGAGCAAACTCCCAATAATAGGATAATACCAAAGAAATTCATGCCAAGGAATTCAATATTAAACTTCTGAAAACAAAGCAAAAAGAGAAACTCTTGAAAGTTGCCACAGGAAACTGATGCAAAACTTATAAGGGAATATCAATTCAAATTACAACAGGTTTCTCACCTGAATGATGGAGGCCAGAAGGAGCGGCACATTTTTCAAGTAGTGAAAGAAATTAACTCTCAATCACAAATTTTACATTCAGCAAAAATATCCTTTAGGAATGAAGGGAAAATCAACACATTCTCAGTTGAATGAAAACTAAAAGAATTTGTTTTCATCCAGCCCACTCTTAAAGAGGGACTAAAGAAAGTCCTTTAAACAGAAACAAAATGACAACAAAAGGTTTAGAATTTCAGGAAGAAAATAAGAACATCAGAATGAGTAATATTAGGAGTAAATACATAAACTATGCTTATCGTAAGTTTATTAAATAATATTTGATGGTCAAAGCAAAAACTTTAACACCATTTGATGTGGTGCTCAATGTATGGAGAGGAAACAATCAAGACAATTATACTTAAAAAGCAGTGTAGGTAAAGGGACCTAAATGTAAAGTTTCTACACTTCAACTGAAGTGACAAAACATCAATGTCAGTAGACTAAGTTAATTATATATACTGTAATACCTAAGCCACTAAGAACGTTATACAAAAAGATACACCAAAAATGTTATAAGTAAAGATGGAATCCTAAAATGTGTTCAAGTAACCCACAGCAAGGTAAGAAAAGCAAAACAGAAAAACCAAAATCAGAAGAAACAGAGAACTAATGACAAAATTGCAGACATAAGTCTATCACATCATTAAGAAGCTTAGATGTAAATGGTCTAAATACACCAAATAAATGACAGAGATTGGCAGAGTGGATTAAAATTAGATAGATACATAGATAATTGATATATATGCAGAATATAAATAAATACATACAGAATATATGTATATGTTTATATATATATATAAAACATGCTATGCAACAGCAGAATACACATTAATTTCAAGTGCTCACAGAACGTTCACCAAGAACGTTGGACCATTTTTTAAAAACTCAACAAATTTAAGAACTGAAACCAAACAGTGTTTTTTCTGACCACAATGGATTAAAATTGGAAATCAATATCAGAAATATAATTTTGTTAAATCTTCAAAAGCTTGGAAACTAGACAACCTACTTGTAATTAATGCATGAGTCAAAGAAGTCTCAACAAAAATAAAAAATACATAGAACTGAATAAAAATGAAAATACAACATACTAAAATATTTGTGATACAGCTAAAGCAGTACAAAGAGGAATATTCACAACACTAAATTAAACATTAAATTAAATTACACACTAAATCACAGCACTAAACCTACTGCTTGCTTTTAAGAAGAGAAAAGATCTGGAAATATCAATCTAAGTTCTTACCTCAAGAAACCCCAGAAAAAGAGCAAAATAAGCACAAATCAAGCAGACAGAAGGAAATAATAAATATAAAAGCAGAAATCAATGAAATTGAGGATGGCTAAACAATAGAGAAAAATCAAGGAAACAAAAATGTGGTTTTTCAAAAATATCAATTAAATTATAAACTTTTAGCAAGACTAACAATTATAAGAGAGAAGACACAAATAATATCAATAATGAAGCAGGTGGTATCACTTTAGATCCTATAGCCAGTAAAATGATAATAAGGGGTAATAAAAGATAAGATGAGTAATATTACAGTCACAAATTCAACATCTTAGAAGAAATAGACTAATTGTCTGAAAAACCACAAACTACCTAAAATCAACCAAAATAAAATAGACAATCTGAATTAAAGAAATTCAATTTAATTAAAAATCTCCCAATATGAGATCTCCAAACAGCTTCACTAAACCTGGAGACGCCTACCAAACATTTAAGGAAGAATTGACACTAATTTTACATAACCTATTTCAGAAAACAGAATAGGAGGGAACACTTCCCAACTCATTTTATGAGGATAGCGTTAACCTAATACCAAAAGATAGTACGAGAAAGGAAAATTATGGATCAATACAGCTCATGAACATAGATGGAAAATTCCTCAGAGGAATACTAGTAAATCAAATCAAGCAGCATATAAAAGGAATCATCATGACCAAGTCAAATTTATTCCAGGTATGTGAAGTTGGTTAAACATTTGAAAATCAATCAGTGTAACCAACCAGATTAACAGGCTAAAGAAGAAAAATCACATCAATTGATGTAAAAAAGGACTTTAACAAAATCCAACACTCATTATGATGAAAATTTTTAGTAAATTAGCAATAAAGGGAAATTTCCTCAACATGATGAAGAGCATCTACAGCTAACGTTATACTTATTCGTGAAAAACTGAATGTTTTCTCCCTAAGATCAGAAACAAAGCAAAGATGTTTGTTATTACCACTCTTACTCAACATAGTATTAGAAATTCTAGCTATTGCAACAAAGAAATAAAAAAATAAAAATCACACAGACTGGAAAGAAAGAAACTGCTCCTAATTACAGGCAACATGATTGTCTATGTAGAAAATCCCAACAAATTACAAAAGAACTTTCAGAACTGATAAGTTAGTTCAGCAAGGTTTTTAAATATAGGATTAAGCCCCCCAAATCAGTAACATTTTCTGTATTATAACAAAAAATATGTGGGAACTAAAATTTAAAACCTATAACCAATTTCAATCACTCCAAAGAAAATTAAACACTTATGAATAAACTTAGCAAAACATGCACAGGATCTGTATGCTGAAAATTACAAAATACCAATAAAAGAAATCAAAGATCTAAATTGTTCATGTATTGGAAGGTTCCGCATAGTAAAAGATACCAATTCTCCCCAAGTTGATCTGTAGATGCGATGAAATTCCTAACAAAATCCCAACAAGACATTTGTAGACACAGGTAAATTTATTCTAAAACTTATATGGAAAGGCACAGGCCCTGAAATATATTTTAAAAATGAAATCTGTGGTGAAGTAAGGAACAAGTTGGGTGTGTTTATAAAAGGGAAATTTGGGGTAGACTTATGGTAATAGAACTGTTCTTTATCTTGACTATGATGGAGCCACAAATCTACATATGTGATAAAATTGTATAGAACTACACACACAAACAAGTCAAGAAAAATGGAAAGTCTAAATAAAGGGGGTGGATTGTATCAATGTCAGTATCCTGGTTGTGATATTATACTATAGTTTTGCAAGATGTTACCCTTGGGTAAGGGATACTTGGGATCTCTCAGTATTATTTCTCACAAATGTTTGCGAGTCGACAATTGTCTCAAAAAAAGTTAATTAAAAATGAACAAAGAAGCACTATCTACACTGGACCTCTCCAAGTTTAGTGTTTCCCAGTTTTCAAAATTTCTTGGGTCTCACTTCTCTTTAATATTTATAAAAGCCACTTCCCACAAACTTTGAGATGTTCTACCTGAGATGGGTACAGGTATTTTAAGAGATTAAATAATAATGGTGACCATTTGTCCCAATGTGTATTCCCACAGAATTCATCTTATTTCCAGATTACTGCTACCTCTCATTCAACCCAAACATTGAACCCAACTCTTTTCTGTAAATTCCCTAAGGTACCAAACCCCTCAAAATAGCTACCTGTAATCGATTTTGGCCAAATAACTACAACAACACAAGGGATTTGCATCCCAGAAAACAACAAACTTAAAATTACATACTGCACATCCATAATCTAAACTTTCTTGGTCAACCCCACTACAGTGAAACTGGCATGAGCTGAGTCTCCTCTTCCAGCCCCTCGTCTCTGGCTCTCCTCCCCTCCCCGACCCGCAACTGGAATGCCTTCTGTCCTTTCCCTGCCCTTTCCTTTTTCCTTTCTTTCTTTTCTCCCTAGATTGAGAACCATGAACACAAATCATAAACAAAAGAATCCAACTAGTTTTCTACTTCTAGAATATACAATGTTTTTCAGGGATTATCTCATGTAATCTTTAGAAAGCAGAATGAAACTGCTTTTCCTGATATGAATACTTACAAAAAATATATATTGACATACATACACACATAATTATATATATTATATATATAAATATCACTTTTTCTCTGCTGTAATTAAATAATCGGAAGATTAGCAAATCTATTAAAGCCTTTCCATTCTTGGAAAAGTTTTTATAATTTGTTTTATTTTAACTGTTCTTTCTTTGGCTTAGAGATATCTAAACTGGTATCTTGAACATATGCTCTTATTATGCATCCAGAACAATACAGCTGCTTGAAATATTTTTGAACGTTGCATTTGAGAGAGAGAAATACCAAGGGAAAATACATGGGAAAATAAAACTATTCAAGGCCATGTTTAAATAAAGTCATATTCTCTCTTCCATTACCAAGCAATACATACCATAGGCCAAATTCTGCCCTAGGTTATATGCGCGCTCTTCTTTTTGACTTTAGTGGGAATTGTTCATGTATAACTGAAGGCTTCAGTTAGCCCCGTGGGCACAAAAATGCCTACCCTCAAAGGAAGCAAAAATTATCTGTCTTATCATATTTGGCTTTTAGATGAAAGTGATATAATATAAATGACAATTCCATTAGATAATATAGGTTTTAAAAAGCATTACCATCAAATTTTAACCATTACAAATTTGAGAGAATTACCATAGTGGCATTTGGAGGGAGATTGTTGAAACAAGAAGACATTGGAAAATACTTTTTTTTAATCACAATTTTCAATTTTAGTAGTATATTTTCCTTTTGTATATATTGTACATTTTCTAGCTATTGGCTGAGAATCAACCATTTTCTACCAGAAAAAAATTGCTAAATTCTTCAACTATCGGTTTCTAAGTTTAAATGTTAATTTATCCATAGCTTGCTTTAGATTTTGATTAGAAGTTTTTCCAGAGGAAAGGTCTTCCTGAACTTAAATTTTTGCTATGAAATATTAGACTGATAACATTCAGACTTGTAAAGGGTAAATACTACAATGACAGGTGTGTTCATCTCTTTGCATACATCAGCCAGACAAACCTTTTCTTTTGGTGTATATATATATATATATATATATATATAGTGTATATACTAATGGAGAATAATCGTTACAAAATAGATTGGATTAGGAGCAGGTGAAAAAACCTGGGTTCTCTGTCAGAGTGAGAAACAAAAACAAAAGACTTCATAGCTCCATGTAGAACTCTGAGCCACTTTTTCCAGCCTTTTTCATTTAACACATGATATATTTCTTTATAAGAAACTCAGACCCCCTGAGGCTTACTAACATCTTTTGCTATTTTCATCTTCCAGGCATTGCTCACCTATTCCTGCTATGTAGAATTTCTTCCTTCCTCCTCTTCTCCTCCTACTAAAAGCCTATTTTTCCTTCAATAGTTAACTCAGATCCTATTCTTTATGCATCTTTCCTGACGTACCTGAATTGGAATGAGTCATTTCCCGTCTTAAATTCTGATTATTTTATTTTGTTATACACTTTGTAATCTATCAAGGAAGGAAGGAGAACAAGACATAATACTTGGGCCCCACCCCAGACCAATGAAGACACAATGGAGTGTGGCCATCTGAATATTTCTGAAAGTTTCTCAATGATGCTAATGATCTCTAGAGTTAAGAAATATCGCTCTGAGCTGCAGTCTAGCTTGTATGTACTAAATATCAAAAACCTGATTCTCTTCCAGTGTTTCTCCTTGGGCAAATGAAACCATTAGTCATACAATCATCCAAGCCAGAAATCTGGGATTTATCATCTCCCTTTACCTTAACCTCTACTTTCCTTCCAGCAACAAGCCCTTTGATTTTAATTCCTAAATAGCTTTCAAAGCTGACCACTTCTCTGTGTATCTGCTATTGCCATCATGGTTCAAGGTATCTCACTTGGGCTCTAAGAGTCACCTAACAACACTTTTTTCCTGTCCTTATGCAAACTGTTCTCCTTCAGTGAAACCAACATGGTCCTTCTGAAAAGATAATCTGCTCAGGCCATACATTTTCCTTCCTTCCTCCCACTTCTTCCCTCATCCCCTGTTCCCTGCATAAAGCATTTCAGTAGAGTTCTCTTGAAAACACTTTAACACGGCCAACAATGATCTTTAAAACATAGCATCTTCCAATGGCTCTGGCTACATTTCACATGCTGCTCCACTTTGGCTGCTGCCCTCCACCTCCACTGGTCTTTCAGTATCTCACATTCAACAAAGTCCCTTTTACAAAAGGGCATCTGCACTATTTGCTATGCACGGATGAAATGTTCTTCTCTACTCTGGTCACCTAGTTCAATCTTATATGTTCTTTTGAATATATATTGTTATCAGTTAAATTGAGTCCCCCCACAAAAGACAGATTGAAGTCCTAACCCCCCATGTCTGTGACTATGACCTTATTTGGAAACAGAGTCTTCGTGGATATAATCAAGTTAAGGTGAAGTCATACTGATTAGGTTGGATCCTAACCCAGTATAATTGGTGTCCTTACAGAAAGAGGAGACACTGACACACACACACAGGGGAGGAGATGGCCATGTGATATCGGAGGCAGAGATGAGGCTGATGCATCTGAAAACTCAGGATTTCTGGCAAACACCAGAAGCTAGAAGAAGCAAGTGAGGCTACTCCTCTATAAGTTTTAGCAAGAGCATGGTCTTGCAGATACCTTAATGTCAGACTTCTGGCCTCCAGAACTGGGAGAGAATACATTTTTGTTTTTTTAAGCTACTCAGTTGGTGATTTTTTAGGGCAGGCCTAGCAACCTAATACACATATCTAATACAATTTCTTCAAAGTAAGCCTTCCTTGACTTCAGAGATTTGATCAAACTGTCCTTCAGATGATCCCATAGAACATAGCACAGTTATAATTTGGTTTTCCTTGGTGTGATTGTCTGTCTTTTTCTTCTAATAGACTGTAAGCTCCATCACAGCAGACTATAAAGTACTTTATCAGACATTATTTTCTTTACATGTCATTTATAGTAGAAGCTAAATAGGCTGGGTTTATCTTTGTTCCCAATAGTCACAGGTATCTATCATTTCAAGGAGCTACATAATTTTCCTAGGGTTGTACAAATTTTAAGTAAAATATCAAGAATTAAACATTGCCTTTTGGCTAAATGTTATAGTTTAAAGTCTCATGCAAAAATGTACAGATAATAATTTTTACTTTTTTACTTGGAGGGTTTTACCTTTCTCCATAATCAAGTGGGAAGAATTCCCCCTTATTTTTAAGGTATCCTTACAAAAGGCTTGGTTCTGTATGCCATGGATCAGGTGATCTGGGTGGGTTAAGTGGAGTATTCTTTCTTTAATCCACTATAGTCTTTCCTGACTGTCATAAACCAAAAAGATATTGAGCAGAACTGTATATAAAATTATATTGTTATGTATTTAAGGCACCTGTATCACTGAGAGATATAACTGTAAACTATATCGATCTGAATTATTTGTACAAATCATGTAAATATGTGAAGCATTACAAATATGTACAAATGTATGAAAATTCATTTCTATTTACTTTACAAATATGTCTTGTTTCAGTTCTTGGTTTTTGTCAGGGGGAGTTCAGAGAACTTTGATAATTAACTACTTCTCTGTCTTCACAGTGACCTAGGTTCACAGCAACTTATTATTTTTTTAGGTATAGGTCAGAGAAAATTGAGACTGTAAACTCCGGCAGATAATTTAACCTCTCTAAGGCTCCTTGTTTAATCCAGTATACCTAGTCAGTGCTCAATAACCACAGCTGTTACTATTATCATCATTTTCAGCTGATTATTCTGAAAAGCTTTGTTAAATTCTATTGATCTTTACTTCATTTTGAATAACAAACTATTCCCCTAACTTGGGTGATATTCAGTTGGCTAGCTACAAACAGAAGACTTTCATATACATGTAAATAGTTACAGTTTAAAGCAATGAAAATTATTAAAGGAACGATATGGATTGAGATTCCCTTGTGCTGGGAGCCGAGGTGGTGCTCCCATGAGAATCCCAGTACACAGAGCTTGCTGAAATGAATGAGGAAGCTTCCATAAGGCTGCGAGGACGTTTTATGTTCCCTCAATCAATAGAGACATGGCAATACCTTTATAAGGTGTGCACATGGGCATACACTCCAGAGATTAATTGAGAGAGTTGGTTTATCTATTCTAACAAATGTTGGTTAAACTGCATTTTCTTTTTCTCCAGAACCATCAACAGTTTCCCTTTTTCAGATTGAATACATAAATCAAAGAACATTTTTCATGAACAAACTGATTATGAAACTCCTATTCTTCGTCTGTTGATCCCTAAAACTTTATTTACCCATGCATTTTTTTTCCTTCACTGTATCAGATTAGAACTGCTCTTTTTCACTTTATTGTAGCTAGGACCATCTGTGGCTCTTGACTCGTCAGTGTATCAAGGAGCCCTCAAAATAGCATAGATGATGTGAAAAACCCCACTGCTAAACTATTTCTTGCGTCCATACTTGCAGTATTTCATTAGCTTCTAATTATAGTACATAATTGTTTGACTGCATTTTAGCATAATTACTAATGGGTTACTATACTAATGATCCTTTGATGCTATTTGCCCTATAAAATGTGTAGAACTACTTAAGGGAAAACAGTTTTCAGAGTTTCATAAAACTCTGAGGTTTTACTTTTAAATGATGTGCAACTAAATGTCAATATACTTCCAAGTTGTACTACCCACAAGCCCTAACAAACTGCTGAAATAAAATCCTTTTACATATTTCAAAACTTTTTTTTAAAAAAAGAAAATCCGAAGAGGTCTCTTAAAATAACTATAACGTGCTGATTCAATATGAAAACTAAGCTTTAAAAAAAATCTGCTAATGTTATCAGTGTTCCCCATTCGATAATAAAAAGTCTGAATTGATTTTTTTCCAGTTTTAGTACAAAAAATATGATATAATGAATTTCGGCTTGATATAATTTGAAATAGCCAATATATTAAACTCCAAAGTGAAATTTAAATTGGCAATCATGTCAGATTCAAGTCCCTGAATATTAATTTAAAAACTAATCATTTTCCAACAGGTTGAAGCTTCAAAATGCTAGTTCTTGAATAAAAGCTGTTAGATCCATTACTGTAACATCAGGCATTTTTTGTTTAGGAAACTAGACCTCCAACATTTGGTATGTCTGGCTCTTCCTAGCATCTTTTTTTTTGCCCAGGGATTTAATTATTTAAAACTCATTTCTTTTTCTGGATTTGGTAAATTAGAATTCTGATTTTACTGATGGAAAGCTGATACTGAGTGAACTGTCTGAGGTAAGGTGTAAGGTCAGATCGGTTAATTAATTTTATGTCACTGTGTCTTTCTAAGTTAAATTCTGAGCCAACTCCATGAGTAAAGATGTTTTATTTTTATATACACACACGCACATACCATGTAAATTCGTTGATTGTGGCCATATTGGAGGATGAGTAAAAATATATGCATACACATTAACTACAGACTTGCAATTTTAAACTTGACTAAGCCAGATTATCAAGTATGTGTTCCAGCCTATGCCCAGCATTATGAAGTCCCTAATCCCAAAATCAAACAGAATTTGGATGCACTATATTATAAGGCAACAGAGAATAAGTTACATTTCATATTAAAGTATGTTCTTTGCAGTTAAATAGTGAAAGAGTTACAAGCTGCATTTGTCCATATCTTGGCTATGAAATCTACCAAAAAATGTTTCTGTGTAAATACCAGATCGCAGGGGGAAGCAGAAAAAAGCACAAACCTGATCGTCAGTTGAGGAGGAAGCTCTGTCACTTACCATCTCTGTCTAGACAACCCTACACAACTTAACAGCTTTCCATACTTTAAAAGTCACTTACTTTTTAACGTAGAATTCCAGGAAGTCTTGTTTTGTTCATCTAGTCCTATCCTCTTACTACATAAGTAAGAAAACTGAGTCAAGTGTATTTGTTAAGACTACTGAGTAGCATTACCTGAGTCAGATTTCTCTACTCCTCATCCCTTATTCTTCCCACTGCTTTTTGTATTAACTTCCAAGGAATGAGCACATTCTTTATTAAACATCTATAATAGGGGTTATTATAAATATGGTAATATCTTAAATGTATTCAGACTTGTTTCCAGTTTAAAGGAACCCTATGCAGAACTCCAATTTAAAGAATTGCTCTTTAATTTTTATTTGAATGAATCCAGGTCTCCATAATGCTGGGTACCCCCAAATTTATCAATAAATGCCAGATGAATAAATAACCAATCTGCATGGCTTTTCTAATGATTTATGACTGTTTCATTCGGTAGTTTTAACGTAAAATGTAGAATGGGGGGGGGAAACTTATGTAAAAGTAAGTAAATAAAAGAACACAAATTGGATAGGACAAGTTTTCTCTTGATAGTCAGTTATGAAATAAAGCAGTCTCATTGAATCATAAGTACTTTCACCTTTTCTTGAAAGAAGGGGAAGATTTAAAGATTTATAAAGAAATTTTGCCTAAACTAGGAAGTGACTCATATTTGACATGTACTGAAATGATAATGCTGATTCCAATAGGCACTCTAAGAGCATTTGACTCCCAGGGGAGTAATTCAGTCATGGTTACCTCTTCACATTTGGAATTTTAAACTTTCTTTGTAAAGTTTTTAATGTACTACTGCCTGCCAAAACATGGCACATTTTCATGGATAAGGCAAAATAAAGGCAAGTAAAAAGCATTTTTTTCGTCATCGTTGATATAAAAATATGCGACAAATATAGCTATTCAACATCATTTGAAGATTCCATTTCTTCAGTCTTCTGTGGTTTCTTTTTTTTTTTTTTTGGCCACACAGCGGCACAAGGGATCTTAGTTCCCCAACAAGGGATCAAACCTGCGTCCCCTGCAGTGGAAGCGCAGAGTCTTAACCGTTGGACCGCCAGGGAAGCCCCTCTGCAGTGGTTTCTATTTCCATTTTTTATATGGAAACGTTATAACCCATTTCTGTTGGTCTGGTCAGTGGGTGGAATGGACAAGATATAGAACAAATTAGTCCCCTGTCTGCTAACTACTGAACAAATGAGAGGCAAGCATGACACACTGAATTCCTCATATGCCATAGATGTCAGACGTGACCTATCTTTTTGTAGGTCCTTTCAACCCTGGTGGCATGGAAACCTCTGTGTCCTGACAACCAAATTTTCTAAACTCATATCCTAATGAAAAGCAGAGTAGATAAGTCTAGCATGATGACTGAATACCACTGTGTCAATACCATCCTATGGACATCAATCATTGCTAATTCTCTGCATTTCTATTTTAAATGTTCTTCCTCAGGCTTTTAATGCATTGCAGTGCACATTCATGGCAGAATATCATACTTACTACCAGGCCAAACAAAGGTATGTTTCAAGTGTATTTACATCCTCAATAACAGTAGCTACGCTGAAAGAGACTTTAAAATCCAAATAACAATTTTCAAGACCTTCTAAGTGAGATAGGCTGGAACCTGGGACCCTTTGCTGCAGTGCTTACACCTGGACAAATGTTTCCTGGAGCAATAAAATATAAAGAAAGAAACGATAAGGGACTAAAAATAACTGCATACATGTCCAGCTGGGGCAAATTATGGACAAGATACAGAAAGACCAAAAAAAACCAACTGCCACTTCTGAAGAGCCAGAGCAAAAGCAGGGTACTGCACATGCCCCCCTGCACACAGCACCACCTAAGGGGTGGGCAGAACACCTAAGCCACCCCTCTGGCCCGATCCCTGGACACACCCCTACCCTCACCCCATATGAGGAATCAGCTCGACCCCCCTTCAGGGAGCAAGCAAGAGAATCTGTTGCTTGTTCTTGCTCCCTGAGGCTGCAGCAGGGGCCCCAGTAAAGCCTTGCCTGAATTTCTTGTCTGGCCTCTTATCAGTTTCTATTGATTAAGGAGGCCAAGAACCCTGGTAAGTAACATAAGGAAGCCTACCTGCTTCAGGGTGAGGGGAAAAATGTGAGAAATCAAAGATTATTTTCATAAAGTGCATGAGGGTACAAATGTCCTCTAGTGCAAATGGGCTTTGCATGGACCACATTTGAGCACACCTATGAGAGCATATACTGAGAACTACAGTACAGGGTACCTCTGGTATAAAAGGCAAGGGTGACTTAAGCTGCATTGGACCATTCCAGAGCCCTAAAGAAACCAAAGAATAAACTGTTTCCATTCCTGACAACTATAAAATACCAACCATCTCACAGTTATCTCAGTCTTTAGCAGCTTCTAAGGCAAATACAAACTGTGGTTGACAACTAAAGTAATAATATAACACCTGTAGAGTGTCTGATGTGTAAAGTTCATTAGTTCTAAGGTCAGCATTTTAACACAACAGCCAAATTGTATTCATATCATCAGATGCTATCCACCAAAAAACCGCTGTAAAAACCAGGCAGGGGTCTTAATACTGCCAAGACTAGTAAAATTAGAACTAGACCGCAAAAGAGCCCTTCCACGTTTTTGAACAAAATAAGTTACACTAAGCAAATAAAACAAACATTTCCTGAGAATATTACCCCAAATGGGATTGTCCTAGCCTTCTGTGGGCATGTTCACAGTAATTTTGAGGGGGAAATTCTGGTATACCAAGAGATACATCATTAGGTCATTTAAATATTGTTTTTCTTTAGTTGTCATTTACACATAGCTGAAATCTGAAAGGTTCAAATCTGATGGGAAGATGCCATTTAAAGGAAAGAAAGGAAGATGGATCCCTGTGTTTAACCAAACATTAAATATTTTTTATTTTACTCACCTGCACACTAAGATGAATCCACTTCTTCACAAGAATTCTCCCCAGTGTCGTTACTTTTATTGGAGGCTGCAAACCATTTACTGTGCGGTAATAAAACATGGTCTCTTTCTCAGATATTGTAAGTTTGAACACAATCTGCCCATCTGCTGTCTTTTCTATAACACACCTTGGGAAGCAACCAGAAAAGAGAAAAGGTCAGCCTCCAACCAAAAGAGAGGCTAAGGCATCATCCAGTGATGGTGGTGTAATTGACCCCCAACTCCACTCAAAGGGTCACAGTGAATAAGCACCTGAATGTTATCATATTCAGGGCAAGCTTTCTTTCAATTAAGAAGCCCTTTTATTTCAATAAAAAATAGAATTCTTATTGACAATATATTCCCCCAGAACCTCCACTCCCTTTATTGGAGATTCATGATGGGAGCTAAAGTGGTCGAATCATCCTGCAAAACAACATGTAGCCTATTGGCTCATTAGTTCCTCTGCTATTTCTTTTATAGGAAGCAGCACAATACACCACATCCAGCTTGGGTATTGAGTCACCAGCACAAATCTTTTTTCTTTTTTTTTAATGTAAAGAGGGGTTAGTGCCCATAGAAGGCTCTAAACTGCTAACCCTGAAGTCAGAATCACTCTATTTAATTCCCATGATGAAATGGAGAATGCACAACTATAGCCTTTACTTCACTCATCATCAACTGGCCAGAAGCCAAAGCCAATGTCTGTAGCTCGCCATGACCACACAGCCCAACTGAGGCATTGAGATCATGGTAATGATCCTGGATGAAAGTTCATCCAATCATCTAAGAATACAGTGAAATATTTTGATAAAATAGAAGAATTTTCAGAAAAATTTTAGGTCTGTGTAGGGCCAGTTATCAAATTATTTTTTTTTTAAATCACTTCTATCCTGATCACAATGGCACTCTTTTCCCATCCCTTCAAATAGACATTTTTATTTTTTATGTTTTCTAATTTCTCTATTGATTTATGTTTAATATATTTTATTTTATACTAATTATATCACTGCATGTGCCTAGCCACTCTGTACCCACTGAGCAGAAACAGATATGAACTTAAGCCCCTTTCCTGTTACATTTCAACCTAGCAACTCAACTTTTTAGCAGATGAGAGAAGAGCCCCCTGAGTAGATTACTCCCCAAAATCTGCTATTTAAAGAGAAATATCATGGACAGTAGCCATCAACATCTCCCCCCAAATAACTAGCTATTAAAGATGCTCATCAGCCTGCATCTCACAGACAAGAACTCAAGAAGGCAGTACATCCCAGGGAGGAGAATTTTATCAAGTCCTAGAGGAGTCTGGGTTCCTTTCTTCACCTGGTTGCCTCCTACTCAGCATCTCCAGGATAATGCCTGATCCTAGAATCCTCCCTGCTCAAGGTTCGTAAGGGGTCTTCCCTTGAGCTCACTTATCGTGCTGCCTTGGTAACAACACCCATCCATCCGTCTTCCCATTCGATCATGAGTTTTCTGACAATAGCACCCTAGCCTGCGTTATAGTAGAGCCTCAAAAAAATGAGTCAGTGATCTGAGTAGGAAGAATCGAAGAGGCAAAGGTAAGATTGGGCAAACCAAGAATTATTGCTAAAGGTGTTTTCAAAACTTTCCTTAAAGGGCACATGTTTTCACAAATCATTCCTTCTCATTTGCATTTATTCTTTCTGAGAATTGAGAGGTAATAATATGACGGGAGAACACTTAACAGTTACCATTTCACTGTCACTTTTTTACTCTATTTCTACATATATTTGGTGATAAAGTTATGAGACCAAGTATATATATTTTATATTAGGCAAATAGGTTTAGTTGACATACAGATTTTATATAAAGTGGAAATACGATTTTATGGAAATTCTATTGTGATTGTTTTTAACCCTATGGAAATTCTATTGTGATTTTTTTTTTTAACCCTTTGGTAGGTGAATATTTCTAAGTCACTGGAATGAAAGAGTTTCTCTCTATTCCCTGTCTCTAGGTCTTAAACAATCTAAGAAGAGTTTGCCTCTGTTCATTTCTCTTGAGTTAAATCTACAAGTTAGAATTTGACCATTACTCAAGGATGTATTTGCCACATGCAGGCTTATTTCCCCAAGCTTACTGAAAATGCATTTCTTAATATGTTATTGATTATCTTCCTTGCTATTTTGTTTGCTTGTAAACATACTAGCTTGGGTAGATAATGAATGTGAGAGGAAGGCAGGTAGCAAAATATTTAGGAACTGGATTTATTTTGCTCCTGAATAAACAATAATTGGATAATCCATGTTTTGTTTGTTTTACTTATCTAGTACAAACACCCTGAAATGCCCCCAATTCCCATAGGTATTTCAGTTTTGAGAATGGAAACGACCTTGATGCATGGAACTCTCAAAACCGTATACCATGTGCTACTGCCTCTATAAATACTCCTCTGGCTTATTTATACAAAATGATACCAATGGAAGATGAATTTGGTAGAGACATATCCCTTGTAAAAAGCTTGGAATAAATATTTCATCCTAGCCATATTTGTCAAGAGACAATTTTTTAAAACTCTTTGCATGTTAGTTACATAAACTAAGTGGGTTGGATTTACTGACATTTCAAACAGTGAGAAAACAGGGTTTTCTTTTAGGGCACATACAGAAATAAGGGTAATGGTTTGTGATGATTTTCACTCCAAATAAAACAAAATGAAAATATGCCAACTTTCACTTGGCACATTAAAACTAAACACCAAAGATATTTAAGTCATATTTGCTTATGAAATTATAAGACTTTTCTGGTTTGTTTCATGAGTTTTTAGACATTTGGCCAACATCCTCATACAAAGAAAACTTCACAAGGAGAAGAGGCAAAAGCCCTACAGGAAGACGAAAGATAAGCAAAATATGCCTCAAAACTGTCCTATTCATTCCAGTTTCCAGATTGTTTCTAAACACTTAGGGGAAACATTAGATATCAGCTTCAGAAACTATTACAGAATGAAAATCAGGTGATTATAGAAAATAACCAAAAATGTTAAGGAAGCCCCCCTCTGAACTCACTGAAGGCATTTCTACTGGGATCAATGGCATGAATGCTTTTGAGAATCTTTTATGCTTCTCTATATATTTCCTAACAGATGAAAACACCAGGAAGCGAAGGGCCAAAAGCGACCTCTTTTAAGAGATGGGGTGTCATTCATTTATTCAACTCATTATTGAGCATCTTCCAAGATGAGTTAAACAAACATCTCTTCCTGGGAAAATAAGGATGCAGACACCACAGTCCTAAGCCCTCAGAGAACTACATGCCTAATGAAAATTGTACACTCTAGTAAGGACAAGTTGTTTATACAAACCTGGACCAAAACTTTGAAAATATCCATTATTTGTATTACTAGCCCCCATGCCTTAAAACTCACACTGAGCCTGGTTCAGCCTCTGAAAACTAAGACCAAAAGTTTAGCTAAACTGCTGGAAAAAAAAAAAAAAAGAGCCAGGTGTAAACATGTCTGCCTGCCATGAAATTATTTTAACACACTCTCCTTTGAGGGTTTACTTCATCCATGGAAAGGAAATACTTTGAATTTAGGAAAAAAATATTTGGAATATAACGTTGACCAGGAGAGCCTAATATAGGAGTAGGTCTTCAGTTGCATCAATTCCAAAGTGCCTTCATTTCTAGGCTGGAATTCAAGTTGCAATACCCTTGACTCTTACTGATTTTGCAGGACCCTAGGAAAGCTTACACTCCCTCTGCTACTTACATTACACCTTCTTGCTCGGGTTTCAACCACACAGCTAGAGTGAATGACGCCGCCAGCCTGGGAGCAGGAGGAGAGGCAAAGCAACGCTGGTGATTTCCAAAAATGAAACTTGCAGAATGGCTGTGGGCGTTGGGACTCAGATCACGCCGGTCCACGGTGATGCAGCCCCTGAGGCCTGCTGAGAAGAGGGCAGTGTAGGCGGGGGGTGACGATCGGTAAGGACAATCCTGAATGCAGAACCGCTGGGGACAGACCCGAAGGCCTTCAGCTGCGGCAGAGCTCTGACAGAAGGTGCTTCGGGCTGGGAGTCCACACGTCGCTTGGGTTGGCACCACCGAAACCTTCTTGAAAGCTGCCACATTCTCCAGCCTTGGGAAAAGGCCCTGAGAGTCAGCCCACGATATGGAAGCAAAATAGGTAAAGAGCCATGTTTTAGGGCTGGGAAACAAGAAGCCGAAGCCCAAAGAAAGAGCCAGGCAATTCATGTTTACACAAAAGCATTCTCCTTCCAATCAAGCGTTCCTAAATAAATAATAAGGCCGACGGCGCTGGCCAGCGACTCTTTAATGCGGGGTGCTTTAAATAACATGGAGATAAATCCATTTTCGGGAAACTGCAGATGCCTTTTCACACTGGGGTAACACCGGAGGCCTCCTTAGTGATGGTGAAGACATGAGTAGCAGCTGGTGTCTGGGAATCAAAAGCAGAGAGTCAAGGAAGATCTGTTACATCTTTAAAACTTTCGGTGCCTTCTAAGCATGGGGATTCTGAGCCCCCAAGAAACATTATTAAACTTCTTAAAAACATTTTGAAGTACACTCTCTAGAGGAAAACACTCATTCTTTTGGTAACTATCTTCATAGGGCAAATTAAGCACTCGAAAAGTCCACAGGACAACCACTTTGACGTATACATATATGCACATACTTTTATTAATATATTTCCCCACACAGTAATTTCAGATTGCTACTCCACCCCAGGGAATTAGCACTATCCACTCTTCTTCACGAGGTAAAGAACTATATAGATTTCCTTTACACACGCACGGGATGTTGTTAACGCAGAGCTAACTTGCAGATGTCCCGAATAAAGCTGGCAAAGCACTTTGGGCCTTTCCCCCGCCTCATCGCAGCATGTGCGGCAACTTTAAGCTCACGGTAAAGCTGATTACAAACCCAACGCCATCTGTCCGTCCTACGCCTTAGTATTTAGCAAACGTTTGTGTGTTTCCTCATATGACTATTTGTAGGTTACATATGGACCCCTAATACTGTGTAAGTAATTGTATTGATAAATAAGCTGAGTTACCATTTCTTTATTGCCTTTCAACCAGGCCCCTCAGTGTGACAAATGGCTCTTCAGAGGACCGCTGTCCCTGGTTGCCTGGCAACGCTGCGGTAACCTCTGGAAAGTCTCAGCAAATAGGCCGCAGCAGCAGGACGGCCGCCCGGAAGACTTGGGTGCCCAAGTCAGGGATTCTGCACAGCGAACGCTTGGTTACCTGAAACTCAGAGTGCAGTCTGCTGGCTGGCCCGCCTGGAACTGAGCTCCTCAAGCCTCCAGCAGGTGCCTCAAGCAGTGGGAGGGACCAGCATGGGGCCAAGCATGCATAATTTTAAAGTAGCAGTGCACCTTATCCTCTAATCCTTTTTTGCCCCTCCCCTTTCCCTGGCTTTCATGCGCCTCAATCCATTTAATCATGTCATCAAAATGATCTGCCACCATCGGACAGTAACACAAGGAGCAATTCCCAGTGCTCTTTCTCTTTTCTGGGCTACAAATACATCAATGCTCTAAAACCTTGGTCCATTGATGAAAGTTTCTGTTGCCCATTCGGTGGTTACTGCATTCTTCACCCCAGAATACCCTCTCCTAAATATACATGCTTCTCTAGATTATGAGAAGCACCTGATGTGATCTCTAAATGTTGCATTTGGAAGATGAGGGATTTTCATTAAACTACAGAAGCAAAAGGACTGCTGACTTTTTAGCTGCTTGACTGGATATGAATATGTGTGTATTTATGAATGCATGTTTGATGTCAATTCTATGTAGCTTTATTACATCCAAAACTCTCTTCAACCATCTGGGACATCTCATCCTATATGAGAAACATTCTAAAGCAACTGATACTTCTATCCCTCCACTGTCTTATAAATGGAAAATTCATTTGGGACACAACTAGCCAATTGGGCTTTTTCTATAAGTTATCATATTTAGAGAAATGTTTAGAAGTGAGAGAAATGTCTGTATGGCATTTCTTGTTAGTAAGGCAGCCAGAGACAAATCCAGAATGTCTTCACTCAAATTTCCTTTCATTCCTCTTCCAAGAGAGACCTGGCCATAACTTTTAAATATCAACTTTACCAATCAGAACTAGGTGCTTCCAGAGGAAATCTTCATCATTTGTCAAATTATCCTATTCTCTCTACTACTTGATTATTATAATCTTGCAAGGGCAATTTTTATTTAAAATCAAATTTTAATGTAAAACCAGCTAATATGTAAGGAAAATCGGGAGAAATATGTTTGGAAATAGGTACATAGGACACAGGGAAGTAGACAAATGGATTACTCACACCTCTACAAAACAGGCAACAAATATCTGTCTTCAAATGTGTTATTCAATGGCTGGCTCCTCTTTATGCCTTATGAATCCAAGGATTAACTTTAATTTTTAATTGTGGTGCTTCAGTATATCTTTTGGGTCACCATTCTGGGGATAAAAAGTCATCTCCCCATAACAACTCCTGCTTTGTAGTAGGAAGTCATGACTCAAAAGAGACAATCTAAGATTAGCAACTCTGCTCCGCAACCAGAAACGCTGCCTGTGATTTGCAAGGGCAGACAACGGATTGACATAGCCCTCAACTTCTGCAGTTCCGAACTATCAATCCTGAAGACACATCTGGTAAATGATTTGGGCACCAACAGTTCTACCACCACTAGAAGTGCCTGAGAAATACATAAAGAAAAAAAAAGTAAGAGTGTACAGGAGGAAAGTTTAGTTCAATACAAGTAACAACGTGCTACTATTTTTCTCATATATTTTCGCGGATTCACTGGGTAGTTCTGTTCTAGACCAGCTTGGCTGGGGCTGGTTGGTCTGATTTGGCCTCACTCTCCCATCTAGCAGTTGGCTTGACACTCATGGGAGTCTACCCCAAGCTCATTCTGGTGGTAGCAGAAAAATTCTGAGCAACATAAGATGGGAGAGCCAAATGTAAAAGTATTATTCAGGCATCTGCTTATATCCCATTTGCTAATGTGCCCATTGACCACAGCAAGTCACATGGCCAAGCCCAGATTCAAGGGCTGTGAAATTGACTCAGTTCTTCAAAGAACAGTTGAGAGTTGCTAGCAATTTCTTCTTCTAGTGGTAAAGACATCATTGAATCAGAATTTCCTTCTTCTGAAAAAGTCTAAAAAATGGTCTTTTAGTTAGACAACTGTAAGTAAGTTCATACTCATTATTGTGGAAAACGTTACTATAATAAGCTTAGTTTTTCAAGCCCTTGAGGCTTAGCTCCTGTTGATGGACAAAATCAAGGGATATCCTTGGGTTTTTAACATCCTTTAATTTACTATTAAAATTGACTAACCTCTGGCATAACTGATCTAGAAAAACAGTGAATGTATAATAAGTACTATTAGATGTGAAAATAGAGGCATAAACTACAGAGGCAATGTGATTACAAATACAAGAAAATGTAGACAATTTTATGAGAATTAAACTTGAGTTCTTAGGCAAATTGGAAAAGTTGCTTAAAATATTTCTAACTTAGACTGATTCAAGAAGAGAGATGGAAACAACCCAGATGTCCATCAACTGCAGAACAGATAAAGAAATTGTGGTATATGCATAGGCTGGAAGGAGAAAGCACAATGAAAGAAACGTGAACTACCCCTACAAGCAACAACGTGGGTAAATCTCACAGACATGGTCGTCAGTGAAATAAGGCAGACACCCCCAAGAATATGGTGTATGATTCCATTTATATGAAGTGCAAAGGCAAAGTTAATCTGTGGTGACAGAAGTCAGAATAGTGCTCTCTTTAAGACAGAGGAAGAAACTGGAAAGTGTTCAAAGAAGCCAGCAGGCGTGCTAGAAATTTATCTTGATATGGGTGGTGGTTACACAGGTGGATACATTTTTAAAAGTTCATCAAGCTTTACACTTAAGGTTTGTCCACTTTGTGCAAATTATACCTCTATTAAAAAAAGAGTAGTAAATTTAAAAAAATTTAAGATGAATAGTTCTATCTGTTATAGTCTGCAGTTAAATTTCTTCCCACAAGGAAAACAGTGGGCCTGGAGTTGTGCAAACCAGTTATACCACACATCTGGGAAAAGTGTAATTCCAATTTTTACAAACATTCTTGCAAATCGAATAAGAGAATATTTCCCTTTTTGAGGCAGTATAACCAAAAGAGAGAGAGAGAGAGAGAGAGAGAGAGAGAGAGAGTGTGTGTGTGTGTGTGTGTGTGTGTGTGTGTGTGTGTGTGTGTGTGTGAGAGAGAGAGAGAGAGAGAGAGAGAGAGAGAGAGGTCAGGAGAATATGATAAGGGAAAATTAAAGACCAATCATCATGCTCATATGCATAATGCAAAAAAAAATTCTGAATAAAACATAAGCAAACTGAATTCAGAAGTATATAAAAAGCTTAAATCTTTTAAGCTGGCTTTTTTCCAAAGTTGGCTTTATTCCAGGATTGCAAAATTGGTTTGAATTTTTAAAATATATTAATTCACCATAAAAATAGTAAAAATTCTTGTGAGTTTTTAGGACCAAAATCCTTAACAAACTAAAGAAGAAAACTTCTATAACTTGACAGTTTACAAAAACATCATAAATAATAATAATAATCAGGATAAATAACACTTTTGTTAAAATCAGGAGTAGTGCAAGAACACCTACTATCACAGCTTCTAATCAACATTTTACTAGCCAGTGCATGAAAATAAGAAGAATATAAACCAAAGCATAAGTACTGAAAATGATTATCAAATGTCATATATTTCTCTAAATAACAAAATCTAAAGACAATATTTGACCTAGGTTCTGGAGAGAAGATGTACATATGATGAATGTTGCTCATCAATTTTGAGCCCTTTTTTCTAGGCACATACTACTTGACCCCTTGTCAAGTTAGAGGTGGCCACGTGACTTGCTTTAGCCAATGAAATATGAGCCACTGCCAGGGGAAAGCTACAAGGACCAGTGTGCAATTTCCTGTGCTCACTCCCTTTCACTCTGCCACGTCCAGATGGTGCCTGCTCTGTCAGCCTCTTGCCCTGGCTGGGAAGACATAGATCAGAGTCTGCTTGCTGGCCCTACTGGACACATAGCATGTGTGAAAAATAAACTTTTATTGTTTAAAGGAATTTTTTGAAAAATCTTGGAGTTCTTTATTACTGCAGAATAATTTAGTTTAATACGAGTGATGCAAAGATCAATAAACAAAACAACTTCACTTCTCTGTGCCAGATAGAGAATGAAATAAACAAATTAGAAAATATAACTAACTAAAAGATGCTATTCATATTATAAGGTACTTAAGAACAAATCTAAAAAATGCATTACTACTATGAAAAAAATCAAGTTTTACTGGATAACATTTAAGAGACCAAAAACAAATAGAGAGAGAAATTATGTTCTTGGATTCAATGACTATCACGAGGATGAAGTTTTCATATAGTTGTCTATTAATCCAATGTAATTCCTATGAAAAGCACAACAGAGTTACTCATGGAACTTGACAAACCTATTTTAAAGCATATGAAAAAGAGCAAACAGCCGACAGTATCCAAGGCACTGCAAACATAGAAGAAGGTGAGGGACTTTGCTAACAGATATCAAGATGTATATAGGGCCATATAAACTAGGAGTGTGCAACATTAGTGCAGAGATGGGGAGAAAAATCCGATAGAAACATCAAGAACCACAGGAAAAGACTCACACATATATAGACTTATATTTGTCCCTGCATATCACTAAAAAAAAGGATGAACTAGTTAGTAAAGTTTGCAAGGAAAATCAATTCCACCTACTGGAAAATAAAATGAAATTGGATCCCTACTTCTCACTATATACGAAAGTTATTTCAAGATAGATTTAGACCTAAATGTTTACAGACAAAACTTGAAAATCTTTTGAAATTAAAGAAGATGCTTTAACCACCTTAAGATGGGAACATATTTCTTAAATTGGACACAAGTACAAAACATAAAAGATAAATAAATGGGACTACATTAAAATCAAGAACTTCTGTTCATCAAATGTCCCCCTAAAGTGAAAACCTAAGAAAACCTAAGCCACAACACTAGAGACATGTCACACATGTAATGGGAAAAGAATGAACACAGAGAATGCTTAAATAATTTCTGTGACTCGAAAGACGAATATTCCAATTCTTTTTAAAAAGACAGATGATATAAACAAGGATTTCAGAGAACAGTAAACATGAGGGGCCAATAAACTTACAGAAAGTATTGGACTTCATCAATATTTACAGAGAGGCGAATTAAAACCACAATGAAATTTTATTTTACACACGCTAGATCATACAAATTTTATATTAGGGCAATGCCAACCGTTATGAAGGGTATGTAGCAAAATGAACTCTAAATATTTCAGGTGAAAGGGTAAATTAATGCAAATGCTCTAAAGAACAATTTGGCATATTTAGAAAAGTTGAAGCTGCCTATACCCTAAAAAACAGCATGTTCACGCTTATGCACATTCATTAGAAAACCTTAGTGCTTTGCACCAGGGGGCATATTTTGTATGTTCACAGCAGTCGTTTCTGGTAATGCCAGAAAGCTGGAAACCATTCAATGTCTATAATAAATATCAATAAATTACTGACATCTTCCTATGACAACAAATTCTGCTGTTGATCTCTTTCTCACTTTTCTTATTTCTTCTGGCTTTCTGTTCCCCCTGTGCTTCGTGATTTTCTATGATATAAGTTGACTGTTGACACAGTTAACCAACCAAGTAACCAACCACAGGTTACAATGGGCAAGCACAACGCATTGAGTATAATATTCTGATTCTAGGTTTTTATCTTTTCAACAGTTCATGGTAGCTGAGAACACCTAGCATCTATCATTGGGGATTTTTTCCAATTACATCCTTACCCTTTTTCACATTTGAAAATTCAGATGGCTAGTTCTTGGATAATTAAAGATTGGCTTAGAGTCATAACAGTCATCATAATAGATGCCGTATATTGAGTGTCTCACATGTAGCAGGCACCATACACATGATTTACACATGTGTGTATTTACATATACACACATAGCCATCTCATCTTTACTATAACTCTAGGAGGTAAGTGCTCTTACCTCATTTCACAAATGTGGAAATTGCAATTTGGAAGGGCTTCATTCTGTTTGTATTTGCATCTTGAGAAATGAGCATGTCTAACAGGAGGGGCACTCAAACAATGTTTGTTTTTTCAATTTCGTGTTCTTTATTTTTATCATATTTTTCCTGCCAGAATTGAAAACACTAGCTATTTTATAAAGACTATATTAGTTTTGCCAATATAGAAACAATCTTTGTGCTTTCAAATTATAAAGAGATTAAATGACAAAAATGAATCCATAAAGTCATCAAAGTGCAATGTTTTTGACCAGTGTGTCCTACTTATACTGTAATAGCAGCACCGATATCAAGTGTGACTAGGATACAGGGGTGTCAACCTCAGGCTGTGGCCTGGGCTGTGGTCCTGTCAACCTGAAGGACTGAACCAAGATTATAAATCAAACAGGGTGGTGGGCCAGGCTAGGGGGTGGTTCAGGGAACATATACTACCCAGTAAGGAAGGTGCATGACCGAGAGGCCGAGAGAACAAGAGAGATGTTAAAAGTAAATGACTCAGGCTTCCCTGGTGGTGCAGTGGTTAAGAATCTGCCTGCCAATGCAGGGGACACAGGTTCGAGCCCTGGTCCAGGAAGATCCCACACGCCGAGGAGCAACTAAGCCCATGCGCCACAACTACTGAGCCTGCGCTCTACAGCTCATGTGCCACAACTACGGAGCCCACGTGCCACAACTACTGAGCCTGTACTCTACAGCCCGAGCTCCGCAACGAGAGAAGCCACCGCAGTGAGAAGCCCGTGCACCACAACGAAGAGTAGCCCCTACTCACCGCAACTAGAGAAAGCCCACGTGCAGCAACAAAGACCCAACACGGCCTAAATAAATAAATAAGTAAATAAAATTTATAAAAAAAAAAGTAAATGACTGAGTTGGTAAGTGGGTACAGTAAGTCGGATAGAGAGGACCATGGCTGCCAGCATTAGCAGATTCTTCCTGAAACAGAGGACAGTGTAAGCCAATACCCAGTCTGGAAGTAGACATAGCTAGGCTGAGGAGGACCCAATCAGATGCATATGCCCTGACATACGTTTAAAGTACATTTAATAAGATGAGGAAAAACTGAGTTTCTTCTCTCCTCCACTCCATACATTTTCTTTCTCTTTTAAAATTACACAGTGGAGGGAGGGGCAAGATGGCAGAAGAGTAAGACGCGGAGATCACCTTCCTTCCCACAGATACAGTAGAAATACATCTACACGTGGAACTGCTCCTACAGAACACCCACTGAACGCTGGCAGACGACGTCAGACCTCCCAAAAGGCAAGAAACTCCCCCCGTACTTGGGTAGGGCAAAAGATAAAAGAAACAACAGAGACAAAAGAATAGGGACGGGACCTGCATCAGTGGGAGGGAGCTGTGAAGGAGGAAAGGTTTCCACGCACTAGGAAGCCCCTTCGCGGGCGGAGACTGCGGGTGGCGGAGGGGGGAAGCTTCGGAGCCACGGAGGAGAGCGCAGCCACAGGGGTGCGGAGGGCAAAGCGGAGAGATTCCCGCACGGAGGCTCGGTGCCGAGCAGCACTCACCAGCCCGAGAGGCTTGTCTGCTCCCCCGCCGGGGCGGGCGGGGCTGGGAGCTGAGGCTCGGGCTTCGGTGCTAGCCGGGAGGGAGTCCGGGAAAAAGTCTGCAGCTGCCGAAGAGGCAAGAGACTTTTTCTTGCCTCTTTGTTTCACGGCGCACAAGGTGAGGGGATTCAGAGCGCCGCCGAAACGAACTCCAGAGAGGGGTGCGAGCCGCGGTTATCAGCACGGACCCCAGAGACGGGCAGGAGACGCTAAGGCTGCTGCTGCCGCCACCAAGAAGCCTGTGTGCGAGCACAGGTCACTCTCCACACCGCCCCTCCCGGGAGCCTGTGCAGCCCGCCACTGCCAGGGTCCCGTGACCCAGGGACAACTTCCCCGGGAGAACCCACAGCACGCCTCAGGCTGCTGCAACATCACGCCGGCCTCTGATGCCGCAGGCTCGCCCCGCCTCCTCTGTACACCTCCCTCCCCGCGGCCTGGGTGAGCCAGAGCCCCCGAAGCAGCTGCTCCTTTAACCCCGTCCTGTCTGGGCGGGGAACAGACGCCCTCAGGCGACCTACACGCAGAGGCGGGTCCAAATCCAAAGCTGAACCCCAGGAGCTGTGCAAACAGGGAAGAGAAGGGGAAATCTCTCCCAGCAGCCTCAGAAGCAGCGGATTAAAACTCCACAAACAACTTGATGTGCCTGCATCTGTTGAATACCTGAATAGACAACGAATCATCCCAAATTCAAGAGGTGGACTTTGGGAGCAGGATATATTAATTTTTCCCCTTTTCCTTTTTTTGTGAGTGTATATGTGTATGCTTCTGGGTGAGATTTTGTCTGTATAGCTTTGCTTTCACCATTAGTCCTGGGGTTAGGTCCATCCGTGTTTTTTTTTTGTTTTTTTTTTTTTTTTTACTTAAAAAATTTTTTTTTCCTAATAAATGTTTTCTTAATAATTTTTCCTTATTTTCTATTTTTAGAAATTAAAAAAACCTTATAATAAGTTTTTTCATATTTTTTATTTTAAAAAATTTTTTTCTTAATAAATTTTTTTCTTAATATTTTCGTATTTTTTACTATAAAAAATTAATAAATCTATTTTTAAAAATTAAAAAAAATTTTTCTGAATACATTTATTCTTAATAATTTTTTTTCTTATTTTTTATTATATTAGCTTTATTTTATTTTACTTTATTTTATCCTCTTTCTTTCTTTCTTTCTATTTTTTTCCTCCCTTTTATTCTGAGCCGTGTGGATGAAAGGCTCTTGGTGCTCCAGCCAGGCATCAGGGCTGTGCCTCTGAGGTGGGAGAGCCAACTGCAGGACACTGGTCCACAAGAGACCTCCTAGCTCCACGTAATACCAAATGGCAAAAATCTCTCAGAGATCTCCAACTCAACATAAAAACACAGCTTCACTCAACGACCAGCAAGCTACAGTGCTGGACACCCTATGCCAAACAACTAGCAAGACAGGAACACAGCCCCATCCATTAGCAGAGAGCCTGCCTAAAATCATAATAAGGCCACAGACACCCCAAAACACACCACCAGACGTGGACGTGCCCACCAGAAAGACAAGATCCAACCTCATCCACCAGAACACAGGCACTAGTCCCCTCCACCAGGAAGCCTACACAACCCACTGAACCAACCTTAGCCACTGGGGACAGATACCAAAAACAATGGGAACTACGAACCAGCAGCCTGTGAAAAGGAGACCCCAAACACAGTAAGATAAGCAAAATGAGAAGACAAAAAACCACACAGCAGGTGAAGGAGCAGGGTCAAAACACACCAGACCTAACAAATGAAGAGGAAATAGGCAGTCTACCTGAAAAAGAATTCGGAATAATGATAGTAAAGATGATCCAAAATCTTGGAAATAGAATAGATAAAATGCAAGAAACATTTAACAAGGATGTAGAAGAACTAAAGAGGAACCAAGCAACGATGAAAAACACAATAAATGAAATTAAAAATACTCTAGATGGGATCAATAGCAGAATAACTGAGGCAGAAGAACAGATAAGTGACCTGGAAGACAGAATGGTGGAATTCACTGCTGCAGAACAGAATAAAGAAAAAAGAATGAAAAGAACTGAGGACAGTCTCAGAGACCTCTGGGACAACATTAAACGCACCAACATTCGAATTATAGGTGTCCCAGAAGAAGAAGAGAAAAAGAAAGGGACTGAGAAAATATTTGAAGAGATTATAGTTGAAAACTTCCCTAATATGGGAAAGGAAATAGTTAATCAAGTCCTGGAAGTACAGAGAGTCCCATACAGGATAAACCCAAGGGGAAACACGCCAAGACACATATTAATCAAACGGTCAAAAATTAAATACAAAGAACAAATATTAAAAGCAGCAAGGGAAAAGCAACAAATAACACACAAGGGAATCCCCATAAGGTTAACATCTGATCTTTCAGCAGAAACTCTGCAAGCCAGAAGGGAGTGGCAGGATATATTTAAAGTGATGAAGGAGAAAAACCTAAAACCAAGATTACTCTACCCAGCAAGGATCTCATTCAGATGTGTTGGAGAAATTAAAACCTTTACAGACAAGCAAAAACTGAGAGAGTTCAGCACCACCAAACCAGCTTTACAACAAATGCTAAAGGAACTTCTCTAGGCAAGAAACACAAGAGAAGGAAAACACCTACAATAACAAACCCAAAACATTTAAGAAAATGGGAATAGGAACATACATATCGATAATTACCTTGAATGTAAATGGATTAAATGCTCCCACCAAAAGACACAGACCGGCTGAATGGACACAAAAACAAGACCCATATATATGCTGTCTACAAGAGACCCACTTCAGACCTAGAGACACATACAGACTGAAAGTGAGGGGATGGAAAAAGATATTCCATGCAAATGGAAATTAAAAGAAAGCTGGAGTAGCAATTCTCATATCAGACAAAATAGACTTTAAAATAAAGACTATTACAAGAGACAAAGAAGGACACTATATAATGATCAAGGGATCGATCCAAGAGGAAGGTATAACAATTGTAAATATTTGTGCACCCAACATAGGAGCACCTCAATACATAAGGCAAATACTAACAGCCATAAAACGGGAAATCGACAGTAACACAAACATAGTAGGGGACTTTAACACCCCACTTTCACCAATGGACAGATCATCCAAAATGAAAATAAATAAGGAAACACAAGCCTTAAATGATACATTAAACAAGATGGACTTAATTGATATTTATAGGACATTCCACCCAAAAACAACAGAATACACATTTTTCTCAAGTGCTCATGGAACATTCTCCAGGATAGATCATATCTTGGGTCACAAATCAAGCCTTGGTAAATTTAAGAAAATTGAAATCGTATCAAGTATCTTTTCCGACCACAACGCTATGAGACTAGATATCAATTACAGGAAAAAATCTGTAAAAAATACAAACACATGGAGGCTACACAATACACTACTTAATAACGAAGTGATCACTGAAGAAATCAAAGGGGAAATCAAAAAATACCTAGAAACAAATGACAATGGAGACACGACGACCCAAAACCTATGGGATGCAGCAAAAGCAGGGCTAAGAGGGAAGTTTATAGCAATACAAGCCTACATCAAGAAACAGGAAACATCTCGAATAAACAACCTAACCTTGCACCTAAAGCAATTAGAGAAAGAAGAGCAAAAGAACCCCAAAGCTAGCAGAAGGAAAGAAATCATAAAGATCAGATCAGAAATAAATGAAAAAGAAATGAAGGAAACAATAGCAAAAATCAATGAAACTAAAAGCTGGTTCTTTGAGAAGATAAACAAAATTGATAAACCATGAGCCAGACTCATCAAGAGAAAAAGGGAGAAGACTCAAATCAATAGAATTAGAAATGCAAAAGGAGACGTAACCACTGACACTGCAGAAATACAAAAGATCATGAGAGATTACTACAAGCAACTCTATGCCAATAAAATGGACAACCTGGAAGAAATGGACAGATTCTTAGAAATGCACAACCTACCGAGACTGAACCAGGAAGAAATAGAAAATATGAACAGACCAATCACAAGCACTGAAATTGACACTGTGATTAAAAATCTTCCAACAAACCAAAGCCCAGGACCAGAAGGCTTCACAGGCGAATTCTATCAAACATTTAGAGAAGAGCTAACACCTATCCTTCTCAAACTCTTCCAAAATATTGCAGAGGGAGGAACACTCCCAAACTCATTCTACGAGGCCACCATCACCCTGATACCAAAACCAGACAAAGATGTCACAAAGAAAGAAAAGTACAGGCCAATATCACTGATGAACATAGATGCAAAAATCCTCAACAAAATACTAGCAAACAGAATCCAACAGCACATTAAAAGGATCATACACCATGATCAAGTGGGGTTTATTCCAGGAATGCAAGGATTCTTCAATATACGCAAATCAATCAACGTGATACATCACATTAACAAATTGAAGGAGAAAAACCATATGATCATCTCAATAGATGCAGAGAAAGCTTTTGACAAAATTCAACACCCATTTATGATAAAAGCCCTGCAGAAAGTAGGCATAGAGGGAACTTTGCTCAACATAATAAAGGCCATATATGACAAACCCACAGCCAACATTGTCCTCAATGGTGAAAAACTGAAACCATTACCACTAAGATCAGGAACAAGACAAGGTTGCCCACTCTCACCACTATTATTCAACACAGTTTTGGAAGTGTTAGCCACAGCAATCAGAGAAGAAAAAGAAATAAAAGGAATCCAAATCGGAAAAGAAGAAGTAAAGCTGTCACTGTTTGCAGATGACATGATACTATACATAGAGAATCCTAAAACTGCCACCAGAAAACTACTAGAGCTAATCAATGAATTTGGTAAAGTAGCAGGATACAAAATTAATGCACAGAAATCTCTTGCATTCCTATATACTAATGATGAAAAATCTGAAAGTGAAATTAAGAAAACACTCCCGTTTACCATTGCAACAAAAAGAATAAAATATCTAGGAATAAACCTACCTAAGGAGACAAAAGACCTGTATGCAGAAAATTATAGGACACTGATGAAAGAAATTAAAGATGATACAAATAGATGGAGAGATATACCATGTTCTTGGATTGGAAGAATCAACATTGTGAAAATGACTCTACTCCCCAAAGCAATCTACAGATTCAATGCAATCCCTATCAAACTACCAATGGCATTTTTCACAGAACTAGAACAAAAAATTTCACAATTTGTATGGAGACACAAAAGACCCCGAATAGCCAAAGCAATCTTGAGAACGAAAAATGGAGCTGGAGGAATCAGGCTCCCTGACTTCAGACTATATTACAAAGCTACAGTAATCAAGACAGTTTGGTACTGGCACAAAAACAGAAATATAGATCAATGGAACAGGATAGAAAGTCCAGAGATAAACCCACACACATATGGTCACCTTATCTTTGATAAAGGAGGCAAGCATATACAGTGGAGAAAAGACAGCCTCTTCAATAAGTGGTGCTGGGAAAATTGGACAGGTACATGTAAAAGTATGAAATTAGAACACTCCCTGACACCATACACAAAAATAAACTCAAAATGGATTAAAGACCTAAGTGTAAAGCAAGACACTATCAAACTCTTAGAGGAAAACATAGGAAGAACACTATGACATAAATCACAGCAAGATCCTTTTTGACCCAGCTCCCAGAGAAATGGAAATAAGAACACAAATAAACAAATGGGACCTAATGAAGCTTAAAAGCTTTTGCACAGCAAAGGAAACCATAAACAAGACCAAAAGACAACCCTCAGAATGGGAGAAAATATTTGCAAATGAAGCAACTGACAAAAGATTAATCTCCAAGATTTACAAGCAGCTCATGCAGCTCAATAACAAAAAAACAAACAACCCAATCCAAAAATGGGAAGAAGACCTAAATAGACATTTCTCCAAAGAAGATATACAGATGGCCAACAAACACATGAAAGAATGCACAACATCATTAATCATTAGAGAAATGCAAATCAAAACTACAATGAGGTATCATCTCACACCAGTCAGAATGGCCATCATCAAAAAATCTACAAACAATAAATGCTGGAGAGGATGTGGAGAAAAGGGAACACTCTTGTACTGTTGGTGGGAATGTAAATTGATACAGCCACTATGGAGAACAGTATGGAGGTTCCTTAAAAAACTAAAAATAGTACTACCATACGACCCAGCAATCCCACTACTGGGCATATACCCTGAGAAAACCATAATTCAAAAAGAGTCATGTACCAAAATGTTCATTGCAGCTCTATTTACAATAGCCAGGACATGGAAGCAACCTAAGTGTCCATCATCGGATGAATGGATAAAGAAGATGTGGCACATATATACAATGGAATATTACTCAGCCATAAAAAGAAATGAAATGGAGGTTATTTGTAATGGGGCGGATGGAGTTAGAGTCTGTCATACAGAGTGAAGTCAGTCAGAAAGAGAAAAACAAATACAGTATGCTAACACATATATATGGAATCTAAGGAAAAAAAAAAAAAGTCATGAAGAACCTAGTGGCAAGATGGGAATAAAGACACAGACCTAGTAAAGAATGGACTTGAGGATATGGGGAGGGGGAGGGGTGAGATGTGACAGGGTGAGAGAGTGTCATGGACATATATACACTACCAATGTAAAATAGATAGCTAGTGGGAAGCAGCCACATAGCACAGGGAGATCAGCTCGGTGCTTTGTGACCGCCTTGGGGGGTGGGATGGGGAGGGTGGGAGGGAGGGAGATGCGGGAGGGAGGAGATATGGGAACGTGTGTATATGTGTAGCTGATTCACTTTGTTATAAAGCAGAAACTAACACACCATTGTAAAGCAATTATACTTCAATAAAGATGTTTAAAAAAAAACAAAAACAAAAACAAAAAATAAAAAAATAAAATAAAATTACACTATGTATGAACACTGTAAAAAAGATTTTTTAAGCTATACGAGGAGACAAAATTGAAGACTTCATCCACACTGCACCATCATCTCTTCATTATGCCTCTGCTAGAATTTTGACCTTCTTCTACAAGCATGAAGTATGTATATTCTACACCAATCAGATTCCACAATGTGAAAATTTCAGCAAAATGCTTCCTATTTTTGGAAAATTCCCATCCATTTTCTTTTGCAATTTTCTGAACCAATACAATCCCTTACAATGCTTAAAATTCAGAGCATAAAGTAAATCATTTTCCTTGAATAGGAATAATTCACACATTATTTGATTTCTGAAGTCTTAAACTAAGGTACTTACTGACCAAGTAAGAATAAATCGAAGTATTATGCGAGTCAAAGTGACACGTGACCTAAAGGTGGAAGTTTAAAGAGTCAGTGCTGGAGGGGCCCTCTCCCCTGATTTTCTGGTCATACTGATATGGAACAATCATCATCCAGGTCTCTGAATAACTACACGTAGAACACACAGATAACCTGCAATGGACATGTAACATGCAGGACGTGTAGCATGAATAAGAGATAAACCCATGTGGTTTTAAGCCACTGAGATTCTAGGATTGTTTGTTATGACAGTAGGGACTACCCTCTGTGATACACAGGGTCTGTTGCATTTCCTTATACAGCTACACCTGCAGCAGGAAAATTGCTGACACTCCTATCAAATGTACTTGAAAACAAGGCTGGTGCATTCAGTGGACAACTAAGGACCTAACCCGCATCCATAAAAACCCGTATCCTTCAGTCAGCGAGCACAGTTGACCCCGCAGAGTAAAAGCATCTACTTGTAGTGCCTGGAAGGGAGTGATTGCATCTTTAATTTTCAGGCATACTGAGGAAGCAGCAGCTCCTTGGCCCCTAAGAGGCTAGAAGTCCTTTAATAATGTTGGATCCAGTTGGTTGGCAAACGGGTATCAAAACAAAAACACAAAAAACTGGCCACAATCTTCTCAGATGGGTCTCAGAAAAGGAGACAGTGTATTCCAGCAAGAAAAACTGTTTGAGAGAGAGAGAAAGCTCCCCCCAAAACAGGGCCTGTAGGAAGAAGACTACAGGTAAGGACACGCTGGAACAAAAGGATAAAGAAAGTACGTAAGGCAGGAGCAAGTCAGATCAGAGAAGACAACCAGAAACGTCAGCAGGGGGACCGTCTGTGAAGCAGCATTACCGCCAGTCACACACACCACCTAGCAGGGCAGCTAGGGACGCCCCTTTATACCACCCCCATTAGTTCAGTTCAGTCTTAGGCAGAAGCTACGTCTTAATTCGAGGACAACGCCAATAGTCCATAGAAGGGAAATCTCCTTCCTTGGAGTGGGTTAGAGATTCACCCACGGGCTCAATGGAAGTTGACTTCTTGGAATGGTGTGATCCTCAAGGCCAGGCCTAAAATCCCCAGAATGCAGCATTTGCCTCCTAGAGAATGACAGAAACGTCAGAACCTCTCACTTCCAAGAAGAAAACAAGCCACAAGGAGATAAGGCACGTGACAGCACTATCCAATAGAGTAGCCAGAGACCTGCCCTGAGGGATGCGAGCCCTCGGACTTAGGAGACCACAGTGGAAGATGTTTCACAGTCGGAAGAGGCAGTCACTGAAAAGATGAGCAAAGCACCACGCCTTGCTGGCGAGGCTCAGCCCTATCCCCGTAAGATGCTGAGAAGCTGGTGAGGGACACAGTATGTCTTACGTGTATTTCAAAAAAAAAGATAAGGTTAAATGAATGGACCACATACCCACCATCACCTGGAGCATTGTGACAGGTAGGACCATTTAGTGGGTAAGAATGCAAGCTCCAGAGACAGCCTGGGTTAGAACCCTGGCTCCACCCCCTATATTTGCTGTGTGTTCTTGGACAGGTTACTTAACCTCTTTTTTTCAGTTTCCTAATCTGTAAAATGGGAATATTACCTACCTCCTAGGGTTGTCGGGGGATTAAATGTAGAGAACATAGACTGGCTTTTCACTGTTAGCTCTCTTTATATATATTTTTTTCCAATTTGTATCTACTGAGTTTTTCTATAATTGTACATCCAAAGACAATAGAGAGAATAAGTACATTTGGAGGAAATACTACCATACATTTTTCTGTCATTAGATTTCAAACACTTATACAGATTATCTCATTTGATCTTTATAACAACACTACAGATTGGACAGAGACAGTATCACTCCCAAAATACACATGAAGAAAAAGATAATCCAGGCTTACATCACTTGACAGGCAAGTGGCAAAGCCCAGATTAATTGGATTGGACCTAGTACCTGTCATCTTATTCAAAGGCCGAACTCAGAGGTTTCATGAAATGCTGGGGTATTGAATTACATTTTGAGAATTAATGGGTTTTATAGATAGAGGAGAACACAATGAGCCTTTCAAGTGATAGGAACAACATAAGTGAAGACACCTAGTTTAGAATAAGATTGTCCTACATTTACAGGACATGTATTTCCTATAGAAATACATAAATACGATTCATTGCTCTAAAGTAGATTATATCAGATTTGCAAATTTTTCTGAGAATGTTCAAAGCATTAACAAGGGTATTATAAATAACTTTGGGAGCCTCAGTTTTTTTATTCAGTTTCTAGGTCCTAGCCATTCTCATTCTACAGCCTTGATCAAAATTGTTGAACACATGTTCTTATACTTCGTAAATTATGCACACCCTCAGATGGCCCAGGAATTGCATTTGTTTGAGGCATAAAAGCTTCACATGGATATTTCAGGTTGCACTGGGACACGTGGGGAACTTGATACCATTGATAGCGCGTGGCAGGCCATCTAACTTCTGTCCGTTCTTTCTCCTCATGCTGGGCAAGGGCCAAGACTGAGCCTGGCAGGTGAATTCAAGATGGGCTTCCTAGAGCTGAGCCTGTCAGGGACATAATAGCTGCCAGGCAGTACGGGACAGGTAGCGGCCGGCAAGTTAATAGCTGGCGAGCAGGACAAATAGGTGGGTGTGGGTCTGAAAATGAAAATGACACAGTGTGAGGGAAGGACAGCAGGCAAGCAGAGCACAGGACGGAGCTCCAGCCAGACAGGCAATCGGCGATAATTAAGGCTCAAGTTTCTGCAAAGAGCCATGCTCCTCAGAATGAGGTGCCTCCCTCTTAACAAGCAGGAAAGCCCTGGACTGCCTGAAACCCACGGGTGTGGGGTTTCAACATGCTTTTGAGAAAGTGTCATCGTAGTGAGGGAGGAAACATGAAGACACAGCAGGTTTCAGGGCACAGTGAACTAAGCAGGGAGGGTGGTACATCTGGTCTTAGAAACTCAACCCAGTTGAATAGCCCCTGAAACACTCCCAAAGAGTAAAAAAAAAAAAAAAAAAAAAAATGTCCTACACTTAGAATGAAAGAGAAGACGTAAAAGTCATGATGATGGGAAGAAAAATTATTTTGCTTGGGAGAAAACGCCAACATTATGTGTTGGAGAGCTCTTTTGTCTTAATTTAGGGAAAATAATATGGAATCTGCTGCATCAGTAGACTTTTCTAAAAGGCCTCTGTAACTCTCCATGTAATTTACTTATGTGGTTTATTAGTATAATTTTTAGGTTCAGAAGTCAAAGGCTTCAAGAGAAGAAGAGCAAGAGTTAGAAAAATGATGAGAATAATAAAATTTGAGCAAAATACATTTGCAAAATAGTTTCTGAAAGTTATGTAAACACTATCATTATCAGCAAAACTGAAACAGATAGTTTGAGAAATAAGAGATTTTACTGAAAAGAAAATTGCTTGGGAGGGAGCTGATGTGAGGCTCAACTCTGATGGGACTCACTATTGTTAGGGTTTGAACCCAAACCCAGGTCTCCTGATGACCAGACCAGCATGATTTCTACCCCGTTCCATACCCATGAACAGATTTGATTACATTTGCTTTTGCATATATGTAAAATTACACATTTTACATATATGCAAAATCAAACAGTTCATGAAGAAGAATTAAGGAACATGAGTATGTGAGCAATCCCTCTGTAATAATAACAATACTAACAATGTTACAAGTGTTAAATGAGTGTACAGTATGTATCAGGCATCATGTTGGAAAAACTATCTCATCTAGTCTATACAAAAACCTCCAGCAATAATGAACACTATTTGAGATATCAGGATGCTGGGACCAGGATATTAAGGAATTTATTAAAGAATGACAATGTTTAGGAAGAAATATTCAAGATTCAAATCTAGCTCCACCTAAATCTTTGCCAAACACCACATTGTCATTTAAAGCAATGATCTCAGAACATTCTCGTATTAGACCTTTTCTTATATTCTAATTGTACCCTTCAAGTAATTTAGGTGGTACTGAGCATCTACAGTCTACCAGGCACTGTGCTACACCAACTGATGAATGGATACCAATTCTAAGAAAACCCTTGAAATTAAGAATTGGCCTTTTGCTTATAAAAAAAAAATAAAGGATTTTATTTTAGGAGAGAAGAGAAAGTCCTTAGTTTAACTGAGATCCACAGATGCAGCCCCTTTTGGCTGTAGGGTGTTCAGATACCTCCAATTCTGTTGTTCGAGAATCACAATAATAGAGCACATTCAGAAGGATCATCTGAGAAAAAGCCAGGAAGTTGGGGGAAAAAATGAGGAGTAAAGCACAGTTTTGAATGAGTACTTGATAAGATTAAAGTTATCGGCAATAAGGGAGCCACTTTATGTAGGGGCAAATGAATTGACTCTAATTTTAACCTAAAATACTACTACAGGGGCAGTAAAATTCTTTCTACTTGGATAAATATTCTCTATCTGAATTACAGCTTGCAGTGAGAATGTAATAAGAGTAACCTAACTTGACAAGACGCTATGACCACAAAAAAGGAGCTCTTTGCCAGGCAGCTGCAGGACTGGCCACCAGAAATGAAATGGAACTAGAGTAAAATCTGCAAATGATCCATCAAAAGCAGGGTAGAGTTCAAGAGAAATGAGTCGTATGGGCAAAGCCCAGTGAGATATTTAATAGGGAAGAAAGTGGGCTACAGGAAAGAGTCACTTGAAGATTGACTGTGGGACTTACTATCTTCTCAGAAACTATGCCACTGTGTATGTTTGCATCTTGTCTGGTTATATACCTAGTAATTAGTGATTTGTTAAATAAATGAATGAGAAAACAAACAACCCAAATCTATAATGTAGCTCATGTCAACCCTCATGTTGGAAGGCCATACTCCATGCTCCAGCTTCAGCTTTGGGAGGAACATACAACATCCAGTACTATAATGAAACTCAGTAGCCTTGAGAGCTCCTAAAAATGCCAACATAAGGGAAAGTGGGATGTGGCAGACTGGCAGGCAGGAGGAAAAAGAGAAACCAAAAGAGTCAGCAGGGAAAAAAATAAAAAGAATTTGAACCAGGCTCAGAAATTCAAAATGCACTTTTTAAAAAGTCAACACTGTATTACATTTTTGTTAACATGTAAGTTCACCTTGCTCTTGTCAGGATAAAGTCTTGAAAAATAAAGCCTATGGAGTTTGCCTCTGGGAGTAGAGAGATGACACTCAAGTGGCAACTGCTCTGTACCTGGTCTTTCATGGTTTCATCCGGTTTGGACACTTCTCTCTTAAGCCAATTCTCTTAAATTATCTTTAAAATTTTTGCTTCACTTGTCTTTAAAAAAGAAAGAATAAAACTGAAAGCTGACTTCTCAACAGAAACAATGGACGTCAGAAGAAAACAACATTACCTTTGAAGAAATATAAATGACAACATAGAATTCTTTAACCATCAAAACTAACCTTCAGATCAAGGATGAAATCAACATATTTTCTAAAAAACAGAAATTGAGAGACATTTTTGCCCGTAAATCTTCACTAAAGTAGAACTAACAGAAATCCTTTAGTAAGAAGGAAAATGAACACGGGTGGTGGGCGAGTGGGTAGGGAGTAAAAGAAAGAATACAAAAAAAAACATAAAATCGGGGAGACCTTCAAGATGGTGGAGAAGTGACGTGGAGATCACCTTCCTCCCCACAAATACATTAAAAATACATCTACACATGGAACAACTCCTACAGAACACCTACTGAATGCTGGCAGAAGACCTCAGACTTCCCAAAAGGCAAGAAACTCCCCACGTACCTCGGTATGGCAAAAGAAAAAAGAAAAAACAGAGACAAAAGAATAGGGACAGGACCTGCACCTCTGGGAGGGAGCTGTGAAGGAGGAAAAGTTTCCATGCACTAGGAAGCCCCTTCACTGGAGGAGACAGGGGGTGGCGGGGGGGAAGCTTCAGAGCCACGGAGGAGAGCGCAGCAACAGGGGTGCAGAGGGCAAATTGGAGAGAGTCCCGCACAGAGGATTGGTGCTGACCAGCACTCACCAGCCTGAGATGCTTATCTGTTCACCTGTTGGGGCGGCTGGGGGCTGGGAGCTGAGGCTCCAGCTTCAGAGGACAGATCCCAGGGACAGGACTGGGGTTGGCTGCATGAACACAGCCTGAAGGGGGCTAGTGCACCACAGCTAGCCAGGAGGCAGTCTGGGAAAAGGTCTGGAACTGCCTCAGAGGCAAAAGACCATTGATTCAGGGTGAGCGAGGAGAGGGGATTCAGAGCACCACCTAAATGAGCTCCAGAGACGGGCACGAGCCATGGCTATCAGCATGGACACCAGAGATGGGCATGAAACACTAAAGCTGCTGCTGCAGCCACCAAGAAGCCTGTGCGCAAGCACAGGTCACTATCCACACCTCCCCTCCCGGGAGGCTGTGCAGCCCGCCACGGCCAGGAAACTACAGTGCTGGACCCCCTATGACAAACAACAAGCAAGACAGGAACACAACCCGATCCATTAGCACAGAGGCTGCCTAAAATCATAATAAGTTCACAGACACCCCAAAACACACCACCGGATGCAGTCCTGCCCACCAGAAAGACAAGATCCAGCCTCATTCACCAGAACATAAGCACCAGTCCCCTCCACCAGGAAGCCTACACAACCCACTGAACAAACCTTAGCCACTGGGGGCAGACTCAAAAAACAACGGGAAGTATGAAACTGCAGCCTGCGAAAAGGAGACCCCAAACACAGTAAGTTAAGCAAAATGAGAAGACAGAGAACACACAGCAGATGAAGGAGCAAGGTAAAAACCCATCAGACCAAACAAATGAAGAGGAAATAGGCAATCTACCTGAAAAAGAATTCAGAGTACTGATAGTAAAGATGATTCAAAATCTTGGAAACAGAATGGAGAAAATACAAGAAACGTTTAACAAGGACCTAGAACAACTAAAGAGCAAACAAACAATGATGAACAACAAAATAAATGAAATTTAAAATTCTCTAGAAGGAATCAATAGCAGAATAATGGAAGCAGAAGAATGGATAAGTAACCTGGAAGATAAAATAGTGGAAATAACTACCACAGAACAGAATAAAGAAAAAAGAATGAACAGAATTGAGGACAGTCTTAGAGACCTCTGGGACAACATTAAAAGAACAAACATTCGAATTATAGGGGTCCCAGAAGAAGAGAAAAAGAAAGGGACTGAGAAAATATTTGAAGAGATTATACTTGAAAACCTCCCTAATATGGGAGAGGAAATAGTCAATCAAATCCAGGAAGCACAGACAGTCCCATACAGGATAAATACAAGGAGAAACATGCCAACACACATGTTAATCAAACTATCAAAAATTAAATACAAAGAAAAAATATTAAAAGCAGCAAGGGAAAAGCAGCAAATAACATACAAGGGAATCCCCTTAAGGTTAACAGCTGATCTTTCAGCAGAAACTCTGCAAGCTAGAAGGGAGTGGCAGGACATATTTAAAGTGATGAAAGGGAAAAACCTACAACCAAGATTACTTTACCCAGCAAGGATCTCATTCAGATTTGACGGAGAAATTAAAACCTTTACAGACAAGCAAAAGCTAGAAGAATTCAGCACCACCAAACCAGCTTCACAACGAATGCTAAAGGAACTTGTCTAGGCAGGAAACACAAGAGAAGGAAACGACCTACAATAACAAACCCAAAACAATTAAGAAAACGGTAAAAGGAACACACATATCAATGATTACCTTAAAGGTAAATGGATTAAATGCTCCAACCAAAAGACTGGCTGAATGGATACAAAAGCAAGACCCATATATATGCTGTGTACAAGAGAACCACTTCAGACCTAGGGACACATACTGACTGAAAGTGAGGGGAGGGAAAAAGATATTCCATGCAAATGGAAATCAAAAGACAGCTGGAGTAGCAATTCTCATATCAGACAAAATAGACTTTAAAATAAAGACTATTACAAGAGACAAAGAAGGACACTACATAATGATCAAGGGATCAATCCAAGAAGAAGATATAACAATTGTAAATATTTATGCACCCAACATAGGACCACCTCAATATATAAGGCAAATGCTAACAGCCATAAAAGGGGAAATTGACAGTAACACAATCATAGTAGGGGACCCTAACACCCCACTTTCACCAATGGACAGATCATCCAAAATGAAAATAAATAAGGAAACACAAGCCTTAAATGATACATTAAATAAGATGAACTTAACTGATGTTTAAAGGACATTCCATCTAAAAGCAACAGAATATACTTTCTTCTCAAGCACTCATGGAACATTTTCCAGGATAGATCATATCTTGGGTCACAAATCAAGCCTTGGTAAATTTAAGAAAATTGAAATCACATCAAGTATCTTCCCTGACCACAATGCTATAAGACTAGATATCAATTACAGGAAAAAATATGTAAAAAATACAGACACATGGAGGCTAAACAATACACTACTAAATAACCAAGAGATCACTGACGAAATCAAAGAGGAAATCAAAAAATACCTAGAAACAACTGACAATGAAAACATGATGACCCAATACCTATGGGATGAAGCAAAAGAAGTTCTAAGAGGGAAGTTTATAGCAATACAATCCTACCGCAAGAAACAAGAAAGATCTCAAATAAACAACCTAACCTGACACCTAAAGCAAGTACAGAAAGAAGAACCAAAAAAACCCAAAATTAGCAGAAGGAAAGAAATCATAAACATCAGATCAGAAATAAATGAAAAAGAAATGAAGGAAACAATAGCAAAGATCAATAAAACTAAAAGCTGGTTCTTTGAGAAGGTAAACAAAATTGATAAACCATTAACCACACTCATCAAGAAAAAAAGGGAGAACACTCAAATCAACAGAATTAGAAATGAAAAAGGAGAAGTAACAACTGACACTGCAGAAATACAAAGGATCATGAGAGATGACTGCAAGCAACTATATGCCAATAAAACGGACAACCTGGAAGAAATGGACAAATTCTTAGAAAAGCACAACCTTCCGAGACTGAACCAGGAAGAAATAGAAAATATAAACAGACCAATCTCTAAGATCCTGTATCTGTTCCTCTAAGAGCAGTAACAAGACAAGGTTGTCCACTCTCACCACTATTATTCAACATAGTTTTGGAAGTTTTAGCCACAGCAATCAGAGAAGGAAATAAAAGGAATCCAAATTGGAAAACAAGAAGTAAAGCTGTCACTGTCTGCAGATGACATGATACTATACATAGAGAATCCTAAAGATGTTACCAGAAAACTACTACAGCTAATCAATGAATTTGGTAAAGTAGCAGGATACAAAATTAATGCACAGAAATCTCTTGCGTACCTATACAATAATGATGAAAAATCTGAAAGAGAAATTAAGGAAGCACTCCCATTTACCACTGCAACAAAAAGACTCAAATACTTAGGAATAAACCTACCTAAGGAGACAAAAGACCTGTATGCAGAAAACTATAAGACACTGATGAAAGAAGTTAAAGATGATACAAACAGATCGATATACCATGTTCTTGGATTGGAAGAATCAACATTGTGAAAATGACTATACTACCCAAAGCATTCTACAGATTCAATGTAATCCCTATCAAACTACCAATGGCATTTTTCACAGAACTAGAAAAAGAATTTTCACAATTTGTATGCAAGCACAAATGACCCTGAATAGCCAAAGCAATCCTGAGAAAGAAAAACGGAGCTGGAGAAATCAGGCTCCCTGACTTCAGACTATACTACAAAGCTACAGTAATCAAGACAGTATGGTACTGGCACAAAAACAGAGATATAGATCAATGGAACAGGATAGAAAGCCCAGAGGTAAATCCACGTACATATGGTCACCTTATTTTTGATAAAGGAGGCAAGAATATACAATGGGGAAAAGACAGCCTCTTCAATAAGTGGTGCTGGGAAAAATGGACAGCTACATGTAAAAGAATGAAATCAGAACACTTCCTAAAACCATACACAAAAATAAACTCAAAATGGATTAAAGACCTAAATGTAAGGCCAGACACTTTAAAACTCTTAGAGGAAAACATAGGCAGATCACTCTATGACATAAATCACAGTGAGATACTTTTTGACTCACCTACTAGAGAAATGGAAATAAAAGCAAAAATAAACAAATGGGACCTAATGAAACTTAAAAGCTTTTGCACAGCAAAGGAAACCATAAACAAGACCAAAAGACAACCCTCAGAATGGGAGAAAATATTTGCAAATGAAGAAACTGACAAAGGATTAATCTCCAAAATTTACAAGCAGCTCATGCTGCTCAATATCAAAAAAACAAACAACCCAATCCAAAAATGGGAAGAAGACCTAAATAGACATTTCTCCAAAGAAGATATACAGACTGCCAACAACACATGAAAGGATGCTCAACATCACTAATCATTAGAGAAATGAAAATCAAAACTACAATGAGGTATCATCTCACACTAGTCAGAATGGCCATCATCAAAAAATCTACAAACAATAAATGTTGGAGAGGGTGTGGAGAAAAGGGAACCCTCTTGCACTGTTGGTGGGAATGTAAATTGGTACAGCCACTATGGAGAACAGTATGGAAGTTCCTTAAAAAACTAAAAATAGAACTACCATATGACCCAGCAATCCCACTACTGGGCATATACCCTGAGAAAACCACAATTCAAAAAGAGTCATGTACCACAATGTTCATTACAGCACTATTTACAACAGCCAGGACATGGAAGCAGCCTAAGTGTCCATCAGCAACTGAATGGGTAAAGAAGATGTGGCAGGAATATACAATGGAATATTAGTCAGCCATAAAAAGAAACGAAATTGAGTTATTTGTAGTGAGGTGGATGGACCTATAGAGTGAAGTGAGTCAGAAAGAGAAAAACAAATACAGTATGCTAACACGTATATATGGAATCTAAAAAAAAAAAAAAATGGTTCTGAGGAACCTAGGGTCAGGACAGGAATAAAGACGCAGCCGTAGAGAATGGACTTGATGACAAGGGGAGTGGGAAGGGTAAGCTGGGACGTAGTGAGAAATTGGCATGGACATATATACACTACCAAATATAAAATAGATAGCTAGTGGGAAGCAGGGAGATCAGCTCAGTGCTTAGTGACCACCTAGAGGGGTGGGATAGGGAGGGTGGGAGGGAGACACAAGAGGGAGGAGATCTGGGGATATATGTATATGTATAGCTGATTCACTTTGTTATAAAGCAGAAACTAACACACCATTGTAAAGCAATTATACTCCAATAAAGGTGTTTTAAAAAAAAAAAGTCTACAAATAATAATACACTGCTGGTGGGAATGTAAGTTGGTGCAGCTACTATGGAGAACAGTATGGACTTTCCTTAAAAAACTAAAAATAGAATTACCATAGGATCCAGCAATCCCACTCCTGGGCATATAACTGGACAAAACTATAATATGAAAAGATACATGCACCCCAGTGCTCATAGAAGCACTACTTACAATAGCCAAGACGTGGAAACAACCTAAATGTCCATTGACAGAGGAATGGATACTGAAGATGTGGTATATATACACAATGGAATATTACTCAGCCATAAAAAAGAATGAAATAATGTCATTTGCAGCAACATGGATAAACCTAGAGATTATCATACTAAGTGAAGTAAGTCAGAAAGAGAAAGATAAATACCATATGATATTACTTACATGTGGAATCTAAAATACGACACAAATGAACTTTTATGAAACAGAAACAGACTCACAGACATAGAGAACAGACTTGTGGTTGCCAAAGGGGATGGGGGATGGGGGATGGGGGATGGGAGAGGGAAGGACTGGGAATTTGGGGTTAGCAGATGCAAACTATTATATATTGAATGGATAAACAAGGTCCTCTTGTACAGCACAGGGAACTATAATCAATATCCTGTGATAAACCACAATGGAAAAGTATATATGTATAACCAAATCACTTTGCTGTACAGCAGAAATTAATACAACATTGTAAATCAACTATACTTTAATAAAATTTAAAAAAAAGAAAAAAACATAAAATCAAATGTATGGGTAAATATAAATACATACCTAGTGTACAAAACAACAGAAGTAATGTTTTGTGACATTTAAATTGAATAAAGTAAATTAATTTAATGACCAAAGTAAAACAAAAATTTGGATGGAATAAATGAAGTTAAAGAGTTTATCACTAACTGAAAAAGTATTAATTTATATTTGTGAAATCAAGGATTCATATTTTCTTTGTTGTGTGACTACAAAAAGAATAGAAAAAAATGTAACTATAAGCTGGTAGAGAGAAAAATGGAATAATGTAAAATTTTAAAACAATCCAAAGTGGGCAAGATAGGAAAAAAAAGAACATAAAACAAGTAGGAGAATATAAAACAAATTGCAAGAAGAATGCGTAAGTACATAAATGTTAACAGATTATATAGTTAAATTAAAAGACCATGATTATCAGCTTATATGCTACTTACAGGATATTTTAGTAAGATAAAAAATAAAAGGATGGGGCTTCCCTGGTGGTGCAGTGGTTGAGAATCTGCCTGCTAATGCAGGGGACACGGGTTCGAGCCCTGGTCTGGGAAGATCCCACATGCCACGGAGCAACTGGGCCCGTGAGCCACAATTACTGAGCCTGCGTGTCTGGAGCCTGTGCTCCGCAAGAAGAGAGGCCGCGATAGTGAGAGGCCCATGCACAGCGATAAAGAGTGGCCCCCGCTTGCCACAACTAGAGAAAGCCCTTGCACAGAAACGAAGATCCAACACAGCCATAAATAAATAAATAAAAATTAAAATTAAAATAAAATAAAAGGATGGACAACGATATACCAGCAAACACTAACTAAATGAATCTGGGTAGTTATAATGAAATTTTCAGAAAATGTAAACTTTAAGAAGCATTTTTAGGGATAAAGAGGTACATATGTGATACTAAAAAGTCAATTAACAACAACATAAGAAATTATATATGTATACGTTTGTAGTTCAATTCCTAATATAGATATTTGACAGAATTAAAGGAGAAATAGGCAAATGCACAGTCATAAGCAAAGGATTTTACCCTACCTCTTAGTAATTAATAAACATATCAGTAACAATTAAAAAGATATTTTTAACAAAATTAATAAACAACCTAATCAACATATAGAGAGCACTGTGGCCAATCATGATAGAACTGATATTTTCAAATACACATAGAATATTTACCAAAGTTTTTCATATGTTTGGCCATGAAGCAGTTCTCAACAAGTTTCAAGAGATTCAGGTAAACCAGAATGTTTATCAGACTACAGTAAAATTAAGCTATAAATCAATAACAAAGATATTCAGAAAATCCCTAAGTGTTTGGAAATGAAGTAACATGTTTCTAGATAATTTACAGACCAAAGATAAATCACAAAATGGATGTTAGAAAATATTCTGAGCTTAACAATAATGACAATAAAACATCAAAATCTCCTTAAAGGGAAATGAAGAGCCTAAATGCATATATGATAAGATTAAAAGTCAATTACTTAAGCAATCAAGCTCAAGCAATTGGAAGAAAATAATTTGAACACCCTCCCCCAAAAGAAAAAGGAAAGTAATTAACCAGTGAGCACAAATATATGGAAAGAATATTGTACAACAGAGAAAAATCAAGAAAACCAAAACTAATTTCTTTGAAAAGACCAATAAAATTGATAATTGATCAAGAGAAAAATGAAAGACGAAGAATTTACCAATAACAAGTGAATACCCTGCAAAACCTACAGATACTGAAAGAAAATAAGGTGGCATTATTAATATCTTTATCCCAATAAATTCGGGAAATTAAACTGAGAAAATTCTTAGAAAAAGAAATTTATCAAAAAGCTGATACTCTGTATATATTAAAGAAAGTGAATCTGTAGTTGAAAATTTTCCCACAAAGAACTTTCCGTACACCTTACCAGGAAATTCTCCTAAATACTTAAGATATATCATCATTATTACACAAATTCTTCCAGGGACTAGATAAAGAAAGAACACGTTCCAACTAATTTTATGAGGCTAAAACCTGCAAGGTATAAAAAAAGGAACTTTGCATGCCAGTCTCTCTCCTGATGTGCAGAAATCTGGAAAAATATTAGCACACATAATCTAAAGTGTGTATGAGGTACGAAACATCAGAATCAAGTTGAATTTATTTCTAAAATGCAAATTGATTTACCTTTCTGATAACTAATCAATGTAATTTGCCATATTAACTTAATAAAAGAGAAATCCCACGTGATCAGTCACAGATAAATCATTTGATAAAAATGCAATATCCATGCTTGATTTTAAAAAAAGAAAAACTCTTAGCTAGGAATAGAAGAGAGTTTCTTCATCCATTAAGAATACCAACCCCCCCAAATGTAAATTGATATAGCCACTATGGAGAACAGTATGGAGGTTCCTTAAAAAACTAAAAATAGAACTACCATATGACTCAGCAATCCCACTACTGGGCATATACCCTGAGAAAACCATAATTCAAAAAGAGTCATGTACCACAACGTTCGTTGCAGCACTATTTACAATAGCCAGGACATGGAAGCAGCCTAAGTGTCCGTTGGCAATTGAATGGATAAAGAAGATGTGGCATGTATATACGATGGAATATTACTCAGCCATAAAAAGAAATGAAATTGAGTTATTTGTAGTGAGGTGGATGGACCTAGAGTCTGTCATACAGAGTGAAGTAAGTCAGAAAGAGAAAAACAAACACTGTACACTAACACATATATATGGAATCTAAAAAAAAAAAAATGGTTCTGAAGAACCTAGGGGCAGGACAGGAATAAAGATGCAGACGTAGAGAATGGACTTGAGGACATGGGGATGAGGAAGGGTAAGCTGGGACGAAGTGAGAGAGTGGCATGGACATATATACACTACCAAATGTAAAATAGATAGCTAGTGGGAAGCAGCCTCATAGCACAGGGAGATCAGCTCGGTGCTTTATGACCACCTAGAGCGATGGGATAGGGAGAGTGGGAGGGAGGGAGACACAAGAGGGAAGAGATATGGGAATATATGTATATGTATAGCTGATTCACTTTGTTATAGAGCAGAAACTAACAACACTGTAAAGCAATTATATTCCAACAAAGATTTTTTTTTTAAAAAAAGAAGCCAAATACACACACACACACACACACACACACAGACGAAGAAAACACACAATATTGGAATGTGGGCACTCAATAAACTCTAGTGGACTGGTAAAAAAAAAAAAAAAAAGAAAAGAAAAGAAAAAAACACCAATCCCCCAAAATAGCAATATAGCAGATACCTACTTAATGATATATACATTTTCATTGTCGCCATTTCTATTCATCATTAAACTCAAAATCCAGGGCAGCGCAACAAGGTAAATGAAAGAAATAAATGGTATCAATATGGGAAAGGGAGAAATACACCTGTCAGTGCTCACAGATATTAATGAGTATGTGGAAAATCCAAAAGACTCTACAAACTATTAAAAGTAATGAGCAAATTTAGCCAAGTGACTGGATAGAAGATCAAAACATAAAAGTCAATTACATAATCAATTACAAAACCTAAAAATCAATTTTTATATAACAGCATGAAATTAAAACATAAAATTTAAAAATTAGCATTAGAGTAGCTTAAACAAACCAGAGAAACAACTTTAATGAAAGACACAGAAATTCATGAAATTTTATTTTGTTAAGTAAAATAAGTCAAATAAATTAAGAGCTAGGCCATGTTCACGAACTGAAATACTCAATATTACAAAGATGCCAATTCTCCACAAATTGAGCAACTAATCCAATGTAATTCCCATCAAAATCCCAGCAGGGTTAACTGTAAATCAATGTAATTATAAAATTTAGCAGATGATTGGGAGTTTGGGGTTAGCAGAGACAAACTATTATATATAGTATGGATAAACAACAAGGTCCTACTATATAGCACAGGGAACTATATTTAATATCTTGTGACAAACCACAATGGAAAAGAATATGAAAAAGAATATACATACATGTATAACTGAGTCACTTTGCCGTACAGAATTAACACAACATTGTAAATCAACTATACGTCAATAAAATTTTTTTTAATTTAAAAATAAAATAAAATTTATATGAAACTGAAAAGACAAATTACAAATGCAAAGAACAGAGAACACTACTGGACACTAAGATATAATAAATCTGCAATAAGATAGTATGGTGTGGGTGAAAATAGACAAATATACCAAAGAAAACAGAACAGAGAGCCCAGAAACTCATAAATATATAGAAATTTCATTTATGAAAATATTTCACTTCAGAGCAGTAGGAAAAATTTGTTGTTATTTTTGGGGTTTTTTGTTTCTTTTTTTAAATAAAGGATTCTGGGTCAATTTGCTATAATGAAAGAAAAAACAAGTATCTTTTTATAAACAGAAATTTCCAATTTTAATATATCACTAAGAGAGTAAAAAGGCAAGTCACAGACTGGGATAAAACATTTTCAGTATCTGATAAATAATTATTATCCAGAGTATATAGAAAACACCTGCAAATCAATGAGAGAGACACAATATAGAAAAAATGGACAAAATTCTTGAGCAAGCTTTTTTAAGAGGTCAATAAACATGAATAACATAAATTCATGCTCAACTCCTCCATGATCAGATAATTGAAAAACAGCAATAACAATGCAACTCTACCAAAATGGATTAAAATTTAAGACAAGAAATACCAAGTATGAACAAATAGGTGATGCAGTTGGAAATCGTATATACTGCAATTCCATTTCAAGGTTTAAACTCAACAAAAATGTGTACGTGTTTACCAAAAGACATATATTTATAAGCAGTAGGATTTTCACAGCAGTGCTTTCACAATAGCCAAAAACGGGAAACTATCAAATGTCTATCATCAATGGAATGGCTAAATAATAAATTGTTGAATATTCATACCATAAAACTCTATGCAGCATTGAGAATGAACAGTCTAAACCACACATGCAATGACATGTTTCAATCTCACATACATGACGTTGAGTGACAGAGCCATGGGGAAAAAAGGACATAATGTAGATTGCATTTACGTAAAACTCAAAATCAGGCAAGACTAATCTATCATAAGAGAAGTCAGTAAGTGTTTCCCCTTACAAGAGGTAATGCCTGAATGGAGGTAGGGATAAAGGGGTCGATGGAGGGGAAGAAGGGATGCTTTTGAAGGCCCATAAATGTTCTTGATTTTAATGCTGCTTACACAGTATGTTCAACTTGTGAAAGCATATGTTTCATTTGTATAAAATACACTTATGATTAGTCCACTGTGTACATGTTATAATTCAATAAAAAATTAATAAAAGGAAGAATCAGACAGTGTCTGTTTTAATAGGTGTGCTTAATCCATGGACATTTATTATTTCTGATACTTTAGGATTTATTTATTTAAACTATCTATTATTTTTCCCTGTTTCTGCCTTTATGTGGTTTGAAGTTTCCTAATCCACTTTCTTTTCCTCACTAGTGAAAAAATTACACATTTTATTCATACTCTTATGATTATCATTTGATATTTTACCTTCATATTATTTTTCTTAAAATGTGTAGTCAGGATTTCTATCTTTTACCTGAAGAAGTCAAGAATTTCCACATAGTTTTACTTCCACTTCCTTCTTTTCTCACCTGTCATATAGCTATCATTTGGAATTTTAGTTCCAAATTTTATTTTAAATTGTCAACATTTACCTGCAAGTATCCATGAATTTTACTACCATAACTCAACGTTTCTTCTTACATTTCATTTCTACCTCCTACATTTATTTTCTTATTGCTGAAGCAATATTGTTTTTCACAGAATGTCTATAAATGATCAAATTTCTGATTCTTATAGTTGAAAATGACTATCTCATTCTGATATTTGAATGATACTTTGATTTTGTATTGATTCTAGATTTCAAGTTATTGCCCCCCAAAACTTAGATCTTGTTCCACTGCCTTCTTGCATCCAGTTTTACTGATAAGAAACCTAATAAACTAATATGAAAGTGATTATCATGCCTGTGTAGCTAATCAGGTTTCTCCCACGCCCACCTTCGGGGTTTTCAGTTTTTTCCCTCTGCAGTTTCCATATGTTGACTCTAGACGAGGGGTTACTTTTAGAATTTTTGCTGCCAGACACAATTAACTCTTTCAATTTGAAAACTCCTGTTTTGCTTTAGAAATTATCTTCTGTTTGTATTTTGGATATTTTCTCTCTTCCATAATCACTACATTAGACAAATTATTAAACCTCAAGTCTTTATTTTACATATTTTATACATATTGCTCTTCATCTATTGCCCTGCATCTGGGTAATTCCTTACTCTTCTTGTTGATGAATGGTCTTTTTAGCTATGTCCTTTGGACTCATCCAACCAGATTTTAAGCTTTTTATTTCAACAGTACAGTTTGACTTCTCTGACTTTAGTTAATCTGTTCAAGTGTCTTGAGTTTTGCTCTGTGGATGTTACTTATATTTATTCTGAAGTCGTGTTGTTCATAGTACAAACTCTGTTAGAAACTTTTTATTCTCTCTCAAATGGTGAGTTTTCCTCAAATATTTGATGACTCCTGGATATGCAGTTTTTTAATAGTAGAAATTGTCCATTAGACGGCCTGCGATTTCTATTTGGGCAACCTTATTGAAAATACATGGAACTTAAGGCTACACTTTATATTCCTGCATATTTAGATTTAAAAAAAAAAATCAAGGAGATGTCTTAGTTTCTGGTTTTGTGACTGCAGTGTTCCCTGTTCTTCCCGATCTAACCATCCTCTGGGTGCACTGTCTCCCAATCTGTCTCAAGCTCCCACATCTAACCTCTCTCTCTGTTGCTTCTCCCTGGCCTAGGGAAAAAGAAGGGGGATGGAGGAACGTTGCGAAACTCCACCCAATAGCGCAGCTGGAAATCATCAGCCCACGGACTGGCTCTCTGCACCGTCCTGCTCCCAGGTGTTACTTCTACTTTTGGTGGCATTAAGGTTCCATTTAGCATTCAACTATGATTTACCTCTTCAGTCTGGAATAAACTGCTGACCATCTCTAATTTTGTCTCCTCGTTCTTGGCACTGAGGTTTCTCTTTTTGTTTCAGTGTGGTTATGGAATTGATTTTTGGTCCTCTTAGTAACTTGTTTAGAGGTGGGGTAGGAGATGCTACAGCATGACCTCAGTCATTCATTTTGAATTATAAGTCTCAAAACTTTCCTTAACATAGCTTTCCAACTCGCCAAAGTTATGAATAAAAAGGTCTTTCGGCTCCACCTTCAGTAGGCGGTGCATTAATTATACTTTTGTTTCTCTTTCACCTATTTTTTAATTGAGGTAAAATTTTGTATATAACATTATGTAAGTTTCAAGTGTAAAACATAATTCAACATTTGTATACAATACAAAGTAAAATCATACCGTATTTGTCTTTCTCTGTCTTATTTCACTTAGCCTAATGCCCTCAAGGTTCATCCATGTTGTCACAAATGGCAGGATTTAATTCTTTTTATGTTTGAGTAGTATTTCCACTGTGTATATATATATACACACACCACATATTCTTTATCCATTCGTCCATTAATGGATGCTTAGGTTGTTTCCATACCTTGACAGTTGTAAATAATCCCGCCCTGAACATAGGGGTGCATATATCTTTTCAAATTAGTGTTTTCATTTCCTTGAGTAAATACCTAGGGAGAGCTGGATCATACGGTGGTACTATTTTAATTTTCTGAGGAACATCTACACTGCTTTCCGTAGTGGCTGTACCAATATATATTCTCACCAACAGTCACTTTTCTCCACAGCCTGTCCAAAACGTGTTATCAAACGTCTTTTTGATAATAGCCATTCTAACAGGTGTGAGGTGGTGTCTCATTGTGGTTTAGGTTTGCATTTCTCTGACTAGCAATGCCAGGCGTCTTTGCATATCCTGCCCCTTTCTTTCTCTCATCTCCTCCCGGGACCCTATAATGAGAAAGTTATTCTGTGTGATGTTGTCCCATAAGTCCCTTAAGCTGTCTTTACTTTGTGAAATTATTTTCTTTTTGCTGCTCTATTTGGGCAAGTTCCACTGCCTTGTCTTCCAGGTTGCTGGTTTTCTCTTCTGCTTCATGTAGCCCATTGTCAAAATCCTCCAGTTCAGTTATTGTATTCGTCAGCTCGGTGACTTCTGTTTGGTACTCTCGTATTTTCTATCTCTTTGTTGAAGTTCTGTGTGCATTCATTCTTCTCCCGAGTTCAATGAGCATTTTTATGACCATTACTTTGAACGCTTTGTCAGGTAGATTACTTATCTCTGTTTCTTTAAGGTCTTTTTCTGAGGTTCTGTCTTCTTTAAAATGGACCGTATTTGTTTCATTTTGTTCCCCTTTGTGTTTGTTTCTATATGTTAGGTGGAGAAGTTAGCTCTCCCAGTCTTGAAGGAGTCCTGTGTTGGAGATGAACCTGATTATTCAACCTTGCTCTAGCTCTTGGTTGTTTCCTAAACCTTTGTGACTATCAAGGTAGCCTGGTTTATTCTCGGTAGGACCCCATTGCTGAGGGTGTGCCATGACCTGTCAGTGCCCCACAGGGAGCGATCCCAGCCAGCACCTGGATTCAGATTGACTGGAAGCCAGCTCCTAGGCAGCAGCTTTTAAAGTATGCTAATACATCTAACACTGTGGTCCCGCAATAGTAAATCCTGCTGGCCTCCAGACCACGAAATCTGGAGGTTTTCGACTAGGTGACAATTGCAAAAATTGGGGTGAATAGGCTCCTTCCTGGGAGTTACCAGAGAACTGTGGTGAGGCCAAGGGAGGGTGCAAGGATGGTGTCTTCCCGCCTGTCTTCTCTGAAGGGGCCTCAGTAGCCTCTAGATTTGGGGCAAACCCGAGGCCTGTCCCTCAGGTTGCAGCTCTAGGTCAAGGAGATGGGCCTTTTTCCCAGGCTACTGGGGTGCGTTTTAGTCTGCTGCCTGTGCAGTGCCCTGGTTGTGACAACACATCCATATCTGTCCTTCTGCTTGCTAGTCCTGTGGGCTCCAGGGGCACAGCCCTGTGGCCACCAGAGCCAGACAGCTGAGGGATGTTCCCTGGGTGGCATGCACTCACCCCCCAGCTTTAGCAGTGCAGGTGAATAGCAAGGGGCGGCGTGGACACACTCACGGTTTTAGCCCCGCAGGGTGAGAGCGCTAGGCTGGGGTATGCCCGTAACTTCAGCCCCGTGGAAGAAGAGTGCTGGGGTGGGCTGCTCCTGGCTTCAGCAAAGCTGCGTCTGCCCTCTCCTGTCCGCCCTAGCAAGGCGTAGGAAGCATGCAAAAAAGGCTCGCCAGCACCTCCATCCCCAACCAGTTATCAGGTTTTTTCTAGCGGTAATCGAGTTTGTTCCATCAGTAATTTTTCCTTACGTGGCTGTAGATTGGCTGTGTCCACGGGAGGAAGTGAGTTCAGTACATTCCTATGCCATCTTGGACCGGCCCCACAGTTATACTTTTACCTATTCTTGAGGTTAATGACTTCAGAATGTTTAGAATCATTGTTTCTTCTATTTGCATTGAAATCCTCTTTCAGACTAATTTTACTGTTTTATATCCAAATTTAGAATTTGACTTCACTCCCTGTTTAGTAAACTTCAACACTCTTGTTCTGATCTTTTATGCCACAACTTCCTTATCTTTAATTTCTTGATATTGCATCTTCTGTCACATAGCAGGTGTCTAGAATCGTACCTTAAGAGCACCTCTCACATAATACAATGAGAATTGTACCCCCATGGTGTGGTAAAAATCAAACAGCCCTGGCAGGTGTTTTGCAAATTTTGCATAAAGAACATATAACTTCTATTTTCCCTTGAGATTTGTTAACGTAGAAGACAAATCTACAATCAAATATCCAGTTCAGTTGCATTCCATATCAGTCATTAGGCTAACAGAAAGTTTTGAACATTTTCAAAGAATTTTATCAAGTTTGTTCTTAAGCAGTTTATGCCAATTATATTCTATTGGGCTCTTTAAAAATGAGAAACATCTACTCTAAGGTAAACAATGATAAAGAACTTTTAAAATGAACAATGAGCATGGCTATTGAGACAAGTGTCTACACCATACAGATACTCTGCCGTATTATACAATTCTCCAAATGTGTATTCACTATTCAAGATGTGGAAGTCTTGCATTCTATGTAGAAACTATGCAAAATAGGCTACTACTTAATCAGACTAATTCCAGGGGGTTTTCTCTCTCTTTGGAGTCACAGCTCAATTGCTACACAGTTACAAAATGACACACTGACCTGGTCTAGAATTTATCACTAATTTTTTTCTGGCCTGGGTTAGATAAGAGATTTGAGTACATTGACATCAGAAGAACAATTTACAGGATATAAACACAGGGTTGACCCTTCTGAAATACTGATTAAATTTTGTGGAAAAATACTTTCTCTCACATTCCCTCCTTCCCAAGTAGTCAAGCTGTTTGCTCATTGTCTCAGGGGAGGCTAAGATAGGGCAGAAAAGGGGCGAGGGTAAAAGAGTTCTCTTTACGATTTTGATTTGAAAAAGCCTAAAGCCCTTAAGGGAATACAGAGTCATAAGATGTTCGTGGGCAGGGGCCTTGAGAATTATAAATAGCAGGGCTCCCTGTCAGTCTTTCCAGGATACTCCAACCTATGCTACTTTGGACACAGGCTATGGAGCAATGGAGGTACTTGGGAAAGGATGGGAAAAAAAAGCCATTGATAGCTTGAATATCAGAAAGCTGAATAGGGGGATGGGTCCTGTGCTCTGACTCCCTAAGATCATTTTATGGAATCTCAGAGCATGATTCTATGCCCTGTTCCTGGGGGAAAGGCATTACCAAATGGTGCGGAGCTCCCCGAGAAGGAAAGGCAACAGTGAGCTTAGGTGGGGCAGGATCAGAAACAACCTCACAATATTACCTGTGCCCTGTAATGGCCCTGAAGCATCAGGCTGTTTCCCACACCCCCAAAGTCTTGCACTGAAAGAGGCAAACAGTGATTCAAACATGCTTGAATCAAGAGCCAAGGAGGAAACTGAATGCTGGCCTTCTCAGTAGACCAGATGCTTCAAGTCTCCTTTCTAGAGCTGCTCCACAAAAACTTAGCTGCATTTTGAGAAAACTTCTTGAGCTGAGTTTTAAGAAAAAAAGTATGTTTCTTACATATCTCACAGAGTTTGATAGTACTAGAATGCACTTCATAAGTATCTGCTTGATGGCCTCTCAGGCTCTGATTAACACAAGAATCAGGGAAGTTGGGGGGATTAGAATTAATGTTTCATGAGCATTTGTAAGTATTAGAACCTGTGCTAAGTGCTTTGTTTTATTTATCCTAGAAATAAACTATTAGGAGATCGTTTATATAAATGAAATATATAAACTATATTTTTATAAATGAAAAAGTTGAGGCTCACAGAAATAACTTGCACTGTCCAGTAGCACTGTTAAACACTGTCCAGTAGTGTTTATATTGGTCATCAGTCAGTTTCCTTTTGCATTCTCCGTGCAAACAGTTCACATGCCCTCAAGCCCTCCAACATCCCCCAATCCCTCTTTCACAGCACATGATAAATATGCTCCCATCCCTGTATATGTTCCCTTCTTTTCATCCTTGCCTCTAATTCTCAGGGAGAGGACTGTCTTTCCTCTCTACCTCTAAAACTCTCAATTTCTTCTCCTTCAAGATTTTGCTCCTTGAAATTTGCTTTAACATGATGGCTTCAACACTTCCTCTGGTACTTTTCTCAACTACAAATATCCTGTTTTTTTAATATATATTCATTTATTCATTTATATATAATATATAGAGAGAAAAGTAACCTTGCTCTTGCTGTAAGCTGTTCCATCTCTTCAGACTCGGTGAAAGCAGAAGCTATTCTTTGTGTCCTCGGCCCTTTCTCTTGTTCCTGTACCTATTCCTCTCCACTGAAGATACCCTCCCTAAAGCACTCATCTCCTGTTGGTCAAATACATTAGCTTATGTTCAGTCCTGTTTCTCCTCTGTCAACGTCCACCAAGTTCAGTAATGTTACCTATTCCTACTTTTAAAAAACCTTTCCTCACCTGACTTGCAGATATCTTCATTTCTGTCTTACATGAATCCTTTTCAGATCTTCAGGTCTTTCCTCCTGCCTTCAAGTATTCTTTTTCCCCTTTTAGTTCTTAGCTGCAAATGAGAATCACCTGGGGTACTTTTTAAACAGGCTGAAGCTGTAGCCCTACCCAACACCAATGAAGTCAGGATCTCTTGGAGATAGAGCCCAAGCATGAACATTTTTTAAAGTTCCCAAGATGATTCTAACGCACAGCCAGAATTGGAGATTTACAGGTTTTCCAGAAGCCAGAGATTCTTACATGAATAAGCATCACCTAGGAAGAGCTCTTAAAATGCAATTCCTCAAGGCCTGCTTGCTAGGTATTTTGACTCAGCAGTATTTGAACAGGACCTACAGATGCGCGTGTTTAACAAGAGCACCAGATGATTCTCATCAAGAGTGGTTAAGAATTATTTTAGCGTTTTTCACCCATTCCCTTTCTTTTAGCATGCCTTCTAAACCGGCTTCTAAGCTTCCCGACCTGCAGGTCACAGTCAGTTTTAACTTACCATGTCTGAAATAAAATGTATTCCCTGCTTCCTGCCATGCCGCTCTCAAATCCCATTGCTTGTCGTATATTCCTGTTCTCTGCTGAATGACATAAGGATCTACTGCGTAAAAGCAGAAATCTTTGAGCCAACATCTTCCCTTTTTTCCTAATTTGTCACATCACGTTGATCGATACAGCCCCTTGATTCTGCTTAAGAAATATCTCCGAAGACCTCTCCTTCCTCCTCACTACATTTTTAGGACTTTTCCTAAAATAAATGCTACTGCTTTATGACTTTTTTCCAACTCAGTATCTCCACATTGTCGCCAGAGTGAATTTTTTTTAATTAATAAAATGCACACTAGAAAGTAAAGTAACATTCAGTGAAGGGCCTAGTCTATGCCAGACACTGTTCTAAGAATTATACCTGTTTAATTCGTTTACTTCTCACATCAGTGTTTTGCCTATATTATCTCCATTTTACAGACGAAAGATAAATGAGAAGAAACTTGCCTAAGTTTACATACCTCATAAGCAGCAGAGCCGGGACGCAGGTCCAGGCAACTTGAGCTCTTAATCACTCCAGCGTACTGGTGCCTGGTTATGTTGTTCTCCATCTTAAAGATCTTGGCTTCTTCTAAATTGCCTACAAAACAGAGACTCTTTAGCATGGCATACAAGTCCTTTCAGATTATTTCCGCCTCCTAACCCCTCCACCTTATTTACTACCTGTTAGGCTGCACCCTGCAGGCCTGTAAGCGTTGTAGAGTCCAAAGAGCCAGGAAACAGTGACAGAGATACCAATGGTTTATTGGATGGGGGAATCCTACACGTCTGAAGCCAAAGAGTCCCGAAGCAACACTGATGATGGCAGAAGGGGTCGCTAATGGGGGGGAGGAGTCTACCTCCCATTTATAGGGGGAATTGACTTCCAATTGGCTCATCAGTTACCAGGGAAACCAGCAGCCGGGGGTGGGCGGGGACAAGCGTGTAGGCAGTTACTGATTAAGCCCTACAATTAAGAGGATTGGAGAGTCCTGTGAATGCAGCAGGGCCTGGCCGAGCAGGGGATGCACAGAGAGCAAGAGAAGAACCATCTTGAAAGGCCGGACCATGCACTACCCCACCACCCCGCCCCGCTTCTTTGTTGTGTGAGAGTCACACTATTTTCATCCCCACCAAGTCCTCTCAGGCTCAACAATTTTGCTCTGTCTGCTCTGCTTATCTTGCCTCTCTGAAACTTCTTCCCCACCCTCCATCTGACCGGGCAATGCTGACTCATCCTTTCAAAAATAATTTCAAATATTACTGATTCTGTAAGAATGTTGCAGATGCTTTCAGCAAACAGCTCTCAGCTTATTTTGTATCATCACTCTTTGAACTTTTTATAGACAATACGTATTATTTATTCTAGTAGACACAATTTCCTGGAATAGAGTCTGTATTCATTTCCAGGAGCTACTACAACAAATTAACACAAACGTGGGGTCTTTAAACACTAAAAATGTATTCTCTTACACTTTTGGAAGCCAGGAGTCTGAAATGAAGATGTCAGTAGGGCCATGCTCCCTCAGAAGGTTCTGGAGAGAAATTTTTCTTTGCCTTTTCCAGATTTTGGTGTTTTTGATTTGTGGTACATAACTCAGATCTCTGCGTTCATGTTCACGTGGACTTCTCCATGTTTTTACATCCTCTCCTCTTCTTATAAGAACACTGGGCATTGGATTTAGAGCCCATCTTACATGGAGGAGGACTTCATCTTGAGATCCTTAATGAATTACCTCTGCAAAGAACCTATTTCCAGATATTGTCACATTCTGAGGTTCTAGGTGGAGTTGAATTTTGGAGGGACACTATTTAACCCACTAAAGCAATACAGAAGCAATAAATGTTTATTGATTGTTTGGTAGGAGGCTGGCAGAATGAATGAATGAAAGAGCTTATATCCAGCATATATAAAGAAATCTCAAAGATAAGACAAACAATCCAATTTTTTTAACTCTCTTTTTTTCTTTACTTTTTTTAAACATCTTATTTTGTTAAAGCAATTTTAAGTTTACAACAAAATTAAGAAGGAGGTCTAGGGATTTCCCATATACTCTCTGCCCCTGCACATGCATAACCTTCCCTATTATCTATAACCTTCCCTATTATCAATGTCACTCACCAGAATGGTACATTTTTAACAAGGAAAAACCCTACTTTGACACATCATAATTAACTAAAGTACATAGTTTACATTACAGGTCACTTGATGTTGTATTGATACATTCTATGGGTTTGGACAAATGTATATTAATATATATCCATCATTATAATATCATACAAGTATTTTCACTGGCCTAACATCTTCTGTGCTCTGGCTATTCATCCCTTCCTCAACTCCCCAACCCTGGTAACCACCTACCTTTTTATTGTCTCCACCGTTATGCCTTTTCCCAAATGTCACATAGTTGGAACCATTCAGGGTGTAGCATTTTCAGATTAGCTTCTTAAACTTAGTAATATGCACTGAATGTTCCTCCATGTTTTTCATGGTTTGATAGCTCATTTCTTTTAGGCACTGAATAATGTTCCATTGTCTGGCTGTACCATGGTTTATTTGTATATGCACCTACTAAACTGTGCTTCCAAGTTTTGGCAGTTATGAGTAAAGCTGACATAACCATCTATGTGCAGGTTTTTGGGTGGACATAAATATTCAACTCATTTTGGTAGATACCAAGGAGCATGATTTTTGAATCATATGGTAAGAATATGCTTCGTCTTATTTCTTTAAAAAAAAAAGTCAAATTATCTTTCAAAGTGTCTCTACCATCTTGCATACCCACCAACAATGTGCTGTCCACTCCAATCATGAGGCAGCAGTTTGCCATTTCATCCCTTCTATTATGGACCCAAGAAGAGTTCTTGATTTCTCAGTCTGTTGAGCTTTTCACTGGTTGTCAGGATGGAGGGGCAAATTCCAAGCTCCTTACATGCAAAACCAGAAACTGGAAGTCCGATCCAATTTCTAACAAATATTTCAACAAAGAAAATATACAGATGGTAAACAAGGATATGAAAAGATGTTACATCATTAGTCATTAGGAAAAATACAACATAAAATCACAGTAAGACATTGCTACACCCCTATAAGAATGGTGAAAATTTAAAAGATAGACAATACTAAGTGCTGACGAGGTGGAACAATGGGGACTCATCAGAAATGGTGCAGCCACTTTTGAAAACAGTGTGTCAGCTTCTAATAATGTTAAATACACACCACGCACCTCGGCAATCTCACTTTCGGGTATTTACTCAAAAGGAATGAAACATATGTCCATACAAAACCTGTACACAAATGTTAATAGCAGCTTTATTCATAGTAACCCAGAACTGGAAACAACCCAAGTGTCTATCAAGTGGTGAATGAATAAGTAAATGGTGGAGTATCAGCAATGGAACGGCACAAACTGCTAATACCTGCAACATGGATAAATCTAAAACGCATTGTTCTAAGCGAAAGAATCCAGAAACAAAAGACTAAAACTAGATTATTTCATTATTATGATATTCTGGAAAAGGCAAAACTAGAGAGGCAGAAATCAATCTGATGACCACTGATTGTGTGTGAGGGAAAGGGATTAATTGCAAGGGGCATGAGGGCACTTATTGAAGTCACAGAAATATTCTGATCTACATGTCAATTGGAGTAAAGGTTACATGATTGTGAAGACTTGTTAAAACTCAGACTGTACATTTCAAAAGAACAAATTTTACTATATGTAAATTATAACAATAAAGTGGGCTCAAAACAATAAATAAGTATATAAATGACAAGGAAATTTTGTGGCTAAGTGCTAGTTTCAAATTCTCCCTCTTGCAGTCAATACCTGTATAACCTTGAGCAAAGTCACCAAGGCTTTGTTTCTTCATATGTAAAACTGGAACAATAATAGCAATACCTACTGCTTAGAATTGCCAGGAGGACAAAACGAGATCATGCATGTGAAAGTGTTAGCACTGGGCCTGGCACATAGTAGGTGTTCATCAGAATCAGCTATTATTATTACTTAATGCATATATGTGGAATCTAGAAAAATGGTACAGATGAACCTATTTGCAAAGCAGAAATAGAGACACAGATGTAGAGAACAAGTGTACGGACACCAAGGGGAGAAGGGAGGGAGGGTGGGATGAATTGGGAGATTGGGATTGACATACATGCGCTACTATGCATAAAATAAATAACTAATGAGAACCTACTGTGTAGCACAGGGACCTCTACTCAGTGCTCTGTGGTGACCCAAATGGGAAGGAAATCCAAAAAAAGGGGATATATGTATACATATAGCTGACTCACTTCTCTGTACAGCAGAAAATAACAACATTGTAAAGCAACTATACCCCAATTTAAAAAATCAAATCAAATTTTAAAAATCCCAAGTTATATAAATAAAATATAAAATTATGGGGAAAAAAAGGCTTCCAAGAAAAATGAAAGCTCTGGCTCTGAGCTACAGCTATTACGAGGCTTCTAGCGTAGTAGGGGTTCCCCTTGGCTTCACTCTTTCTCATTCCACAGTAAAGCAAAACTCTTCCCAGCAACTCACTAACTGTTGGAAATTGATCTTCCACCAACTCAGTGACATAAACATTACTTCCTCTGAGGCTGTTTCTTGACCTTGTAGCCATCTTGACTGGCCATCTCATCTCTTCTAGCTGAAGCCCCTGCTGTTATTCAATTAAGCCTCGATTCCAGACCAGAGGCTGCCGGACAGAGAGTCCCCAGCCCAGATCTCCTGTGGGCACAGCACACAGCTTACACAGGCAGGGCAGAGCGACTAACAGTTGGATTTAGAGCTTTCTGGTTCACCCTGCACCGCGGGCAAAAAACAGTGTTCCTTTGGGTTTTCACAGTGTCTGGATGCAGTGAGTCATTTAGTCCCATAAGGTAAATAACATCGCATTTTAAATGGAACTCATTAAATACATTCATAAAAGCAATTAAGATATTTCAGTAACACCACAAAGCATTTATGCAACTCATAAAAAAATACCGTTTTACTGATTCCCAGCCTTCACACACAGCTCTGAAATGGCACATTTATCCTTGGCCTATTGATTAAAGAAATATGACACGTTGCAACCAAATTTTGGCAGGTTTCTAAATACTTTGTGAGCATTATAGATACTTTTTAAAATATGAGTTTTGTGAGACAATCTCCATAACCAATATTATATCTTCTAGAATTGTTCAACGATTTATGGAGGAAAAAAAAGTTAAAATATAGGGTGCTGTGGTTGCATGTCTAAAAGAGAACCACCAGGAAGGAATCCGGATGATGGCAAAAACTGTTTTCTAAAATCATACAAATTATTAAAAGTACACATAGGTCAATGTTCCTATGTATTCACTGTCTCCTCTAAAATACACAGGCAGAAATATTTTCTCCTCTGTTTCCATGGCATTTGGAGAAGCTTCTTACATATCACCTCATAGTGAATCCAGGAACAACTGCTCCCACAGGTCTTGTAAGACAATGGGTGTTAGGGGACAGGACAGTATAGCAGGGGATGGGGGTCAGACTCGCAAGTCCAACAACCTTGACTTCTGATCTCAGCTGTGCTGTTTATTAGACGTAGACCCTTGAGCAAGTTACTTAACCCTTCCGTCCTTCCATGTTTTCACAGTTGTTGGGAGAATCGATTGAGAAATATAAGTGCCCAGTAAATGGTGACTACAGACGACATGGTTGAAAAGGTGCTATTATCTTTGGGGCATTTGACCTTGTAAATGACTTTGTTTTCTTCTTTACTTTGGCCTCTGGGAAGTTTACAGAACAAATTTTCTGACCATCTCTAGTAATCACAACTGGATGGACCCACATGGTCTACATTTCTGGGTGCACTTTTAGCTCTGGTTTTATTTGTTATTATTTTACTGCCCATATTTTTCTTTCTCCTCAACTATCTCAGTTATCTATGTTTACTTTTGCAAAAGTGTGTGTGTGTGTGTGTGTGTGTGTGTGTGTGTGTGTGCATTATATCAAATCTTCTGTGGAATAAATAAGTATGCAAGTGAATAAATAAATAAATAAATACATTTTAAAAATTCTATCTGGTCTAAATAATTATGGTTATCTAATGATATCTTGTTGTTTTGTGTTGTCTCCACAGTGGACTGTTAACTAGGAATCCAAACTCCTCAAGGGACATATCTTACTACTGTATTCGTCATCCCTCACAGTTGCTAAAACACAGAAGAGACTCAATGATTGTTAAGTGAAGGAGTATATTTCTCACTGTTTTGTGTATTACTTTGTCTTGACCAGTAAGGAACCTGCTCAAATTTTAGAACAAGACAAGAAAAATCGCATGAACTTTACCTAAAAACTATGAAAACATGTAGTCTTCACATTAAAGTTGATTCAGGTTCAAGTAAACCAGACGTTCACAGGGTCCATGGTAAGCAAATCCAGGATTATTACTCTGTACCCTGACCACGCAATGATCTTTCCTTCCATATTTCAGTATCTTAACTCTAGGCTTATGAATAGGGTAATATATATTCTGATTTTAAAGAAAACCGTAACATTGTCTTTTTAATCAGTCTCAGCAAGTAAATAATGAATAAAAATAGACGGGGGTAGGGCTTCCCTGGTGGCGCAGTGGTTGAGAGTCTGCCTGCCAATGCAGGGCACACGGGTTCGAGCCCTGGTCTGGGAAGATCCCACATGCCGCGGAGCAACTAGGCCCGTGAGCCACAATTACTGAGCCTGTGCGTCTGGAGCCTGTGCTCTGCAACTAGAGAGGCCGCGATAGTGAGAGGCCCGCGCACCGCGATGAAGAGTGGCCCCCGCTCGCCGCAACTAGAGAAAGCCCTCACACAGAGACGAAGACCCAACACAGCCATAAATAAATAAATGAATGAATAAATAAATAAATAAATAAATAAATAAGTAACCCTTCCCCTCCCCAGTTTATTAAAAAAAAATTAAAAAAAAATAGACTGGGGTAGTGAGGCTAGAGAAACTTGGACATTTAGTTCTCATTTCATAAACAAGCTCAAAATTCAACTAAGGCTTTTAATAGAATCTAAATAGCTATCATGTGTCTCGGGAAGGGATAATAAATGAATGGTGTAAGCAGCAGCCAGATTTATATATACATTAATGTCCTAATTTATAAAAACCAATTTGTGTGCTAAGGGAAAAAAGAAGCCCCATGCATTTCTTAATTTGTTCCCACGATCTCATTTACCTTATTAGTATTCGTTATTATTTGTAGAATTAATTGATTTCCCTTTTGCGCTACACTTTCCCTGATTTTCTAGAAGGGGCAACAGTTGCTTTCTAGGTCCTGAAAGACACAGTGGGCGGGTGGTGACTGAAATGCTGACTAATGACTTTATGCCTGTAAGTGCTGCGATTTCCCCTCAAAGCTCCGTCAAAATGACCTGGAGAACGGCGGCAAAGTGGACCCTGCTATTCTCAGCACAGACTGACAATTTGTGCTAAATTGTATCGAATTTGGGGATCTGGACAAATGCCCGTTTGGGACGAAGTTTGACTCACCTGGTCTCTCTGAGTAGTGGATAACTTCCAAGAGAGAAAACAGTCTTCAAAAAATGAAAAGGAAAGTTGAAATTTTCTGATCTCTTGGGATTTGTGTGGATGTCCCCCTACCTCTCCTCCTCCTTCTTTTTCTTTCTGGAAAATATATTATGTTCTGACTTAAGTTTGTCACTGTTTTCTCTAGGTTTTGTCTGATCTTAACAGAAAACCTGTGTCATTAGTATTACTTTGAAAGGTAGACTATGAGGCAAAGTATTCACCTGGTATCAATAAAAAAGATAATGATAATATTAACATAAGAGGAAAATGTAGCCTCTTTCTGAAAAATATCACAAAGCACCATCGTATCCAAAATATTCATTAAGCAAAGTTAAACGGCACAATCACATTAAACCAGCTACTGATAGTATATGAGTATTGTGATCAGTGAAAATTCCAAACAGACTGAAAAAAGAGTTATATTCAGTAACTCCAATACATGACATTACTCAGTGTCCCAATGAACAAGAAATAGCCAGTTGTACTTCTTCCTGGTCCTCTCTTAATTGGTTGTTTTTATGTCTCCCTCTACCATATTTTTAGCTCCTCTTTGGATCTTTCTGTACACTTCATGATCCTCAAAATTCCATCCTCATGTTCTTTTTCCCCTCAAATGTCATTTATAGTCTAATGGCGCCCACTGCTATGTCCCAAAAACCCAACTTTTACATGTGACTTTCAGACCTATGTCTCTTACAACTTATGGGACATCTCTCCCTAAAAGCTACAGAACTTCTTCAAGGGCCACTGGTCTGAATCAATTGCTCAGCCAGTCACCCTTAACTCTCCACTCCCAACAGCCAAATGTCAGCAGTTATCTGTTGCTTCTGCTTCATATCTAGCTCTTGCTTCAGTACTCTTTTACCTTGGACAAAATTCCCCTTAGAACTTCTCAGCAGCCAAGTGTGTTGCTACTTCAGTGATCTCCCTGACCCTAGTTAATCCCTCAGTTATCCAGCCCACAAATTCTTCCATCTGAGCCATACATCTGGTGTCACCATCCTGTTTAAAATTTTCAGTGACCTCTCCTTGTCTATAAGAGAAACTAACAGCCTTATTATAATATTCATTCCATGTAAGTTGGTGCAGCCACTATGGAAATCAGTATGGAAGTTCCTCAGAAAACTGAAAATAGAATTACCATATGATCCAGCAATTCTACTCCTGGGCATATGTCTGGACAAAACAGTAATTCAAAAAGATACATGCACCCCTATGTTCATAGCAGCACTATTTGCAATAGCCAAAACATAGAAACAACCTAAATGTCCATCAACAGATGAATTGATAAAGAAGGTGTACATGCATGCAATGGAATACTACTCAGCCATAAAAAAGAATGAAATAATGCCATTTGCAACGACATGGATGCAACTAGAGATTATCACAGTAAGTGAAGTGAATCAGAAAGAGAAAGACAAATACTATATGATATCACTTACATATGGAATCTAAAATATGACACAAATGAACCTATCTATGAAACAGAAACAGAATCATGGACATAGAGAACAGACTGGTGGTTGCCAAGGGGGAGATGGTTGGGGGAGGGATGGAGTGCGAGGTTGGGGTCAGCAGATGTAAGCTTTTATATACAGAATGGATAAACAACAAGGTCCTACTGTATAGCACAGAGAACTGTATCCAATATCCTATGATAAACCATAGTGGAAAAGAATATATAAAAACGAATGTAAATATATATCTATACATGTATAACTGAGTCAATTTGTTGTAGAGCAGTAATTAACACAACATTGTAAATCAACTACACTTCAATAAAAAGTTTAGATATTTTTAAAATATTAAAAAATAATAATATTCATTCCATCCATCTATCCATTCATCTCACCATTCATTTACTCAAGAAATATTCATTCGACCCCTATTAAAAACCAGGCCCTGTTGGTATTGAACGTGCCATAGGGAGTAAAATACAAGTCTGTGCCTTCTCCGAACCCTGGCCTCCAGCTTCCAGCTTCATCCCCGTTCTCTCTCCCTACCCTACTTACACCCTACATATTGTGTTCACACCAAATTTCTGTCTCCTAAATATGCTCTGCATTTTGTCCTTCATGCCTCTCACAAAATAGGCTCTCTATTTCAAAATGAACTTTTTTTCCTCTAAATTGTGACTTTCTAATAATATTTAAAGACCCAATTCAAGAGTCACCTCTCCTGAGAAACGTTCCCGGTCTGTCCCAGACAGTGTGGACCACTCCCTTAGAGCTACAAATAGGATTTTATTCCTATGATAGACATTCTTCAATTAACAAACCTTTCATCAACATCTACAACATAACAAACAGCTATGGGCTAGATGATTGACTGTAGTTTTCTATTTATTTATTTATTTTTTATTCCCAGCATCTTACACAATGCCAACCAAACATATGTACGCTGGGCAAAAAAATTTTTTTTTCCGGTAATAAATGTAAAATAAACATAAAAAGTGAAGTAGTTTGGTCAAATGAATTGTCTAATTCTAATGGTGGAAGAAAAACAAGTTAATCTCAAAAAAAGACCTATCTGTTTTGGATAAGGGTGGAAGAAATGTTGCCTTTTGACCATTCCAACTATTCTTTTTATGACTCAGTTAGGAGGTGAATACATGACCTAGATGAAAAACCTGAGAGGGTTTTACTCACATGTGCAACTTTGAGATGTTCTGGGAAAACAATGAGCTTCCACATAATTTACTCCCAGAAGTTAAGGATTTTAGGAACACCTCTCTAATCGCTCTTTAAGATGTAAGTGTGCTAAATGACCCCTTTTGACCACATCAGCAGTAGCTGTCTAATTCTCAACCTGCCACTTCTTGAAAGAACATTCATTTTTACCAATGGCTTCTCTTCACATAGTTTAGAATAAATCTCTCTATGGTCCCCCAGTGTAACTCAGGAAACTGACAAGGTACATAATCTTCTCCTACCCAATTTCTCCTTTACTGCCCACTCCTCCACCCTCAGTCCTTTTCTATGGCACCAAAGTAAACGCTGACTGATAACATTCTGTGTTCCTCACCTGTAGCTGGTCTATTATGATCTAAAACTGGGCTTCTTCTCACTGCTGGGTGGAAATCCCATGAGCACCTATTGCTATATCATTCAAATACCAGCAGCCAGGGATTCTGAAACAGAGGAATGGAGGAGCAGGAAGAGGCTCCCATGGGGCATTCGTTTCATGCAGATCCATGAAGCCAGTCTTCCTGGCTGCTTTTCATGCACTGGTTCATTCTCTGTTAAAAAGATGTGGCATAAGGCTTAGTGGATGTACAAGAACTCAAGCTGTTGGATTGTATAAAGAGGGGGAAGGTATTTTGTCAGCTTTTGAGATTTCCTTTTTCAATGTGACCAGACATTCATATACATTTACAGACTTCCCTTTTAATCAGCAACATGCAAATAGCTTATTCATCTGGCTAGACATAGGGCAGGCACTGTTCATGGAGATAGGGCTACACATTATAGGCACAATTCTGGTGAAAGGAAATCTTTGTTTAAAAAAAAAAAGAGTACTGGAGGTGAGAAGAAATAAGTGTTATAAAAGCAAATACAATCTGGGACCAGGACTCCCAAGGTATAGATCTCATTTCCAGTTGCCTGGTACAAAGCCAACCAAATTTCTCCTGATTGTTTTAATAATATTAATACAAATTCCACCATAACGTACCATACAACTATCTGATTCCTTAATGTTTCTGTTTGCTGTATTGGTGCAGTTTCCCTAACAAAAACCCTTTAGTTGATTTTGAGTCATATTTCCATGCTGGTTTATTTTTAACAACAAATTCCGATGTAGTCAGGACTATTTTTCTGGATGACTATGCTGAGTGTCATTCCAGAATCTTTTTGTCAGATTCACCAGTATCATGCTACATATCTGCATGCTTAATGTTGAAATAAAATAATAAAATGTATTTATTTATATAAATTTTATATTTCTTATATAATTCAAGAAACTCTATTTTCATCATATGTCTTTCTTTACTCAGTGTTTATCTCTTTAGCATCCATTGAAGCATCAAATTTGTACTTACTCAGTGGTAATATTTTATAAGTAACAGTGAATCTATCTTAACATTTTCACCTCCGTACCTACTTCTGAGTGATAGGGAATGGTCACGGAATGACTGAACTTCAGTTTGATCCCAGCTACGTAAGATGACTCTCTTTTCTTCTATTCTTATAACACATGAAAATTTTGAAAAACTACGGCCATAACACAGTCAACCTCCTTTATTTCACCTTCTGGCATACACCACCTTTTACTGTTAGTACCTAATAATCATCTTCCAAGAGAGGCTACAAACTCCAAAAATTTGTCTGCTTTGTTCATTGCTATATCTCCAATGTCTAGAACAAGGATGGCACAAAGAATTACACAGGTACATCAATAAATATTTGAAAAATAATATGAAAAGGAACAGTACATTGTTTAGATATTTCAGCCCTCATTTTTGTATTCTTATTTGTTAAAATGTTAGTAGTTAAGTACATTTTGGAATTAAACATTAAATTGCTAATAAAATACATGTAAATAATTGAACAAAAATGTAAATGGAAGGGCAGAATAGAGTCCAGAGCTTCCACAGAGGAGAGAGAATGTGAGGGAGCCATTGGGATCAAGGGTCCTGCAACTCGCAGTCAAAGGACACAGCTGGAAGAGGACTTCTATGGGGCAGAGAAGCAGAACCGCAGCCATTCCTCTTCCAGCAATGCAAGGTGCTCCACACTTCTCATACTCATCTTTGAAAGGAAAGGGAAAGAAGAGGAGAAAGTGGATGAGTGCTCCACTGCCAATGGCACTGACTTAGATTTGGAAAGTCCAGTTAAGTACCTGTAGTGAGATGATGTTAACACATCTCCCACCTAGTCCTACACTCTGTCTCACATCGATCCCCTCTCATTTCAGAAGCACTCAAAGCCAGGGAAACATGGACACCGGATCCTTGGACAAAACCATCATCCTCTTTTCATTCAAAGTGTTTAGTCCAGGTATACATCCCTTTTCTACAAGGAAAGATTCGTAAGGATGTGCCATCATGCAGAACAAATTTTGTACTGCATTTCTCCCACCTCCAAAGCCCCACTCTCACCTCAAGCTGGGAAAAAACATGATCCTTGTAGGAGGACAGAGGGAGCAGATTTGAAGAGAGACAAAGAATCCACAGATAAGTTTGATTCCACAAAGGTAGGAAGGTCCTGAAGTCATTAGGTGGAGCCCAATAAATTGAATGAGGTCCTGGAGGACAGCAGCATAAGTCAGGGTGTTAAACAGGGACACGAGACGCGAGACAATATCCCTCCAACCCTCCCCCTCCACTCCTGCAAATCTCCAGAAGCTTAGAGCGCACAAGATAATCTCCCCAAGTTCCCCATGCCCAACAACAAATTGTGTAAGTGTTGAGATTTGTTCCATGGAAAGAAAGGAAGCCTTGGGTTCAGGACAAGGAAGCCACCAAGTACATAACAGAAGACCAGAGGCCATGCAGAACTGTGCCCATCTTACCTGATGGCATCATGGCCAGACCCTTCTCCATGACGCCATGGTGCTATGTGACCCCCAGGAATTGGATGCTACTCGAGGGGGTATAATGAAGAAAGGACAATTTTTAATGAACTGAGTTAAAATCTAGAATGACTGAGAAAAACAGAATGGACTACAGCACATTCCCCCATCAGGGAGAAAGGGGACTCAACAAAGAGATTTGCGGAATTGTGGACAAAGTTTCACAGCACGGCTAGGAAACATTCACAACTCTTAGCGTATATTGTAACTCCATTTGGCAAGCTACATGCTAGGGATGACAAGCATAAGTGTAACTAAACAATCTTTAAAGTGTCATGAATACCTGAGAAGAAATAAATACAAGTTTAATGCATTTTATCTAAACTGAGGACAACTAAAATAAAGAAGGTAGCAGAATACATTGTAGACAAAGATGTGACCAATAATTTCCTTCAAAATATCGTTGAAACTCATGATTAATATTTTATATCAAATGAAAAGATTATATTACTATTTAAATTTAGCTGTTCCTAACAACACTGTCATCAAGAGGGGAAATGAGATGTTGACCCACTGTATTAGGACATGTATTTTAAATTTCTGCACACGGAGTCATTCCCTTACTTTACCAAAAATATTTATTCAGGAGCTGGGTCAATGATTAAGGAGTGCAGGATGATCAGAAAAAAGTCCAACTTACTGATCCATAAAGAAGACTTGTACATTACAGTGCTTTGATGTAGCAATTAGTATCATTCTCTTCATTAGCATTATGGTCATTAAAGAAGCAGTGTAATATAGTGGTCATTAAAGAAGCAGTGTAATATAGTAACATAATAATATGTTATGAACATAGAGTCCAGAATCAAATCCCAGCTCGTTCATTTACTAGCTATGTGTCTCTGCAGCAAGTTGCTTACCTTCTTAGTTTACCCATCTGTAAAATGGAGATTTCACTGTCTGCACCGCTTGTTAGGAAGACCGAAAGGAGTTTAATGTAACAAAGCACTTGGAACAGAGTCTGCCACATATTACACTCTGTTAAGGTGTTGACATTTACACGGGTTATTGACGGTAGTAAGTGTGGTGACATCTAACCTTAAAATGGCATTTTTATAGTTTAAAAACCAGATCGAGGTACACTGATCTATTTTAATCTTCGTAAGAGCCCTGAGAAGGAGGTGACATTGATATCCATTTTTAAGAAAGAACACTGAAGTTTGGAGGGATTAAGCAACCACTCTAATGAACAAGGATTTGAACTCCAGGCTCCTGAATCCAAATACAAAGCTGTTGCCAAAACATTTGCGTTCTCAGCTACACTTGACATGAACCATTCTCCTTCTAGGAAAACAAAAATAAAGGTAAGGAACGAATACTACTTTATCCAGAGACATCTAACATATAGAGTCTGATCACTGATGCTGGCATCAGAGTGGGGAAGGGCAGGGCGCATTGGAGGAAGTGGTGGGTGCCCTGGGTCACTGATAGGAAAAGCCAGTTTGGCGGACAGAGCTCATCCAAGGCAGCAGAGCCACTTAAGGAGGCCACCCCCGTGCGGAACGTATGTTATGCACAAAGCAACCCCACTTCTGTGGATTGAAGGCTGCATAAAGTAACACCTTGGCGTGGAAAGCCCTTCTCTCCAATCATTGTAAGTGATATTGGATAAAATTTACAATGACTTTGTTTCAGCTATTAATAGGACCTTAACAGACACCTCACCAAAGAAGAGATACAGACGGCAAATAACCATATGAAAGATGCTCCACATCATATGTCATCAGGGAAATGCAAACTGAAACAACAAGGAGATACCGCTACATACCTATTAGAATGGCCAAAATCCAGAACACTGACAACACCAAATGCTTGTGAGGATGTGGAGCAACAGGAACTCTCATGCATGGCTGGTGGGGATGCAGAATGGTACAGCCACTTTGGAAAACAGTTAGGTGGTTTCTTAAAAAACTAAACATTTTCTTACCATATGACTCAGCAGTCACACTCCTTGGTATTTACGCAAAGGAGTTGAAAATTTATGTCCACACAAGAACCTGCACACAGATGTTTATTGCCGCTTTATTTATAATTGCCAAACTTGGAACTATCCTAAGATGTCCTTCAGTAGATGAATGGATATATGAACAGTGGTACATCCAGAAATGAAATATTACTCAGTGCTAAAAAGAAATAAGCTATCAAAAAAAAAAAAAAAAAAGAAAGAAAGACGCTATCAAGCCACGAAAAGACAAGGAGCAACATTAAATACATATTACTAAGTGAAAGAAGCCAATCTGAAAGTGCTACACGCTGTATGATTCCAACTATATGATACCCTGGAAAAGGAAAAACTATGGAGACAATAAAAAGATCAGTGGTTGCTAGGGTTGGTGGGGGAAACATGAATAACAAAAGCACAGGATTTTCAGGGCAGTGAAAATATTGTGTACACTATTATAACCATGGATATATGTAATTATACATTGTTTATATCATAGCACGTACAACACCAAGAGTGAACTATATAGGTTATTCCAGAATATTGAATAGAGTTCCCTGTGCTATACAGTAGGTCCTTGTTGTTTATTCTATATATAGTAGTGGGTATATGTTCATCCCAAACCCCTAATTTATCTGCCCCCCACCTTTCCCCTTTGGTAACCATAAGTTTATTTTTGAAGTCTGTGAGTCTGATTCTGTTTCGTAAATAAGTTCATTTGTAATAACCTATATGGGAAAAGAATCTGAAAAAGAATGGATATGTGTGTATGTATAACTGAATCACTTTGCTGTACACCTGAAACTAACACAACATTGTAAATCAACTATACTCCAATATAAAATAAAAATTAAATTAGAAAAAAAGAATGAACCATAATGCAAACTTATGGACTTTGGTTGACTATGATGTATCAATGTAGGCTTATCCTTGGCAAAGAAAATGTAGCATTTTGGTGAGTGATGGCTAGGAGTGTGTAGGGACGGGGGCATATGGGAAATCTCTGTGTCTCCCTTTCAATTTTGTTGAAAACCTAAAACTGCTCTAAAAAAATTAAGTCTTTTTAAAAAACTAAATAAGTAAGGATATATAACAGTATTTTGAATGATGTCCTGAGAAATGTCCAAGGTTAAAAATCAGTCAGTTCAAAGAAATATGGAGGCCAATATTGGCAGAGATTACTCTGGAAGGTAATGGAAATAATCCTCACAATTAGATAATAGAGCCTTTCCACATTAACATAAATGATATTTAAAAATTGAAACATTAAGCATAAGCTCCAATATTAATGGGGCACATAAACAGAAAAAAAATGGTTTTGTGCTATTTAATCTCAAAAATGGTTTAATGACCCTTATCTGATTATGAAAACAGCACAAGCTACTGTATTAGATAAATAGGACATTAAAAATACTGCTAACTGGTAAGCAGCTTGAAAATATACAAATGAAAGTATTTTTTATCAAATTTAATAGTCACTGAAGGAAAATTAAAAGATGTCCTGGATACGACTATGACATTGGCAGACATGAAAATGTATAAAGAAAGTTGAAGAAAGGCAACAGAATAACAGCTAGGAAAACAAATCACAGATTGAAAGTTAAGAATTTGGTTAATTTAGTTAAGGATTGGTTTCTACTACCCCACATGCATTAATCCTCAGACTAATAAAAATGTTGACTAATACAGTATGCTTTAATGCATAATTATACCATCCTAATACAACAAACATGGTCAAATGCTTTTCTCTGGAATTTGGTTTTATGTTGAAAGTCAACCCTTCCACTAGACTGGACAGAGCTTAAGCAAATGTATGTAACACACTGTACTGAAATCTGCCACCATTTTCCTCACCACTCACCTTGACATTAAGAGTCATGATCACTGATAAATGATCATGTCCTTCAGTATTTGAGTCTTGGTGGGCTTGGCTTGGGATGATTCTCTGGCTCCCCTTCTAAGTGCTCATTCATCTTCCCTTCTCTCTTCTTAATATGTTAGTATAATGAAGAAGGACTTGACTTCATCCCAGAGTCATCTTACTAAGTGTAGGGTCTCCTAGGCTTCAATTCCCTAACTTGAAAACTGGAGATAATAATGATACCTCACGAGTGGTTGTATGATAGGAGGGGTAAGCATGTGCTTGGTGGGACCAATAAGCTCAGTAAGCATTACTGCTATGCTCCTCACGCTATAGCCCTAGTTGCTAACATTTACTAACTGGCCCCGACCCCAAGGTTTAACCTCCTACTGATGGTCCTCTGGGAACCTCCTCATTTGGACCATGGTTCATCACATTGCTCTCCTGGTACTACAATAGTGCATCTGAAATATGTATGTTCGATTAATTGTGGTTGGAAATACAAAAGAGGAATATGTCAGAGATAGTCCCAAAGAGCCAAGTAATTACCCCAAAACATTTGTTTCCATCCCAAGAGCAAAATTAGAATCACTAGACATTCTCAGTGCCATAGTGCTGATATTCCACGGCCAGAAGGGGAATCTGGCTGATGTTAATTGGTTGGAGACTGTGCCAGTGGTACCAGACACTGTGTTATGAGGTTTTGCACATTTGGTCCAGCTCTGAGGGTGGATCCCACTGGGAAAAGGATGGTTGTAAAGGGATCTGGAATCAGAAAGGGTCAAGAATCTCCCTACCTGTCATTCAGTGACATGGTACTTAGATAAATATTCCCCTGATGCTTACCTCACAGAAACACAGCAGTCTTTTCTCTCGCCATTTATCATGGTCTAACCTTTTGAACTGTAATTTCAAGAAACAGACCAAAAATAACCTCTGTAAATAAAACCTTGTTGGTTTGCTTTGTTTTGTTTTGTTTCTTCAGGGAGCTTAATGTTTGCCTACGTGTCCCCAAAAGAGAGAGCCATCTTTAGGAATCCATTTTCCAACTGGAAAATGGGAATGAACCCTAGAAGAAAGAGAAAGTCAGCGAGATAGCCTAAAAAGGAAAGCAGGTGCTAACTCCCAGGTTTGCCTTCACTTCCCTGAGTGCTGGGAACTTCTCCAGCCTTTCCTGCAAGAGCCCCAGTTGCACTGTAGGCCACATCCAGCAGCAGTGGGTGGCATTTATTAGAACTTGCACTGTTTTATATGATTACTCTTCCTTTTCCTTAAGAACACCTTAACACCTAACAATACACACAGGTGTTTGCTAGCAGGTACAGTGTTATTGAGCATTTACTATTTTGCAGGTACAATCCTGAAATGAAGAGCATAGGACGAAATAGAGAACGCTACAGAGGCCAGTCAATAAATCCTATCATCTGTATATTCCTACAACTACACCATGAAATTATATACAATAAATGCAGCAACCTATAATTTCTAACTGTGAATTTTGTGAATACCGTTTTGATTTCCTTACTCTGTCTCTGAACTACTCCATAATGTGAATTCATCTGTTTCCTTCATTCTTGTTCAAGTTCTTTTTGGAACACAGCCAGTTACAAAGAAATAACTTTATTTTTCAAATCAGCACTATCCCCTACACCACCGTTGGCAAATGAGGGAAAGCATCAGATTGTTAAGCGAACAATAATTGGGTGCAAATCTCAAAAAGATAGGAATGGCAGGGCAGTTGGAAGCTTTCTTTCTTAACTGACAATCACAGATACGGTGCATCAAGAGGGCATGTGAGAAGTATCAGTGCTCACTTGACCTACCAAATATATTTGTTTGGGAAAATGTAAATGACAAATCGACCTTCAGATTAATGGCTACCATATTGGTAAAGTACAAATCACTTTTAAAAGCCACATTACTTTAGTAAAGAGAAGCTTGCTAACTGCTCTTTAATTAAGTACAGTTAATGACCTTAAGGGGATTAGTAGTCTTGTCTGATAATCAATAAGCATGGCAAGATTGCCACCTCATAAACTGGGGTGGGAGAACCAAATTAATCTGCAAAGATTAGTTTCCCCTAGTTTCTTTCGTTATGAGTTGATTCTATCCAACCCTTAGGAAACTCGTAATCCCAGGCAAGAACACACCTGTAATCCGTTTGTTCTGAAGACATATATTTATCTCAGCAAACATGGTTTAAAAAATAGTGCCAAGAATCCAAGTGACAAATAATAGGTCTTTTCTTGCAAATTATTGTTTGAATAATGCTCAAATAAAATCCTCTGCGCCCCACTTGATGAGTGATTGGCTAATGGATTTTAACTAGCTGTGCCACTGAGGGGTACAATTTCTTCATTTATAAAGTGAAGGAGGAGGCCTCGAAGGTCCTTTCCAGTTTCTACATTTTATATTTTGTATAAATAATAATTATAGATTTACTTTGTGAATTATCCATGTTTTAGTAACCAATCAGTTTTGAGCAATAAGACGTTAACCTTCTGGGCTAAGGCTTATCTTCATTTGCCCCTACACACTCAGCAAAAGCAAGCATGGTGGACCAAGAGAGAATATTTGAAATGCATTATCAAGGCAAAAACAAAACAAACAAATTAAAAATGTGTGATATTTGATGCCATCTGGTGCAATGGAGACAGGAGGAGAGGGAGGATGAGGTGGAATTTGGGAATAATAGCTTTGGAGCCACACGTGTTTTGTTCAACACTTGATTCTTCTGCTTCTAAGATGCATGGCTTAGACAAATTGTTCTTCCCTTCTCAACTTCAGTAGGGCTTAGAGGGCATATCATCAAAATCACACTAAGTTAAAATCCTGCGTACATATCATAGTACTTTCCAGATTGTACTTGTCTATTCCTATGCCATTCTCCAATGTTTCTGGGTGATCTGTAGATAAATATCATATGCAATCTATATGATCCAACAATCCCACTCCTGGGCATATATCTGGAGAAAACCATAATTCAAAAAGATACATGCACCCCAATATTCATTGCAGCTCTATTTACAATGGCTGAGACATGGAAGCAACCTAAATGTCCATCGACAGATGGGTGGATAAAGAAGGTGTGGTACATATATACAATGGAATATTACTCAACCATAAAAAAAGAATGAAATAATGCCATTTGCAGCAATGTGAATGGACCTGGAGATTATCATACTAAGTAAGTCAAACAGAGAAAGACAAATATCATATGATATCACTTATATGTGGAATCTAAAAAATGATACAAAGGAACTTATTTACAAAACAGAAACAGACTCACAGACTTAGAAAGCAAATGTATGGTTACCAAAGGGGAAAGGTGGTGGGGAGGGATAAATTATGATATTGGGATTAACATATACACACTACTATATATAAAATAGACAACCTACTGTATAGCACAGGGAACTATACTCAGTTTTCTGTAATAACCTACATGGAAAAATAATCTGAAAAAGAATGGATATATGTATATGTATAACCGAATCACTTTGCTGTACACCTGAAACTAACACAACATTGTAAATCAACTATATGTCAATATAAGATAAAAATTTTAAGAAAAAAGAAAAAAAATTACATGTAATCTATATGCAATATAACTCTATGCTATATATAAATTCTATTCTTGTCCTGAGTTCCCATCAGACCTTCTGAAAATAACACTATGCCTTTTTATCTATGGTTTTCAGCTCCACCTGTAGTACCTGGCACACACACATACTGATCAAAATAAAGTACACTTTACAGTAGTTTATTGGTTTTATTCAATTTTAAATCTTCAATATCTGGGCCCCCAATGTTGTGTTGAGGCTACCAGGGCAATCAACCTACTCACTAAAACTAATAAGTAGTATCTGATTTTCTTTAAATATGGCAGTGTTATCACTTTTATGCACAGCAGTTTACTTATACAATAGTTAAGCTCAACTATGTCCCAGGGATTGTGTGAAATGGTTTTACATATTCAATGATGTTAATCACAAAAATTATATAGCTATTTAATATGTGCAGTCATATTAGAAAGGCTTTTTCTTAAGGTCTTTTCACAGTCACATTTAACTTATTATTATAAACCTGTTGATTATTATCTAAGCAACACTGGTAAGACCTGGTAACTTGGAAGCTGAAATTGTCAGAAAAAGTCATTTTGCCAGCATGAGATAATGTTCTATTTACTAAGAATATTAAGATAATGTAATAGAAGCTATATTTGCAGAATAATCTCAAGAACTTCAAAAGCTAAAACATAAAAACAGAAACAAAAAACCCACTGAACTTCTAGTAACACTGCTGATACTACAGAGACCCTTTCTTACAGATTGGTTATTTAACTTCTTAAGGGTTCATCTTACAAGAGAGCCTTCTAGGTGAGGAAAATGCAAAAAGTTCTTTAGAACAAAGTCTCTGAGCAAGGGAGAAAAGCCTCCTTCACTAGATGTAAAAACTGTTAACATTTCCTATATTCTAAGAGTAAAAAAAAAAAATCCATATATTGTATGGGAATGAAGCCCATTCTGAAATTCTTACGTGAGATGCCAGATTTCCAGCTTTGCCACTAAACATTGCTGTCCGTGTATTTAGGTTCTATTGCAGTCCCATTTTTTCCCATGTGTGAGAAAGTACACAGAAGGGGCAGCCTGTTTCCAGCAATCTGTTAGAGCCTCTAATGCTTAAGGGCTATTGGATTGGTCTCGGGAGAGCTCGTGGCTGAGCTTGTGATTCTAAAGCTGGACCTCAGCTTGCTTACTGGTGCCCGAGGGCAGCTCCCCACTTGGAGGTGGTCTGGGACCCCTGTGCTCTGCCCCTGGGGGCATTTTCTGTCGCACCTGTCCCGGTCAGTGAACAGTTCCCACACCATCTACCCACTGCTGGTGCTGGTGGACTGACTGAGTTCCAGGGTGCTGCACCTGGGGATCTGCTCTGCCAACTGACCTTTAAAATGCTGAAATATGTGCGCTTCGGGGGTCACTCAGGAGGTCCTATTCTCAGAACCATGAGCCACCACCATCCTTTAAGTCATCAATTAATTCACAGTGTCATTATAAGTGGCAAATACTTTGTTCAACTGTTTCCCCATGGACATGCCGACCTGAATATCAATAAATTGCAGTAGGTCAGGAGATTTTCTTAAGTCCCTTCTTCTGAACAGCCATGGCCATGAAGACAAGTAAACATCAACCTTTCACACTCATAGAAAGTTTTCTCAAAGTCGCTAGCCATGGGATGAAGATCATAACAACTACAAAATCAACCTAAATTTCCACTGCGCCTCTCAGTCAAGCCCTACAAATTCGAGATGTTCAAGAAGTACTGTTACGACTTCTCTAAACTCTCAAGGAGGAACTAAAAGAAAGAAATACTGTTGGGACTAAGATTTTATTCTTCCTAGTATTAGGTAGTTAGTCAGACATGGGCAGGTCCCGCCCCATCCTGGACCAGGTCATCTTTCCCTCCCCCAACCTGGACACTGCTGATCGGAACACACCCAGAGATCCTCTCTTTGCAGTCAAGGACTGCTAAGTTTCCAGCCTTATCAGGACCAAACATGATAAAACCTGCCAGCAGAGGTTGGCATAGTGCACCAAGACCTAAATGGTGACTCAGAGTAACCCACGGTTCATTACGCCGTATTTGTAATACATTACCACTACCGTTTCTGCCTCCCCTAACCCCCGTGTGTTTCTCTTGGGTGCTTATGGGTAAGTGTCTGTGCACAAGGAGAAAAGTTATATAACCTAAAGCTGTCAATCAACTTGTCAGTCAAATGACGCAGGACACAGGGAGGGACTTTCCACCACTCTGAAAAACCAACCCTAGCCCCATTGCAGGGCTGCTTCTGGTTTCCAGACAGCCTGCTCTCATCCTTTCTTTTTTTTTTTTTTTAATTTTAGAATTTTATTTATTTTTTTATACAGCAGGTTCTTATTAGTTATCCATTTTATGCATATTAGTGTATATATGTCAATCCCAGTCTCCCAATTCATCACACCACCACCTCATCCTTTCTTGAGAGCATACTTTTGCTTTGCTTAATAAAACTCTTGCTACTTAAAACTGCTCTATGTCTCTCATCTGAATTCCTTCCCTCCATAGGACAAGAACGTAGGAAATCATCATTCCACCGGTAACAACAGAACTGAAACAATATAACAGAGCATTATACAATTGTAAGACAGTATGATAGGGTATAGGCAGCAGTAGTTGTAGTATAAGAAGCAGTGATAGAAATAGTAGAATTCTATTAGACGCTTATAGACAGTGAAAGAAGGAGCAAGGAGGACAGAACATTCCAGAGTTGATTCGGTTGAAGAGAGGTGGACCTGCTAAGCACCCCTCTTCCTGTCTCACTCAGCACATGGGTCAACCCAAGCTGGAGAAGCCAAGCATTTTAGCATCATCTCCAAAGGCCTTGACTAAAAGGTCACTGGGAGGAAACGTAGAGTAGTGAGGAGAGCACAGGTTTTCTACCATCATCTCTGGCTGAATCTCCATGGGGCCTTGAGCAAATCCCTTCTCTTCGCCTGGCCCCCATTTCTCTCCCATAAATATCCATCTCACAGGGCTCTTGGAAGACTTATAACTCGTCGACACAAAGCACCTAGCACGATGCGTAGGTTAGAGTAGTCATGTTTTAATTAGATACATTATTTTTCAAGAATTAATAATTAAAAAGGCAAATAATTCAGTGGTGCCCATGCCCATTCATCCAGATTTAATTTATTAGTAGTAAGGAAGGCCCAATGAGACCCAAATGGAGAGCAAAGAAGGTTCAGAGAACAAAATCTGTCCCCTGGGGGCCACTCGGGAGAGGACATTACAGAGATCAGTGGAGCAGGAGATTACAGTGGGGTAAGCAGTGAAGATGCTCAAAAAGAGTGTTCCAAGGCATCAAAGAGTTTCTTTTACAGTTCTGCTCTGGACTAGCCCTGAGCCCAGACAAGGATATTTAATCAGAGAGCAATTAAGTGTTATTAACATCAAATCGCAATTTTTACTTCGCAATAGTCAAGTTTTCAATTCTGTGTCTTTCTTGCAGGAAACATTTTCCTCAGCATTTTCTCAAATTGGCATGATTCTTTTTTTCTCACAATGATGTTGGGGGTTCCAATGATGGGAGACTTGACCCAGGGCTCGTCAGAAGTGTAGCCCCGGTTTCTATGTTGCTGTTGGACATATTGATAAACAGCTCTGGAATCAGATTGCAGACATCTTGTGCCACAGATCATGAACTGGGGGCCAGGCTTGTGAAACTCTCTGCAAAGAGCACTCTTTTTACATTTTTATTGCCTACAAAATGCCAGGAGAGTTTCCAAGTAAGAGCAATCACTGTTAAAGAAAATAGGACATAAAATAAACTGTTATTACCTGCAAAACAGCTGTATTTCCTTTTCTTCCCAGAGAAGCACATAAACCCTCTGTATACTCTGACATGAAGAAATTTAATAGAACTTTCATTTCTGTAAACACTAGATATTTGTTCTTTGATAGGTAACATTGGGAAAAAAGTTGTGCTTAAAATTTTATCAGCTGTTCCATGATCACAGAATTAAAGAAGGGATCTCACACACGGATCTGGCCCATTCTTGGTCCAGGACAGGATGTTGTCAAGGTTAAGAGCGAGTGTTTTGCAGTAGGACAGATTGAGGTCCGATCCCAGCTCTGTTTCTTGGTATATATGGGACATGAGGAAAGTTATTTCAGCTCTGCAAGTTTCACTTTCCTCATTGCAAAGTGGGGACAATAACAGCACCTGCCTCATAGGTCTTGAGTATTCAATGAAATAAAATATGTAAAGTGTTAAACATAACACTTCACCCATTGGAAACACCCAAAACAATGGTAGCTATGGGCTTCCCTGGTGGCGCAGTGGTTGAGAATCCGCCTGCTAATGCAGGGGACACGGGTTTGAGCCCTGGTCTGGGAAGATCCCACATGCCGCGGAGCAACTAGGCCCATGAGCCACAACTACTGAGCCTGCGTGTCTGGAGCCTGTGCTCCGCAACAAGAGAGGCTGCGATAGTGAGAGGCCCGCGCACTGCGATGAAGAGTGGCCCCCACTTGCCACAACTAGAGAAAGCCCTCGCACAGAAACGAAGACCCAACACAGCCAAGAATAAATAAATAAGTAAAAAAAAAAAAAAAAAAATGGTAGCTATTATGCCAAAACTGTCCCTAGAAAATAGTTGTCTGTTGTAATTTTATAATATATAAATAGGGCACCTAAAGTATAATTTAAGGAAATGAGAATATTTTTAATTGCATACTTTCTTTTCCTTTCATTTAAATCCATTGTCTTTCCTGCTTGTTTTCTTTGAATACAATGGATGATTTCTCAGCACCTGTCTTATAAACACACTCTTCACTGATCTAGAATTATGATTTTACAGCTGTGAGAGGTTTCATATATAATTTAATGCAACTCCCTTGTTTTCTAGATAATGGAACAAAGCGTTAAAAAGATGACAAGACTTGCACAAATTCACAGGTATAATCTTCAACAAAACTCCAACTATTACGGGCCTCTCCCAATGCTCCTTCCAAGTAAAATTCTAAATTTGAAGCTAACTCTCGTCCTCTCCAGCTCTTGATCCCTGTCATGAGTTCTTCCAACTCTTCTTTATTGTCATTCTATCCTTTTTATGATACTTCCTAAGCACCTTCCAGGTCCTCTGAACTTTTTTACAATTTGAAGATTCCAAGTTATATGCATTACCCTACTGGCGTCTAATTACAGACAAGGGTTACCAAAGGATTGTTCCCTGACCCCTGGTTTTTGGACTTCCCCTGGAAGAATCTTCTCTGAGCATCCCTGGTAAAGGTCATCCTCTCTTTTGACCTCTCATAGGTCCAGATATGTGTGCGTTTGCTCCTCCTTCCTGGAGTCTAAGTCCTTGCACAGAGGGATTCTAGTTCCCTGCACAGATCACCCGACAGATCTCCGAGGAAGAATCACAGAACTCCTCTTTCTCTGTCTGTGGCAGAGCAACTCCCAGAGTTAGATCAAGGCACGCCAGGGGCAGCCTCTGACTTCTGGGAAGTAAAGCAAAAGGCAGGAGAACTTGAGTTCGGGGTCTTCCTCCCATCTAACCACTAACCGGTTGTAAATGATCATATCAGACTGTCCTGTTGTTTTTCTTATTTGTCACTGTCAACTTTTCTCAGTAGAAGTGTCTTCACAGCCCATGGATACAAATATTCAACTACATAACTTGGTATAAAGAGGATTCCACTGACATTCTGATTTAATTTCCAGCCCCATTTTCTTATAACTAAACTTTAATTCTACCTCCTTCTGATGAAGCCAAAGAACTGTGGATTTGGTATGAAACTTTTCATACATCAGTTACACATCCTTAAAAACAAGGATGCTAAATTTGGAAAACTGCTTTCTGCATAACTTGATTAAAACTAGTCCGAAGCAGTAATTTACTCTGTCTCCAATCCCATCGGGTGGGATTGCAGGGTGTGTACAGAAGACTAAATGATGACAGAATTGCTTTCAAGAAAAATACTTCTACTTTTTAACCCGGGTTAAATGAATATAAACCTTACACTGAAGGGGGGGAGGTGGCAGCCAAAGGGATGAGCACCAATTCCCCATCCATAAAAAGCATCTGGCACAAGGAAAACAGTAACGAGTCCAGATGGTACCCAGCTCTGACACAAGCCAGGGAATGCTCTATGGACAGAAGTGCCATATAGATTGTGTGTGAGGAAGCACAAAATACAGTCTTAAAAAACTAAAAATGGGAACTTTCATGGTTGGGTAGGGGGAGAGAATGAGAGTTTAGTCAATATCCTAATAATAAGGACTGCTTTATAAGACCTTCTCTTATTACTTTATGTCTCCACCTCTCCTTTAAAGTGTATTTTAAGGTATATGGCAGTTTTACACTGGGCAATCACACTGGGGGGGGGGGGTGGCCAATGCTGTTCAGGGTTGAAAAAACCAATTGGAAAGGCGAACATCCATGGTGCCCAACGGGTGTGCGTGCTGTCTAATGTGGTCTAAGCTCGGCAACTGGCCTTTTGCTGTTATCATCCAGCAGGCATTTGGTGCACAAATGCCTGTTGTAAGATCTGCTGGGGCTTCCCTGGTGGCGCAGTGGTTGAGAGTCTGCCTGCCAATGCAGGGGACACGGGTTCGAGCCCTGGTCTGGGAAGATCCCACATGCCGCGGAGCAACTAGGCCCATGAGCCACAACTACTGAGCCTGCGCGTCTGGAGCCTGTGCTCCGCAACAAGAGAGGCCGCGATAGTGAGAGGCCCGCGCACCGTGATGAAGAGTGGCCCCCACTTGCCACAACTGGAGAAAGCCCTCGCACAGAAACGAAGACCCAACACAGCCATAAATAAATAAATAAATAATCTTGAAAAAAAAAAAAAAGAAATAAGGACAAATTAAAATTATATTAAAAAAAAGATCTGCTGAACCAGACATAGAAAACAAACTTATGGCTATCAAAAGGGGAAGGAGAGGGCTAAATTAGGAGTTTGGGATTAACAGATACACACTACTATATATAAAATTGATAAACGACAAGGACTGACTATATAGCACAAGGAGCCATCCTCAATATTTATAATAACCTATAAGGGAAAGGAATCTGGAAAAGAATATATATATATAGAATAAACAGAGAGAGAGAGAATAAATATATATAAAAGAAAACATATATATATATAAATAGAATCACTGTGCTGTACACCTGACATTAACACAACATTGTAAATCAACTATACTTCAATAAAATAAAATTTTTTTTTTAAAATACCTGCTGAACCAATTGATTTCCCCTCCCTTCACTGTCTCCTCAGAGAAGCTGAAGGCTAGTTATTCTCAGTTCAAATATTTCTCGTTTAGGGAGGCCTTCTTCAACCAAGAGAGCCTGGATTAGGGCTCTCATTCCACACTCCTTAGCAGCCAGGACTTTTTGTAAGGACTCACCACAGTTGTGGTCATTGACCCAAAGCCTGTTCTCCCTCTAACCCCGAACTGTAGGAATGCACGGAATATGCCTGTGTCCACGTTCACCCAGCTCACGACCGACTCTGAGTCTACACATCTTCGGTCTGTGTAACAGACATTGTCCTAAGCACGTGTCATGAAGTGATGAGAAAGACATACAAAACTTGGCTTCACGGAGCTTCCCTTCTATGAGGGGAGACAAGCAGCAAGCATGAAAGAGGTTAGCACGGCTCTTCAGAAAGAAACGTTTGGTGGTGCTGACTGCTCTGGAAGAAAATTAAGCAGGAAAAGGGGAGAGTGAGGCTGAGGAGGGCATTTTTAGTTTTAAATAAAGTGATTGGAAAAGCCTCACTGAGAACCTAAAGGAAGATCTAAAGAAGGTGACAGAGCAAAGATATGCATCGAAAGGTGTTTATTTGTTGAGGGAACTAGTAAGTGAAAGAAGAGGGAAAGAAGGACACAATCGCTGGTCTAGGGCTTCGTCAGCCGCATGGTTTCAGCCTCTGTGCCCAGTAGCACTCAGCTAGGTTAAAAATGATCCACATAAAAATCCAAGAAAGGAGTTCTGGAGTTGAGTTATTTGCTTTCTAGTTTGAATTACATAACAGGAAAGAAAAACTAGATGATGTGGTTCAGATCAAGAAGTCAAGGAAAGTAAGGGTGAAGATTAGCCAAGGGCCAACTTCTTGGAGAAGAGTAGGAAAAAACCAGCATAAGCAGAGGTGGGAAAGAAGAAAGGAACCCGGTGCATTGGCGCCATGGAAAGATCCAGGGGCGGATTTGATTTCTGGAGCACTTGGAGATGAGGCTGGCTTGAAAGGTAGTTCAGAGAGAAAGTCATTAATGCCAAAGAAAGGAATTTTGTGTCTGATGCGACAGACAGTTGTAATCAGCAGGTTTGATGATGTCTGATCTGAGACCCAAGATCGATGGCAAAGGAGGAGAGAGGAAACGGAAGTCGATTAGTGCAAGGCAGTGTCATTTAAAGCATGGAATGAAGCAGGCGTGGCACTAATAGGGGAGAGATGAAATAAAGAAGAAAAAGCGAGTCATTAACTGCAGGACATTGGGAAAGACTCACAGCCTCTCAGCCAGCTTTCATCTGGAACAGAAATGAATTGGGCCAGATAATCTGCGCAGTGACTTCCAGCTCTATTTGGCTATGACTTTGTTTATATTATAAAAGGATAGTATAAAGAAAGCTATCTCCATTCTGGATTGACTGGGCTACAATATTGCCTCATTCCATGGTTCTACTGTTACCTATTGTGGATGTACCTAGAGCCCCATGCCAAAGTATTCATTGGAAATTTCACTTAGAAAGTCTTTTTCCTTAGAAAAACTAAAAATAGGGTCATGATATGATCCAGCAATCCCACTCCTGGGCATATATCCGGAGAAAACTCTAATTTGAAAATATACATGCACCCCAGTGCTTAAGGCAGCAAGACCTGAAAACAACCCAAGTGCTCATCAGCAGATGATTGGTTTAAGAAGATGGGATATAAATACACAATGGAATATTACACAGCCATAAAAAATGAAATAATACCATTTGCAGCAACATGGATTATCATCCTAAGTGAAGTAAGTCAGACAAAGACAAATATCATATGATATCACTTATATGTGGAATCTAAAAAAAAAAAAAAAAGATACAAATGAACTTATTTACAAAACAGAAACAGACTCACAGACATAGAAAACAAACTTATGGTTACCTAAGGAGATACGGGTGGGTGAGGGGGAGGGATAAATTGGGAGTTTGGGATTAGCAGATACACGCTACTATATATAAAATAGATGAACAACAAGGACCTATTTTATAGCACAGGGAACCGTATTCAATATCTTGTAATAACCTATAATGGAAAAGAATCTGAAAAAGAATATATGTATATATATATATGTGTGTGTGTATATATATAACTGAATCATTTTGCTGTACATCAACCATACTTCAATTTAAAAAAAGGAAGTCTCCAGGATTCTTCTAAAAGTCACATTCAAATTGCTTTGCAAAACACAAAAATTCACGTGTGAAATACTGCAAACTTTCAGAAATAATTTCTTTTATTCTATGGCCATTATGTAGAATAAAAGAAATTATTCAAAAGTAACCAAAACATATAAGCAGAAAGAGAGAGAACTACCACCACTGGCAAATATTTAAGTCCAACACTTAACCACGTATGAAACCACAAAATGAGGCAGATGTTAACTGGAAGAGCCATAGATCATTTAAAAGACAGCAGCACACAAGCAACCCCATCCCTTGAAGTCAGGAATTCCCTGTTTCCTTTCTCTCAGCTTCATTGATTTTAACCTAAGTCATACGGGACCTAAGAGAATTTGGTGAGGGGATCGACAAATGTTTCTACAGAGTGAGGAAATCTCAGGCAAAAATTTTATATAGGCAAGTAAAGTGAAATTTATTAAGACGTTAATTTTGTGACTACTTTTACCTCAGTTTGACCCTGCATAGGTTATTCTGGATTCATACCCTAAATCAATAGTTTTGTTCTGTTTCAGTCTTCCCACACGGTGGGGTAAAAGAACTCTTCCAAAGAAATTTAACAATTAATTTTGTGATTTTATTTTCGTAAAACCCAAACACATTTACGACTAAGCCCGCTTTGGTACCTCTGGATGCCCACCAAGCACCGCCGCAATCTCAGTGCCCGTCTGTGTGTGTGTCCACAATTACTTTGGCATCAAATTGTTGCAGAAACACAAGAAAAGTCTAGAGGTATATTTAATATATAACAATGTCTGGGCACCAAATGCATACTGAATGATATAACAATGTGCTTTAGAACTGTGGTTTCAAGCAGTGTATTCGGAGAAAAAATGGTAGAATCAATTTCACAAGTAGGGCCAAATATATGAATTGCAGGACTTAGTAGATCATGAAAATATGGAGTTTTTGTTCAAAAAGCAGAAGGGGAAAAGGGTTTTTATTCCCCACCCCACCCCCTTGCCCTGTTATGGTGTTTTTATCAGTTAATTGATATCTCCGTCCCTGGAATGTAGAGATACTGGCCAAGCAGGTTCAGACCCTCATGGACATTCATGACTCAGATCACGTGATGAACGCTCACCACAGGCCTCACCACACCTGCCTTCACAATAGCGCCTCAGTGCCAAAGCCATAGGACCTGTGTTTTAGTGACACCATATTGACTACGTTATACTAAACAACCTAGTTTCAAGAAAATGGCATCATCTGTCACATACTTTGTTTTATTCATCCGTTTTGTATTTACTTTGTAGATTTTTTTTGTTGTTGTATAACTGTATAAGGAGTGCCCCTAATTTTGCATTTGTAATTATTTAAGCACCATTATTACAAAAAAGGAATTAAGTAAATCTTGGAGATCTATGGAACTTTTTTCCTTTAAAAGCGTCAAGATCATTAACTAACATGAGCTGCTTATATGTCCCCTTACACTCAGCACTGGAGATGCCACAAAATTCAGATGGAGTGTTTTTTTAAAAAAAAAACAACTATGAGAAATGCTTTGGGTACTGTGTGGAAGGAAAATAGCACCGAGAGCACGAGGAGGAGGAGATAAAACACGGGAGGAGAGAGGCTGGAGAAGTGAAGGAGGACTTTCCCACCGGGCCTTCTTTCTCCCCTGCATCTCCCCCTCCTCCCCTCACCATCCAATTTGTCATCGTGGAGCAGGAAAAAAAGGAGACGGAAAAACATATGTTATGAAAAGATAAATAACACTAGTAGATCTGTATGATGAGAAAAAAGTAGACTTAAGGGAAACGTGGATCCCACAGCTAAAGAAGGAAAGTTCATTATGATAAAGGGGTCATTTGCCAAAATCATATAACAAGTCACAAAGAATACAAAGCATATATTGACAAATCTACAAAGAGAAATAGACAAATCCATAATCATATTGGGATACTTAAATATACCTGTCTTAGTAACTGGTAGAACAAGCAGGCAATATCAATACACTTTTAGAATTTTTTAAAAATTGTAGAAGATTTGATCGATACAGTTGACGTAATAAAAATATGTATAACACTGGACTTGGCAATGGAAGAATATGTATTCTTTTCAAGTAAATATGAACATTTACAAACACTGGCCATGTAATGATCCACAAAGTAAGTCTTAACAAATTTCAAAGGATTGAATTTATAAAGAGTAGTTTGTCTGACCATAATTCAATGAAGATAGAAATTAACAACCAAAGGAAATCAAGAAATATACTTTTAAATAAAATATGATCACAGAATAAATAGCTTGCAATATTAAAAATTATTTTGAATTTAATGTTAACAAAACACTAAGTGCTGAAATATGTGGATGATTTCATAACATATATTAAAATGAAGGAAAGATGAAAACTAATGAATAAGCATCTATTTCAAGAAGATAAAAAAATAAAGTAAATGAATCTAAGGAGCAAATAATAAAGGGGAGAGTGAGAATAGGAATTAGCATATCACCAATCATACAATAGAAATGGACCAAAAAAATTCCAAGTTTGTTCTTTGAAAGAAACATTTAAAATTCATAAACCTTGGAAAGACTGATTAAGAAATGAATGAAGGGATGGGTCAGAATAGCCATCATTAAGAAGTCTACTAAGAGTAAATGCTGGAGAGGCTGTGGAGAAAAGGGAACCTTCCTACACTGTTGGTGGGAATGTAAATTGGTGCAGCCACTGCAGGAAACAGTATGAAGTTTCCTTAAAAAACTAAAAATAGAGCTACCATATGATCCAGCAATCCCACTCCTGGGTATATACCTGGAAAAGACAAAAATTCTAATTCACAAAGATACATGCACTCCAATGTTCATAGCAGCACTATTTACAATAGCCAAGACCTGAAAACAATCCAAGTGCCCATAAACAGATGAATGGCTTAAAAAGATGGGCTATAAATATACAATGGAATATTACTCAGACATATAAAAAGAATGAAATAATACCATATGCAGCAACATGGATGGAGCTAGAGATTATCATCCTAAGTGAAGTAAGCCAGACAGAGAAAGACAAATATTGTATGATATCACTTATACGTGGAATCTAAAAAATAATACAAATGAATCTATATACAAAACAGACACACAGACATGGAAAACAAACTTATGGTTACCAAACGGGAAAGCGAAGTGGGGAGGGATAAATTAGGAATGTGGGATTAACAGATACAAACTACTATACATAAAATAGATAAGCAGCAAGGATTTACTATATAGCCCAGGGAACTATATTCAATATCTTGTAATAACCTATAATGGAAAATAATCTGAAAAGAATATGTATATATAACTGAATCACTAGGCTGTACAGATGAAACTAACACAATATCATAAATCAACCATACTTCAATTTTTTAAAAAAAGGAAATGAAAGGAGGGTATACAAATATTCAATATAAAAGGAAATTCCAATGAAAAAGGAAGTACCACTGCAGTAGGGTAAACAATGCACCCCAAAGATATCAGGTCCTAATCCCTGGAATTTGTAAATGTTACCTTATTTGGAAAAGGATTTTTTTACAGGTGTGATTAAGTTAAGGATCTTGAGATGCGGAGATTATACTAGATTATCCAGCGGGTCCTAAATGCCATCACAAATATCTTTATAAGAGAGAGGTAGAGGGAGATAAGACACAAGCAGTGGAGAGGGCCATGTGGTGATGGAGCAGAGAGAGATGTGAAGATGGGAATAATGTAGCCATATAGCAAGGAACGCTAGCAGCCCCCAGTAATTGGAGGAGCAATGAATGGATGTTCCTCTAGAGCCTTTGGAGGGAACTCAGTCCTGGTGACATCTTGATTTTGGACCCGTGGAACTTATTTCAGACTTCTGGCCTGAGGATAAATGTCAGTCAAACATAATACAAGAAGAGATTGAAAATTTTGCATGATGCCATAATTGTTACAAAGTATAGTCCTAAGGAAATAACTTTATCTAGAGAAAACATCAGGCCCACACTGTTTCTGTGGCAAATTCAATGACGCATTTACCAAAGAAATAACGTAATAATTGAGATTAGCACAATAAATGAGATTGGTTCTAATACAAATTCTTCAAGAGAAGGAAAGATAAAGAAGGTACATTTCTTCCATCTTGTTTTATGATAACCTTTATATCATAAACTGAAAATTATATTATGGAGAAAAATCAGGATTTTCTTGTTCATAAACAGAGATGGAAAAATTCTTAAACAAAACATAAGAAAACTAAATTCAGCATAATATAAAGAGATTAATATACCGTGATCAAGTTTGGTTTACTTCAGGAATGCAAAATTAGTTTCATTTTAAAATAGCAATCAAGGGCATATGGGGATATATGTATACATATAGCTGATTCACTCTGTTATACAGCAGAAACTAACACAACATTGTAAAGCAATTATGCTCCAATAACGATGTAAAAATAAATAAATAACTAAAATAGCAATCAATATAACTTGCCACATTACCAGTACAAAAAAGAAAAATCACAGAATATCTTAGCAGATACAAGAAAAGATATTTGATAAAATTCAAAGTCGATGCAGTATAAAAATTCTTAGCAATCAGTGGAAAAGAAGGAAACATCCTTTATCTATTAAAGAATGTCTATAAGGAGCCTACATCAAAATTAATGGTGAAAGCCAAAACCATTTACTTTGAGACAGGGAATAAGGTAAGGGTTCTGTTCTCACTAGATTTATTAACATGGAATGAAGGTCTTTGCTGGTGCAGTAGGACAAAGGCAAGAAGTAAAAGACACAAGGGTTAAGAGGAGAGAAATAAAGACTGTGTGAAAGATACGTTTGAGCATGTAAAACATTCAAAAGAACCCGCCAACAAAGTATTAGAATTAATATGTAAGTTTACCCAGGTTGGTGGATGCAAAATAAATATACAAATCAATTTTAATTTTACATGTTGGCAAAAAACAAAACATAAAATTAAATAAAAATGAACTATAGACATAACCTTTACAATAGCACCAAAATATTTCTAATACTTATGCTCTAAGCACTCAAGATCTTTTGAAAGATGCTATATTGTAAGAACATAAAAAAGCTCAAGAAAAATAGAATTGAGGGTTATAATGTACTCACGAATTGCAAGTTTCAAGGTAACATAGATATGTATTTTCCACAAATTGATCTAGAGAATCAATGCCATCCTAATTAAAATATTAACAGGTGTGTGTATGTGTGCGTGTGTGCAAATTAACAAGATGATTCTATATTTTACAGAGAAACGGTAAAAGCCAAGATACTTAGGGAAAAGACACCATGAAGAGGAGTTGCTCTGTCAGCTATTCAGCCTTATGATAAGTATTTTAGGAAGTAATTAGGAGCGTTCAGGATTGGCACAAAGACTGACAAATGAAAGAATAGAAAAGCAGACCCAGAAACAGAGCGGTGTATAGCCAAGGTGACACTGGAGCTGCAGAGAAAGGTCAATCTTTTCCACTGAGTGTTTAAACAACTGGATGTTCATATAGAAAAACAAAAAGATAGAAAACTTGACCTCCACTTCATGTCATACACAAAAATCAATTCCAGGTAGTTTGAAGACTTAAAAGAGAAAGGTAAAACAGTATAACTTGTAGAAGATAATATTTGAAAGTATTTTCATAACCTCAAAGAAGGGAAAGATTTTTTAAAATAGGGCACAGAAAGCACAAGCTACAGAATATGATTGATATGATAACTTGGATTATATTAAAATTAAGAACTTCATCAAAAGATAGCATTAAGAGAGCGAAAATGGAAGCCACAGAGTTAAAGTTATTTACTACATATAAAACTGACAAATGGTTCATACCCAGAATATATTAAAAAAAAACCCCGACAAATCAGTAAGTATTGGCCACCAGAAAGGTGAATGGTGCAATTGCTTAAACAGAAATTTCATAAAAAAAAAACCAAAAGGCTAATAAAAGTATGAAAAAGTGCCCAATATTATTAGTCATCAGGGAAATGAAAAACATTATAAAATATAACTACATAGTCAACAGAATGACTAAAATTTAAAAGTGTGCAATAACATTCAGACTTTTAGAACTTTCTTGCACACTATGAGTAGGAAAAGATATTGACACAATCACTTTGGAAAATAGCTTAAAAGTATCTACTAAGGTTGAACTTACATAGTCATGCTACCTTTCAGAATATAGTAACAAATGCATGTACATATAAGCAGGTGATGTGGCAAACTAGTTATTAATAGTTTGTAGAAGCATTATGTGTACTAGCAAAAACTGTATATAATCCAATGTCCATCATTTGGAAAAATAAACAGTACTATACAACACTGAAGATAAAAAAACTGCTATTAGTCACCACATGGATGAACTTCTCAAAAGTAATATTGATTGAAAGAAGCCAGTCACAAAATATTATGTACTGTATAATTCAATTTATATAAATGTCAAAAGCAGACAAACTTCTACTATGTTATTTAGAGATACATGAGTAGAAGGAAAAGTAAATCATGATTATTTTTGTTTTGGGAAAGGAACATGAGTGTGATGTTTGTGAAACTCACAATGTTCTTTCTTGACTTGGTCATTGCTTTCATAAATGTTAGCTTTATCATCATTCATTAAGGAATACCTAGGTTTTAGGCACATTTCTATGTTTAAAAATGTTTTTAAAAGGACATTATTTACTGTTAAAGAGAACGATCAATTAAGATGTCATGAAGGTAATGAACATATATGTAATTGGTGATATAGACTCAAAATATATAAAGCATTAACTGACAAACATACAAATAAATGAATACATAATTGTTAAGTGGGGATTCTAACACATTCCCTTAAGAAATTCTAATATCAAGCAGACAAAAATAAGCAGCAATGAAATATTTAAATAACATTAATAATGTGCTCAAATGAAAATTTCACCCCTCATTCAGAGTATTCACATTCTTTTTTGAGCACACGTAGAACTTTCTCAAAAAGCAGATCCTAGCTGAGTCACAAAGAAAGCTTTTTTAAATTCTGTGATTCAACCTCATACAGACTGTGTTCTCTGACAGTAACAAAATATCATTGGAAATCAATGACAACAAGTATTTAAAACAAATATTTAACAACATGTACCTGAAATCTATACACATAACACACCGTGCTGGTTAAAACTTCTTGATTAAAAAGAAAATCATAAGAAAAATTAGAACTAAATGCTTGCAAAAGCATTACCTGTCAAATTTTGTGGAATAGTATTAAGAAGGAAATTTGTGGCTTTGAATATAGTCATTAAAAATGAACAACTGAGTAGAAATTATCAAAGCACTTATGATATATTGAATTATCGTCTCCATTTCTTTATTTCTCTTTGTGTCTACATCCTTTGTCATGTAAATGTCAAGTTTCTCCCACATAATTGCAGAGCACATTGTCCTGTTCTTTGACCTTGGATTTGGCTACATGACTTGCTTGGGCCAATGGGAGACCACAGGAGACAGATATGAGCTTGAAATGAGCTGGTACCTTGGGACGTGCTTTCCTGTGCCCTCTGTGATCATCATGAAAAGAGGATCTTCTGAGTAGCTGCTGCCCCTCCAGCCTGGCCCCCAGAGGGAGACATAAGATGCAGAACTGAGCCAGCCAGATCCACAGGTTGACACAGAACCACTCAGTCAAGCCCCCTCTAGACACTCTAACTCCAAGTAATAAGTACCTATTTTATTCCACATTGAGGTTCTCTGGTTATTATACACCAAAAACTGACTGATAGAAAAATCGGTACCTAGAAATGGAATTTCTGCCATAATGAAAACCTAAAATATGTGGAAGTGGCTTTGGGACAGAGACAGTGGGAAACTTTTATAGAAAGCTAGAAAAATGTTACTGAAGGCTGGAAAAATGGCAATTCATGTTATATACTGGCAACCCATTCACAAAATTTCTGTCTTTAGTTACTTGGAAGAAAGAAAATGAATCTAACAAATTTATGGACTTGGGAAAGAAGGTTTACAGTCAGAATGCTAATATCATGAGTCGATTGCTCCTACCTGCCTATTAGAAGGTACAGTGAGAAAGAGATGGACTCAGAAATAAGCTGATCAGTTTGCAATCTGAATTTAGAGGGAATGTAGATCATTTACATAGAAAATCCAGGACTGTACACAAATGATTAGAACTAATAAGGAAGTTCAGCAAATTCCCAAGTTTAAGATCAATATGTAAAATGAAACAGTACTCCTTTATTCAAAAGACAAAGCATAACAAAACAATCACTAATAAAGTAGATAGCAAGTTGTAATTTGCAATAGCTACAAATCTATAAGGTACCCAGGATTTGACTCAAAGAAAGCATGAGACTTTACGGAGCTAATCTCTACTAGAACATAGGCAAAACATCCTCTGACATAAATCGTATCAATGTTTTCTGAGGTCAGTCTCCCAAGGCAATAGAAATAAAAGCAAAATAAACAAATGTGATCTAATCAAACTTATAAGCTTTTGCACAGCAAAGGAAACCATAAACAAAATGAAAAGACAACCTGTGGGACGGGAGAAGATATTTGCAAACGATGTGAACAACAAAGGCTTCATTTCCAAAGTATACAAACAGCTCATACAACTCAATAACAAAAAACATACAATGCACTTGAAAAATAGGTAGAAGAACAAAATAGACATTTCTTCAAAGAAGACATACAGATGGCCAATAGGCACATGAAAAGATGCTCAATATTGGTAAATATTAGAGAAATGCAAATCAAAACTATGGTGAGGTACCACCTCACACCAGTCAGAATGGCCATCATTAAACAGTCTACAAATAGCAAATACTGGAGAGGAAGTAGAGAAAAGGGAACCCTCCTACACTGTTGGTGGGAATGTGAATCGTTGCAGCCACTATGGAAAACAATATGGTGGTTCCTCAAACGTTAAAAATAGAGTTGCTATATGCAACAATCCACTCCTGGGCATATATCCCAATAAAAGGATAATTCAAAAAGATACATGCACCCCTATGTTCATAGCAGCACTATTCACAATAACCAAGACATGGAAGCAACCTAAATGTCCATCAACAGATGAATGGATAAAGAAGATGTGGTACATATATGCAATGGAATACTACTGAGCCATAAAAAAGAACAAAATAATGCCATTTGCAGAAACATGGATGGAACTAGAGATGATCATACTAAGTGAAGGAAGTCAGAAAGAGAAAGACAAATACCATATGATATCACTTACATGTGGAATCTAAAATATGACACAAATGAACTTAACTATGAAACAGAATTAGACTCACAGACATAAAGAACAGACTTGTGGTTGCCAGGGGGAGGGAGGATTGGGGAGAGATGGAGTGGGAGTTTGGGATTAGCAGATGCAAACTATCATATATAGAATGGATAAACAACAAGGTCTTACTGTATAACACAGGGAACTGTATTCAATATCGTGTGATAAAGCAAATGGAAAAGAATATGAAAAAGAATGTATATATATGTCTAACTGAATCACTTTGCTGTACACCAGAAATTAACATAACATTGTAAATCAACTACACTTCAATAAAAAAAAAAAAAAACCTCTTTTAAAGAAATAACCATAATTTGAAAAGATACATGCACCCCAATGTTCATTGCAGCACTATTTACAATAGCCAGGACATGGAAGCAACCTAAATGTCCCATGACAGAGGAATGAATAAAGAAGATGTGGTACATATATGCAATGGAATACTACTCAGCCATAAAAAGAGAACAAAATAATGCCATTTGCAGCAACATGGATGGACCTAGAGATTGTCATACTGAGTGAAGTAAGTCAGACACAGAAAGACAAATACATATGACATTGCTTATATGTGGAATCTAAAAAAGGGGTACAAATGAACTTATCTACAAAACAGAAATAGAGTTACAGATGTAGAAAACAAACTTATGGTTACCAGGGGGTAAGGGGGGGCAGGGATAAATTGGGAGATTGGGATTGACATATACACACTACTATATATAAAACAGATAACTAATAAGGACCTACTGTATAGCATAGGGAACCCAACTCAATACTCTGTAATGGCCTGTATGGGAAAGGAATCTAAAAAAGAGTGGCTATATGTATATGTATAACTGATTCACTTTGCTGTACACCTGAAACTAACACAACATTGTAAATCACCTATACTCCAATAAAAATTAATAGAAAAAGAAAAGAACAAAAGAGAAATAGAAGATATGAATAAATGGAGATCTATAATACATTCACTGAATTTGATTTATAAAAATATTAACTTTCTCCAAATTAATTTGTACATTAAAAAATTCTAATAAAATTTATAGAAGAAAATTGAAAAAAATGTCAATTTATAGAGAATTGAAAAAACATTTTGAAATGTATGAGAAAGAAAAAATTCTCTAAAACACTAAGAATTTGATAAATAAGACAAAGTGTGTGGCGATGAGTGGAGGATACATTCTATAAGATATTAAGACAAACTACAAAACTATAGTAATAAAGTAATATAATATTGTGGCAGTAGCATATAGATTGTCTGAAAAGCATAATAAAAAATCAAGAAATAGATTTCTTTATACATGGTAGTTTGATATAATATAGATTTGACATCATACATTGGTAGAGAACAGAGAAGTAGAGAAATAAATTTCAACCTTATATCACATTAAAAACATCCAAACAGGATTTTAAAAGACCTAAATGTAAAATTTAAATTATAAAAATAACTGCAGAAAATTATAAACATATATTCTTAACTTTGAAAGCACAAGGATCAAACTGATGCATCAATATCACAATTAATAATTTCTGGTGAACAAAGACAAAGGTCAAAGTTTCTAGATGCGTGACAGACTAGGAGAAGACATTTGCAAAAACTGAAACTGACAAGGATCAGTATCTAAAATATACAAAGAACTCCTGCAAATGAACAAGAAAATGATAGGAAACCCAATAGAAAACAAGATCAAAGGTTATGAATAGGCAATTCACAGAAAGGGGAGCCTGAGCTGGTACAAGAATATGAAAAGATGTTCAAAGAAGTGTAAGTCGAAACAATAATATGCCATTTTAAAAATAATCAAGTTAGTAAAATTAAAGAGCAAAATAAAATTATATGCTGCTGAGGGAAAATGAATCAAAACGTACTGCTGGTGGGAATTCAAACCTATCTAATTCAAATTATATTGGTCCATAGGAAAGACATCCAAAGATGTACATTGCATTATTGATTGTTTTAAGGAATTGAAAACCTTATCACCAGCAGCAAGGAAGTCACATGCCATAGAATCCCTGTGTGTAAAAACATCCACATATCTAAACATCATTTTACTTATTACCCATCCCAGAAATTATTCTCAACTACGTATTTTCTTTTTGTGGAGGAAGGGATTTTTTTCAATACATAGACTTGAAAATATAAGCTATATATTTATTTTGATTTAGAAGCATAAAGTTGATACCCTAGGGCTGGTCAATTATTTTGTTCACTAAAGGAAAACCAAGGCAAAATAAAAGTCTAGTGGAGAGGAATCTCAAAGAGATTAATACAGAAGTATCAGCAGGATTTTTTTACATTAATGTTTAGTATTTTTCATTTGTAATGATATGAAATCTCATAATTTAAGAGGAAAAAAAACAAGACTTGCATAGCTCTAGACCTCATTTTGGAAACTGCTCTTATGACTTTAGTTTTCTGTGCTATTTTTTTTTTTTTTTTAAAGCTGCCAGTTCTTCACTTCCTAACAAAACTGTGAAATTTGACTAAGCATGGCAGATTGAATTGGAGTGTGAATAGTGTGATTTAATGTTCCTGCTAGTCTGAAATATTTTCCTGTTAGGTTCTTTTAGTGACCCCTCCCAAAAGTTTGTCTGCATTTCTCAAAACCAGCTCTCCAAAGTTCAGTCTATTATGGAACACACAAGCTACTATGATTTTCACAAAGCTAAAACAGGCTTTTTTTTTTTTTTTTTTTTTTTTTGGTAGAATAAGATCCAGTTCCAATTTGACTGTCTGTAACAAAATTTGTATTGATTAAAAACTTCACTGTTTCAAAATCCTTTGTCAAGGCCTCTCGCAAAATGATCCAGATAATTCCATATATGCTAGGACATTCTTTCCAATTCTTTTAAAAAAGAATATTGGAAAAGGTATATTATGCTCAAAGAGCATTTTCATTCATGCTTGGGGCTTCTGTGCTATGTTGACTATGCTGTTGTTTAAAAATATTTTTATACACACACATACATACACATTTGGTTTATGATCTTAAGTTTAAAAACACTTCTGACTTGGAGCAAATTTTCTCATGGCCAAAATTCTGTGGCATGTTATGGCAATGCCATTAGTACATTGGGTCATCTTTTTTTAAGGTTGTACCATTGATGGAATAGTTAATTATTAATCTGACTGGCATCTGTAATGAAAAAGGGAGTTCTCTTGCTTTCAGGCCATAGACTCGGTATGTAAATCTCTTGTGTGGCTGCAATCCTAATATTCCTGCAGCTATAATGTCACCTATCGTAATTTTTCTGCTAATAAACAAATTTGAACTAGCTAGGAATCCTAAATTTTGAGAGTCGTTGTTTTCTCAAATAGACTCCAGAGAAATAGTAATGCAGTTCTGCTTTGAATTTAATTTAAACAGGAACAGGCAAAACAAATCTCTATGGAGGACATTTGACAATAATAAAATATTTCTCCCAGCGGGTGAGCTGGTAGCAATTGTATTGTTGCAATCCAAGCTCACGTTTCAGTAGGTCATTACCATCATAACAAGCCCTTGGACCAACTGGCATGGACATGCAACATTGAGCCCCTGATGGGCACATTATTTCAGACCTTTAACTTCACGGAGAACAAGACAAATACTCCTGGGAAAGGGGGATTATATTTTGAAATCCCTTTCTTTTCTGTTTTGTTTCATAATAAGATTCAGTGTACAATCAGTCTACTGCTACTTGTTTCATTGTTTTTCCACACTACCAAGGGGCACCAGAAGCTAGATTTAGAGACCTGAAAGGGCCAGAGACACTGACTTAAACCCTCTATGTCTATTAGACTATGGAACTTTCCATTCCATGTGTACACCATTGTAGATGAAACAAAAACCTTAAGCATTTCTCTTTTCTTTGACAGTTTAATCACAAATTAAACAACAAACAAAGTGTACCTAAAGTTTTTGCATAGGCCCAAGAATGAAATATTCTATCTCAGTTCTATTTCATTTCTACCTCTTACCTAAATCAGCAACTTGCAAAATATAGGTAACAGGAATCATTCCAAGAAATCAATTTTGTTCTAATTGGGTTGCTCTTTTGTTTTTTCAGTAGGGAAAAAACAGGCATTTTGAACCATACCTAAATTAATTTTAAAGCACATGAAAGGGCCAAATGAGCACGACTCAAAAAAAAAAAAGATTGTGTGATATTCTGTACAGGTGTTTAACAGGTATCTCCATTTTTACCTGGGGCATAACCAGAAGATGTGGCTTGGGAATCATCGAAGAAAACGTGTGTTCTCCACGTGTGCTGGGGCAGGATGGAGGTGGGAGGGTTGTGGGGGGAGTAGCTGGAGGGGGGGAGTGGAGGTGAAAACCATCCAAATGCATTTCATTGGCTTTGTGAGTTAAAAAGTAAAAAGGTTAAGTCCTTTTGTCCTGATATTAAAAAAAAAAAGATAGTCTAAAACTCTCACAAAAATTCAGAGCCAATATCTGAAAAGGTTTTTTTTTTTAATTTTTTAGAACATTCCTGGCTTATTTGAGGAAAGTATAAAACTTTAAAGCAGTGGTTTCCTCATTTTGTCTTCACATTAGAATCACCTGGAGATTGTTTTAAACTATTCCAAAGCCCAGGCCAATTAAACCCCAATCTTCAATATGAGCGCCAGGGATTTTTAACATTTCTTCACATGATTCCAATATTCTGCCAAGTTCGAGAACCACCACTTAAAAAAAAAAATCACTTATACACAACAGGTAAAAATAAAAGTGATCCTTTAACATAAACACATAACTCATTTGTCAAATCTCCTAGTTGTTTATATACCAAGAAATGCAACAAATGTCAAAATCCTACGTTGTTATTTTTTACACCTGAGGCAACCGTGATAAATATATCAGTACCAGCAAAGCTGCTCTGTAATAATTCTAAATTATAAAAAACAGAATTCTGACATAGAAGTTCTCAAAAGCATGTGTGTGTGTGTGTGTGTGTGTGTGTGCGTGTGTGTGTGTGTAGAATACATACTTTTAAATGAGGACCTATTGGAAGATTACAGGCATGATTTTCCTTCTTAGGTTTGTCTCCTGCATGGTCTCAGTTTTACCCAAATATTTTGCAACTATCCATAATAAAACATGTCGGATTCTACGTTGGGCTACTGCCACTCAAAGGACATGCGAATAGGAAAGACAAGTCTTGAGTTCTGCGGCCAGCTAGTGCATCTTAGTGATTTAGGTAATCTCACGCCCCTAAATCGGATGCAGTGCGGGGGGGGGGCTTTTGTGCCATCAGCTTGCTTCTCTAGAGAACCAGCCACCTCGGAAAGGTGAGAAACACAGTGGGCAAACACAATGACAGGACGCTGTCCGGATAGGCAGAGAAGCCAAGAAAGCACATATCAGCACCTTGCTGATGGCTCCAGGAGGGGCCCGTGGAAGAATAGCTGACCCTGAGCAGCAAGGGCCCTCACCTCTCCCGGCAAAAAAGCCAAGGGGAAGCCACTTGCTGTCAGCAGTGCTGTTTAACCCTCCTGAGTTCCAAGAGAGCTCCCCGTCCTCAGGCTCACCGATCTAGAAGCTCTGCTGCTGCCCTGTTGAGGAAATCCTGCCGGCCACTCCGCTCAGCGCTGCTCCGCGGACTCTGCAGCTCAGCTGGCTGCCAAGCTCAGAGCCAGCGCCTGATTTAATTGTGGATGGAGGGAAATAATAGGTATCTCTAGCAGATTTTAATAGGATCTTAAAATAGGGGGAAAGTTTTCTGTTATGACATTGACATAGAGGCGACAATTTGGAGTAATGCAGAATGATGTGGAGATGCTTTAAGATTAAATAAGAGCTATATAAAGGCTTGTCAGAATGAATTCTAATGTGCCTGAGACACTTTGCATACTCTTAAATATGCAAAATGTCTCTTGGCACCCTAGAATTCATTCTGACAAGCCTTTATATAGCTCTTCTTTAACCTCCCACTTTATTTTTAGGGAACAGGTACTCAGATACTCTTTGAATGCAAGCAACAAAGGGCAGTGTTTACTGATTTGGTTCTTTAGTGGGGGAGGGAGCGTGAAAAAAGAAAACACCGTACAAAAGAGCAATCAAAAGTGGAAGCATGTTTAATATTGCTCTACCGTCATCCTGAAAGGCATAATAATTTGAGTTACACATCTGAACTGATTGGAGTTACAGAATCATATCTCCCTTTTGCATTTAACAATATATACAATATAAAATAAATACATTTACACAAATGGACATTTGCTGGAGCACACAGTATGGTACACATCACAAAAATATACAATTGATTGCTTTACAGATGTGAAGCCCATCTACAGCTATAGACAAGGTTTTATTATTATTATTCTTTTTACTACTGGCTATAATGCAACTCCTGGATTATTATAAGCAGTTAAAATTTTTTTTGTCCTTTTACGATCTTTGCACATAAGACTGCCATAAAATGTTTTCCTAGGCAGGTAAACAGAGACGCTTAAATAATTAAAATACAATCACCAACACTCATTTTCTCTTCTATAAGAAAAATAGCAGTTTTAAATTTTTTATATCTTTTATGTTATCATTTAAATGCAAAATAGTGGAATAAATACAACAATCTGATCTGATTGAAACACAAGTGTAACTACAGGTAGTCACACAATCATATTGCTTTAAATAAGAACAAACCTAAAAGAAGCAAAATTACAATTAAAATCATACGGCTAAAACATACACCTTGATAACTTTCCAATACTTCACATTAAGTAAATGGTCTTGCTTGAAACTTGAAAAACTTACCTCAAGCGAGGTTTAAGATGAAGCATTTACCCTAAAGCCCGTGCAGTTCTTTTAGATCTAAATTTTAGTTGTGTTTCCTATTTGTGAGATACTTGTTCTCTTGCAATGCTGAGAGTCAATTACACTGAAAACTAAAAATTGTTCTTCGTTCTTTTTATTCTCTCCATCTTGCGTTTTCAGTTGGTTGGCTTTTACTCCTTAAGCCCAAGTACTTTAATGTGATACAGTGAAAACAATGTATATATTGTATATATTTTATTTATATATATAGTGTGGTTGAATAGTAGTAACTTAAACCCTGCACAAACTGTCTGGAAAATAATCTTTTTTAAACACTTACATATATAAATAATCTTAGAGAATCAGCACCTTTTTTTTTTCCCCAGGAGTTGTATTTTCCGTTGTTATTTTTCAAGGGATGTGCCAATTTCTGAACTCCTATCACAGCTATAAATTTCAAGTTATTGACCATCTGAATGAATTGCTAATGATGATTTATCTAGAATCACACTACAGTCACTTCTCTACTGAGAAACCACAATCTACAATTATAGTCCCATATAGCTAATGATAGATACACAGTATTCCTAGCACTAGGTTGATGAAACATCAACCCAAGGTATTTTGTTTAAAGCACACAAAGTAGCAATAGTTTTGGAAACGTGTCCGCACCAAAAAGTTTCGCAACAACACAGAGCGAGTTTATAACAACATCTGAGAGATGATTGAGTGAAAGCCATATATACAGCATTTAAAAATTAGACTTATCTATATTCTTGAAATATTCAAAGTTTTATTTCTAAGCTATACATTGGTATTCTATAATAAACCATTAGAGAAATTATTCCTTGTTTTGAAAATATCATTATGATTTTGATGTGTATCTGTTCATAATGAATACTTGTTTGGAGTTTCAATCTCTTAATTATTATTAGGAAGAACCTTATTAATGGTAAGGAATAGAATATACTACTGTAGTCTCCTGAGGAATTGTACATCCAATATTGTCTCTAATTCTACCCTGTGTCTAAAAGCACACACCACAAGAATCCAAACACCACAAGAACAAGACAACAGTCTTTGAATGCAACATAAAATTCAGAAAAGCACAGCAAACATGAAACATTGAAAAGCTGAACTACATTTCTTTTGTTTGTTAGGATTACAATTTTAATTACATCTGTGTACATAGAATAAGACTGTTCACATAATACAGGGAGCAGCTACTAACACTGGTCCATTGGTATAGCATTTGATGGAGGTTACTGTTTATTGGTTATTCAGCGATTGTAGATTTCGGGGGTATCTAATTGATTTCTTCATTAGATTACACCTCTTAACAGTCTGGGACCTGACTGACTTTCTTGCTGTGACAATACTGGTTAAAAAGCACATAGATTGGCTTAGCTCTTGGTAAAAACTGCAGATTAATTTAGACAAACATTCCTAAATGAATCAACCCATAGAGATTAGGTTTTAGAATTTGGTCAGGTGTCTGCTGTCTTGGATGAATTTTTTTTTTCAAATTCTGGCATTTGCCTTATTGCCTCTTAGGTGAATACTGGCTCACAGCTCCTTCTGAGAAAAGGTCTGTAACTCTGCAAACAGGCAGTAACTCATTCCTAACCACCGTGGCAGCTAGAAATCCTATGGCAACTGGACCTCCCAGGTAGAGAGGTACACTCCTGATCATTCTACAGATCTGTATTCCATGTGTAGTGCTTATATACGTGACTACTCGGAGTCACCGCAGGTGTAATCTAATCCTTTGTGTCAGTGAACATTTAGGTAAACTGGAGCTCATGTTAAGAAATTGATGTTTGGGACCAGACTGGCACACAACATAAATTGCATCCGTGATAATATGCACCTTCCCTTCAACTATTGCTTGAGTAAGTTAAATTCCCATATTAATAAATGGCTGAAAAGTGGTAAAGCTGGTACAAAAAAATCTCCATTTGTAAGAAGAAATGAAACATTTTTTTAAAAATCTTCCTTCAGGATTCATTTGTCCTTCATTATTGTTCATAATTGTTCAAAGCCAGCACAAAATTGCAGTATTCTTATTTCTCTTTAGTATTGCATGAATGAATAAAGCTTAAACTATTCCCTGAAAAAGTTACATAGTCGCTAAACTAACAAATACCTGGAAGACTTGAAAAAACAATTAAGGAATCAAATGGCTGTAACTGATCTAGATGGAAAAGCAATGATAAGAAGCAGCCGATGCAACGTTGCTTAAGTCGTCTAATTAGAGGCTGCTCCCCTGGAATCTAATACTGCACTCAGTCAATTTGTGTATGTTGCACTGTACTCTTAGGTACCGCGGTTCTCTCTCTTTGATTCCTTAGTCATTGGGGATGTTATGGTTCACAAGAAGTTCACTGGTATCCATATTATGGACCTCCATCCTTTGGCAGGGCCGGCTTCCATCACTCTCCAATTAGAGACTTCTTTTAAAAGTTCAGCAGCAGGAGGAAGGAAGGAAGGAGGAAGGGAGGGAGGGAAAGAAAAAGAAAGGAAAAGCAGCAACATTTTCTTATAACCAGAGCTATTAAAATTTAAAAGAAAGGGGAAGAATGAGAAAAAGAGGGAGGAAAGTAGAAGAAGAAAGGAAGGAGGGCGGGAGGGAAGGAAAGAAGGAAGGAAGGAAGAAAGGAGAGGAGAGAGTGGGGAACCAGCCATGAAGGAAGCAAGAAACGAAGGAGAAAGAGAAGAGGGCGGGAGAAAAAGAAAAAAAGAGCAAAAGAAACGGAGAAAAGATGAGATTAAGGTAGAAAAAAACTCATCAGGAGGATACAGAGGAATCTGAAAGCTGCTTCACAGTCTTGCTGCTAAATGATCAGTGCAGTCTTACTTGATTTTTGATGTTGTTAACTAAACTCTAAGTTTTTTTTTGACATCACTCTTGGGTTTATTTTTCCCTTTTTCGGCGTGCAGGATAGGATGCCCGGGGAAGCTTTTAGTCAGACCTTGGCCTCCAGCATTTCCAAAAAAAGTTTGTGCATGGGGACTTTGCCCTCCAGTTTGATGTTGTAGAAATGCTGCACGGCCTTGGTAGAGGTCTGCCTGAGGAGTGGCAGTGTCATCAGCAATTTGCCAGCCCTGCGAGGGTCCTCCATGTGCTGGCCGGCCTCGTAATCCTGCAAGGCCTCATGTAAGACATCCTGAAGCTTCTGAACGGCTTCGACATCTTCTATGTGCATGGAGTCTGTACAAGGCCAGAAAGAGAAACAATATTAACAACAATAAAAAATACGTTGATTCGAGTTATGAAACTCAAGTCTTATTACTGAACTTCTCTACGCTGTGATTCGTTCAGAGACTCTCACATTTCCAAAATCTCCATTTTATTTTTCTAAATTTCACTGCAGTAGATCATTTACAATACCGGCTTAGAACATGGGAATTACTACAAAAAGCCTTTATTTAAAACATGTGGGTTTCTTTCCTCCTGAGACTAAGTGAGCACTTTAACAGATAACAGTCTTGGCTGTCTTATTCATTATCTCATTCATGTATTTATTCATTCATTCAATTATAAAAGGCCATCTATTAAAAAATTATTCTATGTAACGTTGTCTAAAATTCAGACCTTGTGCTCAAAAAGCCCATATGTCCCAAAAGGGAAAAAAAAAGTTGATAACCAAAATCTTAAGAACTCCATGTAAACACACCGAACCTAACACTATGCTCAGTTGTAGACTGTACAGAAATCACAATACGTTGTTCATCTTTTTAGGATTTTTAGTGTACTCTTAACAGTTCATTAAAACATCCTGACATAGCCTGCTTCTCTGCAGACTTTAGATCAATGAATTCTGAAATACTTTTCACATTTGTGAAGGTGAACTTCTCCCTTAAGTGACTAATTTAAAAATCTAATTCAGTCAAGCAAGGAAAGGGTTAACAGGGTTACCACAATTATTCTTGCGAGAAATGTGAGATGTGGGGAAAAAAAATAAAAGTTACAGTTCCAGCGCTAAAACAGACACTTAATTATATACAAGTTTGAATCATTTAGCACGTTTTATTGATTCTGATGACAGTTTATCTGTTAATTACACATAACGGCGTCTTTGGGGGATTCTTCGTGTTTAATAATTCTAGTTCTCTGAGAATGCAGAGCTCTGAGATATATGTACCTAGCCTAATCTTTCATATCATTCAAATATCAATATCAGATCACATGCCCAAAAAGAGAGAGGAAATGTAATTGAAAATCAAGTAGCTAAACATATGATAAAAAAAATTACGGCAAGGTACTTAAAAGATCAATGGCTATACCCAATAAAGGTTTTTAAAACTTCTTCGTATTTTCTTTACTGCTTTTTTTTTTTTTTTACATTGTCATTTTAAAATCGTTTCATCACATCATTGGCGAATTGACCACCATTTACGTGAGGTGGTTAATAACACATTTCTTTAAAAGAGTTTTGAATATTCTGGAATATAGTTGCTTATAAGGGTTTACTGCTCAAGACTCGATTCCTGCCTGGTGGAGCCAAAAGAAGGAATTCTTCTAGGTGGGAAACGTTGACTGTGGTGTCCTGGAGTGGAACTCCAGACATTCTCCAGCATGAACCCTGGCCTTTCCGATGGGCTGTTTCTACCTAGGCTTTCCTGCCATATGGTGCCTTTCAGCATAGCAATTCCAACCACTTCCTGTGTGTCTTCTCTTAGAAACAAGCACACGAAATTTCCAAAGTTGTCTAAGGGGGCGGTAATGAAAGTGACCAAAAAAAAAACAGTCACAGAGGTGACAACAACATGCTCTGATATGTTTTATTTCTATGTTTGCACTTAAATACTGTCAGGGGAAAATGGTGGGCATGGACACACACTAACGGTGAGTGCTTAGATACACAGAAGATTGACCTTTGTACCTAAGGGAACCGGGATGAGGTGGCCTCACCCAACCTATCTGGGGACTAAACGTTAACACTCTAAGTGAAAACAGCGGGGAAGAAATGGATGAGGAAAAAAGGAACTGCATTCTTTACAGACACAATTAAAACAAAATAGCGGTTTTCCAAACAGATTGATTTTTTTATAAAGCAGAATAAATACACTGATTTAAAAAAGCAGAATAGGGACTTCCCTGGCTGTCCAGTGGTTAAGACTCTGTGCTTCCACTGCAGGAGGTACGGGTTTGATCCCTGGTCAGGGAACTAAGACCCCGCATGCCACGCAGTGTGGCCAAAAAATTAAAAAAAAAAAAAAAGAAAAAGGGCTTCCTTGGTGGCGCAGTGGTTGAGAATCTGCCTGCCAATGCAGGGGACACGGGTTCGAGCCCTGGTCTGGGAAGATCCCACATGCCGCGGAGCAACTGGGCCCGTGAGCCACAACTACTGAGCCTGCGCGTCTGGAGCCTGTGCTCCGCAACAAGAGAGGCCGCGATAGTGAGAGGCCCGCGCACCGCGATGAAGAGTGGCCCCCGCTTGCCGCAACTGGAGAAAGCCCTCGCACAGAAACGAAGACCCAACACAGCCATAAATAAATAATTAAAATAAAAAAGATAAAAAGAAAAAAAAATTTAAAAAGCAGAATAAATATAATAAACATACCATTTCTTAAGCACCTGTTTTGGGTGAGGCCTGTGGTAAGCACTTTATGAACATTGCCTCATTCATCTCCCAACAGCCCTGCAAGGCAGGCGGCTGCTAGTGAGTGTCAGGGTAGGCTTACACTCTGATGTCTTTAAATCAAAGTGTGCTGCCAGAATTTATAACACCGGACATGGCATTTCCTTTTTTTTTTTAAAGAGCTGAAATCGTCCTCTTAAGCTCATCTCGTTCAACTTTGCGTCTTCAGCAAGAATCTTCTCTACAACATTTCTAATAAAGACATTGCCAGTTACATGGAGAGCATTCTACTTAACAAGGGCCAGAACTAATTGTTAGAAGTGGCTTCTTCATATTTTCCCAAATCTGCCTCTAACTTCCATCCTTTGGTCCTGGTTCTAACTACTGAAACAATACAGGATAAATTTCCTTCTTCAACATGGCAGATCTTTAAATGCTTGAATGAAGTACGGTCACCTCAGCCCCGAGTCCAAGTCTTGCCTTCCCCACTGCTCTTGCCTGGCGGGAGATATATTATAGGATGTCACAGGAAATGAGGCGAGAACAAATAGCAGAGAGATATGCTCACAAACAGCAATTAAGACTTCAAACTATTCTTTAAAGGCGGTGATTTAGCTTGAGAGATTTAAAAATGATTTAATCAAATTACTATGATAATTTAACTTCCCATTTACAGAAAAGATTCTAACTCATTTTAGCTTTACCCATTCTCGGAGCTGCTAATACTTTAAATGCAAACTCACTAAATCTGAACTATTTAATTAGACCATGATTCAGCTGGCAGACTGCTGAAGAAAATATTAATCTCCATTAAGGATCCTAGTTCAAGTTCTGGCTCTGTGGCTTTAATCTCTGTTTTGTTCTTTGGGCTAAATTTATACATTTATGCAAAGCTCAATAGAACTGGCATTACTTTATATAATTATTTAACTCTAGTTGTTGGTACTGGGTTTTGGGTTTTTTTTAACTTTATGTTTTAAAGGAAATTTTCCCAGTATTTGTGCTAATGGGAACCAGCTAAACTTAATAATGGAAATCACAGGTTTATAAACTAACCAGACAGTGCAAAGCTGAACATTAAAAACACCGAGTGAGTTGTTAAAAAAAAAAACAACTAGGATTTCTGGGTCCAAGCCCAGACCTATTAAATCAGAAAATTGGAGCTGGATGCAGGACATCAGTATTTTTTAAAATCTAGGTGATCCTATGGCCAAGCCAGGGTTGAGAATCACTAAACTAGACAATAAGACAAATAAATGCTATTCTAAAATGATCAAGATTCCAAAAGAGTACCAAAGTTCCAATGATACGTATAGTGTCACCCATATATTAAGTTTCAACATCTAATAATAAAATAGAACCCTTTTGTTAAATTCCAATATTTTCCTCCATGAAGTACGACCCTAAAGGGACATGTCTAGCTCAGATCATTTACTCTGGGAAGACAGCTAAATATCCTTACACCAATAGCCGGAAAATTCAGTGAGACTTAGAGCCGTTGCAAAAGAAGATTTTGTTTTTACTTCTTACCTGGAATAAGGCACTGCCCTTCTCTATGGTAAAATTATCCATTACTGTGGCATTAGGTAAAGCTACTCCAGAATGCCCACTCTCTGTTTAGGAACTGTCTTCAGGACTTGTAGCTCGTTCTTGGCACTATTTTCTCAATGATGCCAAATCTTATTTTGAGGACGGAATTGAATATTAGACATAAATAAAGCATATTCAGAGTCAAATCTGGTACATATTATAAACCAACACTCAGAGTAACCTTTTCTGTGGAACACAGATGTTGATTTTCTTTAGTGTTAGTAAGCTGCCTACATGAAGAGGGGCAGTAACGATACAGCTGACGTGACTCTAGTCACCAAAGGAATGAAACACAATATGAAGAAAAAGACAGAGAAGTGAGCAAAAGTCTACTTTCTAAAAGATAATTTGTGTCTCCACATTTTTATATACAATTATAAGGAGTCTAAAAAAGTGATCTTCTCAGTTACAATCAGCTGAGATACCGAAGAACCCTGGTTGACTGCCATGGCACAATGGCTCTTGATTAACATAGATAATCAAACTTAAAGTTTTCAGAAAGATGCCAATCATAAAGTTTTGATTAAAAATCAGTAAACTGTATTCCAGGAAGATGGCAGTGGTGGCAGCAAAAACTTTTAATCTCTCCAAATCTGCACATAAAAGAACAGAGCAACTAGATGGCAAAATTAAAAATCCATAGAAAACACTTACCAAAAAACGAAGTAACAAGATACCCCCAAAAGACACACACATACACACACACACACACACACAATCAGGATTATAGTGTGTGTGTCTGCGTTCCTAGCTCTGTTCCACTGAAGGGGTTCAGGAAGGATGGCCAACCCAGGGATGCAGTAATCGGTACCAGTAGCACCCAAGTTGTAATCAGATTCCAGGCCCCAATCAGGAAATATTTAGGATGAATATGAACACCTTGTTAGAATAAATAGGAAGGAGAGTATCTACAACTACTACGTCATTCAAAAAGATTCCAGACGCTGACCTGAAGAGGTTCCCGCTGACCCAAATGGGACAATTTAAACTTTAAAAAGAATTACAATTACAACTGATTGAAATCCATTGATTATGTTTAAATACATGCCTTTATAATGACATTAAAAAAAGATAGGGTGCCGATTCCTTATCTTGAAAACTGGTGAATAAACAGAAATAATCAAGCATTTATCCCACATTTCCCATTCAGTCTGTATCACTGGTAACTAAATAAGAGAGGAGAGAAAGCATCTTTGTGTATAAGTATCCCAACTACTGAATGAAAAAAGAAAGGTTAAAATTACAAATCATCACGGATTTAAGGAATGAGCACCAACGGCTGCTAACATCACAAAAAGCAAGACAACCAGACATTATATGTCTCCCAAAGAACAGCACCCCACCTGTAGGTCTAGAAACTGAATCTAATTCAGCCCTTTGGATCCAGTTGCTGGTTTGCACAAGATGCAAAGGGCAGAGAAACATGATGAGATGCCCCTAGAGGATATAAACTGCAAAGTCCAGACTCTGGGGAACTGTGCAGGGCAAATGCCCTGGCTTTCACAATAGATAAATTATAAGAACACAAAAACTTAAAGAGGAACTTTTAGATTAAAGGAGGCTTTAAAAATCCATAAGGAGAAAACAATGTTTTTTAAAGGGCAAGATTAAACTATCGTGTCTGGGGATACACATTTAGTAACAAAACCATTATAAAACATACGGAAGTGATGACTGTAAAAGTCAGGACAGGATAGGGGTTACTTTTGTGAGAAGGGAAGGGAGAGCGACTGGGACAGATGCAAAGTTCTATTTCTTGACCTTGCTTATATATTCATTGCGGTAGGCAGCAAAACGGTCCCAAAGATATCTGGATGGTCCAACCCTGCAACCTAAATGTTACCTTGTATGGCAAAACGGACTTTGCAGCTGTGATTTAGGATCTTGATATGGGAACAGTAGCCTAGATTTTCCAGGTGGGCCTTCAGTGAAATCAAAAGTGTCCTTATAAGAGGGAGGAAAAGGAAGAAGAAGGCAGTGTCGCCAATGAAGCAAAATGGTACAGGGCTGGCTCTGAAGAGGCAGGAAGGTGCCATGAGCCAAGGAATGCCAGGAACACCACAGTAGAAGCTGGAAAAGGCCAGGTATCAGATTCTCCCCTACAGCCTCCAGAGGGAGAGTGGCCCTGTCCACACCTTCTCATGAACCTGGCGAAACTGATCATGGACCACTGACCTCCTGAACTGTAGGAGAATAAATAAGCGTGGTTTAGAGCCACCAAGAGGTGGTGATTTGTTAGGGGAACTAATACACTTATTAAGTCACACATTTCTTTTTGTATGTGTGTGTGTTTTACATTAAAATGGTTAGAGAGCTAGAGAGAGAGGTAGTGAGAAACTTGATGAAAAGGTCCCTTCTAGAAAGTAGTGAGTTGAGCAGAATTCCTATCAAGACTACAGAAACACTTGTCAGAAACACCAAGGAAGCTGTTCATATATCAAGTAGAGTGTTGGCTCATAAAACCTTTTAGGTCTTTTCTAACCCAGAGAAGTTATAATTCTAATATTGGAAATAGACATAATAATTCTGATTTTGTGCCTAACCATGGTGAGAAGAACAGGACTTCTGATTTTACAGCTTTCCATTGAGACACACATTTTTTTTTTTGGAGGCCTGTTTTCCTCATTTCTTGCTCTGGCTATCAAGTCTGCTTTCTCTTACGTTTACATCAATCACACAAGTCACTCTCCTACTGTATTTATATAAAACGTTGAATCACAGAAAACCCTTGTGGCCCATAGTTTCTTTCCTCCAGGCTTCCCTCTCGAATCCCAAATTATTGTTGTTTGTTCTGTTTACCTCACATAATTTCCCTGCTAGGTCTTTTCTATTACGCTGCAAGTACTCAAGGCCTTCCCTCTCCCTCCAGTATCTTACACTTTTCTAGAACTTTCTAACTCCCGTTACTAGAAGTGATAAAGACAATGACACCCAAGAAGTGAATCTTGATACCAGCTTGGGGGGTAAATATTTCAACCTTTCACAACATCCTAAATGCTCTGAACCATGCCAATGACCCTTTATAACAGATTGCTCATTATCTTAAGACCTGTACATGAAAATGGTGCTATATTATGTCAACTCCTAGAAGTAAAGCAACTATAGAGGATTTTCTGTGCTTATAATGCAGGGTGGAAGCACAGAGATACTTGTAGCAAATATTTCCCATGTTATATAAAGGCATAGTGATCATTGAGCATGCTAAGAAACATTCAGGAACCAGCCTTATTTTCTACATAAAATTTTGAAATATCACAGTGTGCAAGAAATGTAAGGGCTGCATTAAATTAAAAAACAATCTACTTCCCAGACATATTATCTAAAATAAAATTAAAATAATTCAAGCAGTGATGACTGATATGGGCATAAACCAAAGAGGAGCAGACTAGGAGATGGAAAGGCATAATTCTGACTTCTTATTTATCTTATAGAATAAGACACTGGTTTGGGTAAAAGTTAAGAATAAATTTCTACCTGCCACAAAGGACCTATCCATATTCATTTCTTACAAAATGCTATAAGCTGGTAAACATTTTGTTTTCGATTCTTTTTGTCACTTTCCTGAGTGGTTTTATACCACTATAGCTCCACGAAGACAGCAAGATAAAGGAACTGGGGACAAAATTCTAAACTAAACTTAAAATACTAATTTAGGGTGGCAGATGTGAAATTGCACTGGCTAGCATCTTATTCGTTGACCCTTTTAAAGACATGGTATACACGTATTTGTGAAATAGAAATATTAATAGCTTATTGATAGCAAGGGACTGAGGGTCCAACCCTCTGTCTCAAAGCAGCCACACATCTTTATCAGCTCACTTCCATTACCTGTAAAATGATACTGGATATGTCTACCCAAACAGGCATGCTGTGGAAATCAAAAGAGATTCCCCAGCAGAGGCTAAAAACAAAAACAGAAATGTCTACAGAAAGATTCTAAAAAAGGATAATCTCTTGACCAATAGCTAAAACTATCTCCTGAGTATCAAATCAGCAAACTCAGTCAAAATTTCAGTAAAATTGTTTGAGGGCCCAGTAGATACTAAAGAACTGAAGAGATGTTTTTACTATTATACTAGTTGTTTAGATCCGTGAAGATGTTAATATTTCTATATTACCAATTTAGCACAAACACACACACCACACACAAAATATATGACCAAGCCACACGCAAAATATAAGACCAAACTCACCACCCTCTCTTAAAAGTAACTGAGATTAAAATTTTAGGCCAGTTAGATGTTAGATGTTATTGAATTCATCTGCCTCATTTTACAGAGAAGAAAACAGTTACATGGATAAACGATGCATTCTCAAAGGAGGTGAAATTTGGACTTGGAGAGTAGAAAAAACCCTCTCTTTTTAGGTAAAATTCACACATACGCAGTACATAAACAGATGCAGTGTATATCTGTGATATTAATACTTCATTGGGGACCTATTAGGAAAAACATATCGAAAAAGCCTACCCTAAGAGGAGAGAGAATGAAATAAGATTGAGAACCACTAGTCCAAACTTGTATGAGGGTCCAAATATGCTGATTAAATACGGCCCCCATTCCATTCCCTGACAGAAATCATAGACTTTTTAATCCCTTGAAATTACACCACATTCTGCACATATACCATTTGTCCTTGAGAACAAAATACTGTCATGAGATGAGGATAATTACTGATGATTTAAAATTGATGACCAAAATATTATTTGCAGCTTTATATCAATAGATGCTATTACTCCAGAGGTACTATGCAGAAGTAAAAAGAAAACTCAACTTAAATATGTAGATTCTATTTATTCTCACATGGGCTGGGCTCACAGGGCTCTAGGTTGGGGGTGGGTCTGGGGTGACAACAGTCGGGTTGTGAGGGGCAGCTATGGGGTTGAAGGTCTTGTGACTTAAGCCAAAGAGAATGATCGGACTAAAAGCGATTCTTAATCTTAAACTGCTTTTAATCTTCCACTATGTAAAGGTGAGTATATTACCTTGGGGCCAGTGATAATAGTTTCAAACAAATTTTAGACATAAGAATCAATAGAACCAATTGAGAGAACAGAATCACGTGCTATAATCTTACCCAAAGTGCTGGCAGTAATATTTCACTATATTTTCCCATAAAGACATAAAATTAATTCTAGAATCAGAGAATTCCCCAAATGGAAAGAATTCTAGAGATTAGTCTAAACCTCTTGGTGTACGTGTGGGAAAGCCGGGGCCTTACGATGACAATGTTAAAATTGTGACCTAGATTTTCCTCTTTAAATTCAGTCCCACAGAGATGTATTGGGGATGCAGTATTTCTCAAAAGGCTGTTGGCACTCCAAAATAGAGAATATGTAGTTTAAGTGAGTCAGTTAGTTTCTTACCTGCAAAAATCAGTGGAACAATTATTTAGGGTTTTCAAAGATCTGAATGTGATAATTACAGTATTAGCTCATGATATATTGGTTTTTTTGGCTATGTACCTGAAGATAGGGAATACACTTCCAATGGCTTTCTGGTGTTATAAATATTCCTGAATTCATATGTGACAGAAACATAGCTACAAAAAATATGACAGCCATTATCGGGAAGCCAATTCCCTGTTTCCCAAGCATAAGCACAACATTTATAATTATTGAATAAAGACAGATGTTTAAAATAAGCTGAAATTTAGATTAATGAGACAATGGTTGTTTACACCTACAGCCATACGGGGAACGCTGATAATAATTCACAAAAAGCAATTTGAGACACGAAAGATATAAAACACACTGGCTTCATTTTAAAAATAATTAACCAAGTAAATGTTTTACGTTAGAATCACTATATGATTTCAAAATAAAAATTCTTCCCAAACCATCACTGCAAAATCTTTCATCTAATTATGAGAGGTACTTATATAAATCACACTAGTTTTTTTTTTTCTCCGCCAAAAGTCTCTTATGTTAATCTAAAATTTCTCAATACTAAAAGAAAATCTACAAGCTTTTTGCATGTTTACGAAAAGCATTAAAATATTTTCATATTGTTGTGCTTGAGCAGCTTAAGAAACACAGGTTCCCGGCAAGATTGAGTCTGCAATTTTACTGCTGTCCTCCAAGTAACGGTAAAAAAATGGAATAAAACAGCATCATATTGACAGTCTCAAACAAAATGCCTTTCTGAGTGGTTTATCCCAAGGTAAAATGGTGGGGCTTGCAGGTTGGGTGGATGAGAGAAAGGCCATATTTATACAGCACAGGAGAGGTGGCACAATTTAGACATTAAAATAGTCCCTATAGGACTTAGTCATTACTCCTTTATTATGGACTCTGATTCAATTAATTTTCCTTGGTATTGAGACGCTGAAAAAATGTTAGAATTACTCACAGGAGAATTTTGTAAGGTGGAGAAATTTTTAAGAAAAAAAAAATGCTACAGAATACTATGCTAGAAAAAAGAGAGGGTTTGTTTGACTATTTCTGGCTGTTAATACAAGAAAAATAAACTGGCTAGTTCTTTAAACTTTTTAATCACCAGTCATTGCTTGAAAGTAGGTCACCTCCTCCGCCTCACAGCAGAGAATGTGGAATACAAATATCTATATATCAAAACATTAATGATTATACTTCTAAACAGCAGCAACAGAAATGCTGCTACTAAGTAATTCAGGTAAACTAAATAATAATCCATAGCCATAAAGTATACATCTAACATCCAAAAGTATAGAATTTTAACAATTTTGATGATAAAGTTTTAGCATTGCTCAGCATTCATGATTAGTTAATAATTCACAAAAAGCAATTTAAGTCACGAAAGATATAAAACACACTGGCTTCATTTTAAAAATAATTAACCAAGTAAATGTTTTACATGAGAATCACTATATGATTTCCAAATAAAAATTCTTCCCAAACCATCACTGCAAACTCTTTCATCTAATTACGAGAGGTGCTCTAATGGGAAGTCCATGCAAGCTAATAAATTCTCAGAAAATTTCTATCCCATCTCCCACTTTGGTTTTCCAGAGAGCAGGGCACGGGGCTCCTCAGGGTTTGTGACAATGATGCCATTTGTCATACAGAATCATATTTTACAGTTTCGCAGGGGAGTAAGCGAGAAGTGAATGGTGTTATAAGGAAGAGGGGTACCTTCGCCATTAAAAGTGTGAAATGCTAAATGCCATTATGAAGACAAATATGAAAGTACAACTTCATTGTTGAAAACAATTCCCCTCCTATCAGTCCAAGGATTCATGCATCAATATTGTAGATGAACTGTTAATTACAAAATCAATTAAAAATTATTTCTAAAAACAGTCACGCGTCCCTGGCTCTCATGGGGGCAATTTGGGCAGAAGGTCTCATCTCACTAGGACCACGCCAAATCACAAAGTCGTCATCCACAAGTAAGCAAAAACAATCTGGTTTTTCATTTTTCAGCGCGGCTGAGCCCAGTCTGAGATTGATCGTCACATATGGCCCCAGAAAACAAACTGTCAATACCTTGAATGCTGCAGAATTTGAACAAATAGCCGTCCGCCCATTCAAGCCACTCATTGCATCCCATTTAACAGATTTTATTGACAGTTTCCTTCTTGTAATTAAAGGGAAAACTACTGGCCGGCAACCAAGATAAAGTTCAAAGATAGGGTCAAAACAAAAGCAGATGGAGGGGCACGGTGTGACTGTCAATGGTACATAGCATCAGAGCGTGTTATTGACATGCAGGTATCTAAAGATCAGCACGTCATTAAGGAGGGATCTATCCTGGACTTTATGCAAACGCTAAGAGAGACTTAAGACCACAATCAAGCATCAGGAGAGGCACAAAGGGGAAAACAACAAAGCACCAACGATTTTTACTTATCAGAGGTTGCTCCCTATTTTAGTACATTTCAGTTCTCATGTAAAGACCATTTATTCTCATCATTCTTAACCCTTACTGCATAGGTGATACCCTTGAGGGAAATACTCTTTCAGCAGAACTTGACTTTTAGAGAATTCCAGAATGGAAGAAAACAGAGTATTCTCTGATAACCGAAGTGAAAAGCAACACTACATATATTATTCCAATTACAAAATTTGCATTTTGGGGGGGGCGGGGGAATGATTTGTATTTGTAACTCACACTTATTTCCACTTGTGCAAACAAGACAAAGGAGCTAATTTGGTCCTGAGTGTCCATTTACACCACTTGCACATGAGTTTTTGCTTTGCCATGGTTCATGTTAGTAAGTGAATTAGGTGGTAGAAGTGTAACAGCTTTTAATAAACAAATAAAATAAAAATAATTCCCTTTAAGTTGATATTTCTTTTCTTCTAACTTTTCACTAGAAAGCTACAATGACTATAATTTTGCTGACTCAAACTTTACAACTGGGTCTAGCAAATCCCTGAAGAAGAAGTTAAGGGAAGGGGTAAAACTGACATATTAGAAAATATAACAACAGGCCATTGTCAATATGCCAACCTGAATTAGCAAGAGCGATTGCTTTGAGGGTGACAAATTCTTCTTTCTCAAGCTTCATGCTCTTGTATTTCTTTACCAGCTGCAGGATAGCATTATTTAGGTCAAGAAGGCCTGCTAATTTGGACTGGTCTTCATCCATTATATAATCGTCTGCATAGACAAGTTCATCCTCAAAGGAAAGAGATCGGTACACGACACCAAGGATCAAAATTTCCATCCAAGCACTCTGCAGAAGGCTCATCTGGTCCGCCAGGGACAGCGTGGAGAAGCCTGCAAGGGAAGATGGGCAGATCGAGTTACTTTAAAGCCATCATTTCATAATACAACGTTAGTTTCATATGGTAGTCGTCTTCTGCATCAGTGCTCAAAATTATGCTGAGCTTTGATTAGCCACTCTTAAAGTTTCCCCTGATCATTTTGCCAATGGCAAAGTAAAAGTCACAAACCAGCTTCAACTTGTTGGCATTTTCTCAAGGTTTTATAGACACAGCTGAGAGGAATATAATAGAAAAGAAGTAGTTTTGTTTCTTTCACTTGAGAAGAAAATACTGTGTAATCTTGAAATATACTTGATTTCTAGCGGAAGTCTTCACGACTGTCTTACAGGAAGTCAAACTTTCAACTACCTCATCTCTAAAAACTACTATTGATAAACACCATGAAAGTAAAAAACCAAAAGCCTCAAATAAAGGAAAACAAACAATGTAGGCCACACAGTAGAGTGCAATTTGGAACCATTTCTCTGTAATAGTCACAAGCACAGTGAGTATTGAGGATGCTTACACCCAAAAGAGCCTTCTTAACTGGATATTTTGCCCCCCTGATATTTAGCATGAATTCCTGTTTTAAATGGTGATTATTGGTATAAAAGAGGGTAGAATATTTTGCAGCCTGGCCTCCTCACCAAATAGAGAAGCCACAATTCATTCTTGATATTAAGATCCAGTTATTAAGAAAAGTTAAATATGGAGGCAACGAGGTGTGATGGACAGGATATGAGCAGAGCCCTTGAATACTGGCTCCACTGAGCTACTGGTTGCTTCACCTTGAGCAAGACAATTTCCTTGTACCTTAATTTTTGTTTTGGGGAAATATAAAATAAAACCCAGCAAAACACTAATATATAATATGCATTCCATAAGTGTAGCTATATGATATATTATTTTTATCTGAAATACCTGGATGACTGTTTCAATCCTTTACAAAAATCTGGTCTGCATTTATGCATAGATGTCTAAAGTCCCTTCTGAACTCGAGAAAACACAAGCAAAAAAAAAAAATTAAAAAGAAAACGTGGTTCAAGAGTGAAGGATGAAGTAGTACAATTAAACTTACCTAGGAGTAAAGATATATATTTAAATTTTAGAGGAATTAGACCCAGACTCTAAAAGGAAGTCTTAGTGGAGAAACCTGATGATCAACCACATACTTCTTCCTATAAAAAGAAATGTTTCTTAAAACTTCACTTTCATTTCCAAGGTTATGCTCAGGAATTCCAAGGGTGACCAACCATCTCTATGGTTTTTGAGGACAATGGTACTATGATTTAAGGTCCTGCTACCAGTAATTCTACAGAAGGAAGGAAACATTAATATTGCAACTTGTGATATTAGCAACTACAGCATGATAAAGAAAATGAAATGATTTCCTGGCCCGCTGGAGAAAACTAGTGGTTTGCCATTTGGCACCATTAACTACAAGTGTTTAATAAAATCATCAAGAGGGATTAGTCAAGCTTTTCTTAAGGGGTCTTAGGGCCCATGTAAAAAGCATTTCTTTCATTTTTTTATCAAGCCGCTTACACATTATTTAACTGATCTTCTTTTAGACTGGCTATGTCTTTTTTTCCCTTTTTTTCCATTCTTTTTTTTTTTGTCATTGCAATGTGAGGTTACATTAATAAATATCCTCTTGGCATTAGAGATGTAACAACTTTTAACAGGGATTCAAAAGAGAAAAATAATGATCTAATCTGAGTAGGTGTGGTTCCATTTGCTCTTGAGGTTGTTTTACAACAAACAAACCAAAAAACAAACAAACAATATTGATCTTTTTTTCTATTCCCCCATCGCAAGAAAAAGATGTCATGCAAATTCAAATATCTAAGCTCAGAAAAGGGACGAAGTAGGAATTTCTTTTGTAAATGAAGCAGACGAAAACATAATCATCTAGAAAGTTCTGAGCAGAAAGGGACGGGTATTTTCCATTTGCCTTCGTTTCCTTGTTCCTTTTCACGCTCCCAAGCAGCAGTTTTTCTGCAGCAGCAGATGGACGGAGCGCGTAGCCTGCAGCACCTTCCTGTGACAGCCCTATTCTCCCTCCCAGACACTGCTGTTAGTAAATAGATTTACACATTCTCCAATCTCCACACATCTTTCTGCCGAATAATTAAAAGCAGGATGATTAGTTTATTGAGTGGAAGGAGGAACTTTTTTATTGAGGTCCATCCACGATTTTATCAGGGCCAGCACTTTTACGGTTGTCAGGAGGATGCAGGCATCCAATTTTTCTTATCTGCCTGATTAATACAAACGCTGTTTCAGGACGCATTAATTAACAGATACAAATCTACGTTCTCATGGAAGGATCAATACGGAGAAGAAAAGAGGCATCAATGTGAATTTAGTGCTGATGATGGAGAAGGCACACTATCGACATTTACGTGCACGGAAACTTTAAAGTTGCGCGGGGGGCCCCTTTGTCCCTGTGATTTACAAATGAACAATTTTTCAGCCATAACAATGTTTCACACATTTCTTGGGGGTTTAATTAAGCAAAAAACAATAACATTTCATTTTTTTAGGTTGATCCTGCAATTTGATTCTTCTAGGTGGATGGCTCTGTGTGTGGGAGTGTACGTAAACCAAACTTTTCCTTTCAATTCTTAATGAAATAAAAAGAAGGAAAAGGGTAAAGAAAAGGTTCTCCTTTTTTGGGGGGCAGGTTGGGGAGCACATAAAATTGGATATAGCACAAAAGGTCTGTTGGATTGCCTCAAGTCTATTTCAAGCTGATTAGAGGAGGTATAATTTTTGCAAAACCATAGGGAAAAGAAGACAACCCACGCTTTACACAATATAAAAAAGTCTGGACTTTTTTTTATCTCTTCTTGGTCTAGAAATAGCTGAATCCCAACAGTTTAACCCTTTCCTCCCAAACCTCTGCAATCTAGAAACTGTCACAAAGAGCTGTCCAGCCCAAATGCCTGGATAACAGCCTTGTTAAACAGCCTTGTTATGATCTAGCTGTGTTCACCTGAGCACTAAGGAGGCTGAATACATAATCGAGATGATATTTTAATTCCTCAAAAATTTTCTCCCTGGCCTTGAGGAGTGCTAGTTCTATTTTACATTCATAAAGACACGTGGATAAAATGATAATTTTATCAGTAGTCCTGAGCAAAGTATAACAACCTAAATGACCAAGATCTAGATGAAAATGTATATTTTAATAAACTGAGTCTAAGGAATTTTCTAAAAACACTATGGCTCCATTGGCACACGCATGCTTGCATCCAAATGATAGTTACTTGTTTGTGCTTTTACTGGGCATTTAGTGGTGTTTTATAGCTCTGAGGCTACAAGTTCGAGGTCCTCAGCATCTATAATCTTTAGCTATCTTTGGAGAGAAACCTCCTTCCGAAGTGAAATAAAACATGCTTTGCAGTGGTGTCATTGGAACTTCATGTTTTGTACATCCCAGGATCTTAATCTTTGGTGTGTGACAGGTTATAGTTTTAAATGTTCAGCCATATTACAGCTTTTTAAAATACACTGGTATCATGGCACCGTTTTTTCTTCCCCAGCTCCAGCCCATTCCGTGCATATCGCTGACAACCCTGATCTCTCTTCATCTCCAGCCTAGGATCAGTGCCCTTTAACGTATCTCAGGCATTCTGTGGGCAGAATGACTCGCTACCTTAACCCACAGTTAAGTAGCGTGTTTATCTGCAATACAGTGGGCTCCAAATAAACCAGATGACATTTGGGAATAACATCATTTGGAAGGATTGGAAAGCTTCTCAAGAGGCAGGTACCCCTGAAGTAATAGGCTGGAAGAAACCATGTTTTGTGCCAACCCTCTTTCCTTCTTCTACTGGAAACTTCGGAGGTTGACAGTGGTGCTATGGCACTTGTCAAGCGCTTTTATTTATTTATTTTTTCTTAGCCCGGCCAACTGATGCACTTTGCAGTCAACTTACAAAAAAGGCTAAGCATTTGAAAGTGTGAAGGGCAAAAAATATCTGACGGCTAGTCTTCAAAAATACACTTTCATTTCAGAAAGCATAAATGTTTATTTCCTGAACAGAGTGTTGACAGAAATAGGCTGCCGTGGAGGCATTTGGGTTTAACCCCTGCTAGGCATTTTCTTCTCAGCTGCTTCCTTGAAACAGAACAAGGCTTTTAAATCTTCAGGGTGTCTGTTAATATCACTTAATCATGGCATTGATTTGCCCGCCCACAGTTTTTTGAACGGTAGTGTCTCTGTTCCACCAAAAGTGGACACTTTTCAGCAAATAGCATAGCATGCTAAAATTATAATTCTGTCGTAATGACTCACTGAGATCACAAACGAAGTTCACTGAGAGAAGCTGACTGCGCAATATGGCGTCAGCTAGATTCTTCTTCTCCGAATAAATAAACCTAGCGTGGACAGGAGCTAGGCGAGAAAAGAATAACAGCACGAGAATTTGGTCTTAGTTATCAATAAATGCACAGATGCAGAAGCCTTGTTAGTGATAAACTTACTCTCTCTTTTTAAGTCAGCTGTTCTTCTCAAATAGGAGCAGACATATCATTTGTTCTATGATTCACAAAAAAAAACACACAGCGCTGGGGCTTGTAAAATATATATAAATTAAGACCTTTTTTCTCTTTTTTTCATAGAGATGGACTTCATGGATTGGAACTCAGTAGAGGCTAGAGGCAAGCAGCTACAGACGGTCCAGTGCCAAAGTGAAAGCTGGAATATCCACTTGGATCTACCGGCAGCATTTTATTTAAACATTTTCTTTATAAAAGATGATAATAATTATCTCTATTATATTATAATATCTCTTTATTATATTAGTACCTAAGCATTAGATACAATACATACAATGGTACCCTTTGAACCTTTATCCTGTTAGCCTGACCCAGATATCAATAACTGAGATTCAATAACAATTGGTTCGGGTGAAATATAAGAATAACTGACAAAAATGGGATCACTCCTTTCGTCCCAATTTGATCATTTGTTTTAACATTTGTGGATTCCATAAGATAGCTGTTTCTTTAATTCTGTTTTCATATTCCAAGTGGGGTTCACAGAGATTTTATGGAGCCATTATTTTGAAATAGTGGCTTCACGGGACAAATGTGAATATCTGAAAGACAGAACTCAGATTCAAAAATTACTCTATACCTATGTGGGAGAACTGACCACCATCTATACAGTTTAGTAGAAGATCTGGATAGTTGCGATAAACTAAAGAAGGAGAGAATAGAATTGGACAGGTAGTATCCCCCAGTCCAGGGCACAATTATCACTATTCACCGAGCTTACAGGTTCGACTGGCCACTGACCACTCATGCTGATTATGCGAACCCACTCCTGGGCACCGAAATTGAAAACACGCCCCCATACCCCCATGGCACTGGTGAAATGCTTTAACAATTGTCTCTTATTTCCCAGTCCAGCTTGCTAGAAAAATTAAAAGTGTAACAGCAGCTAAGGAAAAATATTCCCAGGTGGCAGCATAGGAAAGCCTCAAAATGATGATAGGAATTTTTTGTTGGTTTGTTTGTTTTTGTGAGTGGGCAGTTTTAAACAATTGCCAAGCTTCTTTGAAAAAAGGACCAGATAGAGGGCAGAAGTACGCAAAATAAGAACACAGAGAACATCTACAGGGAGGGTACAGCTTCTCTTTGCAAGTCCCACTTACCTACCCCCTCTGAATGCCTACAGAGGAGCAAATAATTCCCTTAGTCTTTCCCAAACTCCTTCTGACCTGGCCTCAACTTTACTTCTCTCCTTTCATCTAAACCAAGAAGAAAGACAAATTGTTGGGGAGCATGGAGGCGAGGATGGAGAAGCTGCTTTCAAGGAGGGACATCTAATAGCTTTCTTTTCCTACAAGGTTTTTTTTTACTAGTTGAAAACAAGAAAGTTCTGCCTGGAAAGCTCTCCTTTTTGATGTGACTTAAATTTGTCTGGCCATGAAGAAAAAAGGAAGGCAGCGCCATATGATATAGGACTCTTAAAAAAAAAATCTTATAAAAGGGTATTGTCAGTTTCACTTTGGGATTAGATGGATACAGAGGAGGGAAAAGCATCATTCTGAAGCTACATTTCTGATTTGGAAGAAAAAGAAACTGTGCTTGAATCTGTCTTGCTTTCCCCAGTGGGACTCATCAAGAAATATCATCATCGTGTGTTACAGAGCATGGACCAGTTGTCCAAGGAAAATCAGTCCAGCCTGGGCACCAGATGTGCAGGCACCATCCTCTTCAGGAAATTCCCAAGGAGTCTTTATCAAATTTGGTCTAATTCTTGATGTAAAAGTCAAACCTCCAAAATAAACACAAATCGACTCTGTCTTGAACTTTGGGGATCTGTACGGCTGACAGACATTTCCACAGACTTTTGAAGAGCATGTAGGAGACTTATAATGTCAAATACCCAAAAGCTAAGGGTTTACTGCTGTGGAGTGATAGATGAGGGAAGAGGCTGGGGTGGGGAGCAGTGACCTTGAGGTCGGGGGATCTGGGTTATGGTTCTACCCTCGCTACGACCAACGGTGTTAACCTGGTCCCCGCCGTAAGCTGACTTGTGGCCCTCCAAAAGCTGTTGGAATGCTAACTCCCAGGACTGTGAATGTGACCTTATTTGGAAACAGGGTCTTTGTAGATGATCAAGTTAAGATGAGGTCATTAGGGTGGGTCCTAATCTAATCTGACTGTAACTTCATAAAAAGGGCGAAATTTAGACTCAGAGACAGACACAAACAGACGGAAAACAATGTGAATATACACAGGATGAACACCATCTACAAGCCAAGGGATACTGGAGGCTACCCGAAGCTTGAAGACAGGGATGGAACAGATCCTTCCTCATGGCGCTCAGAAGGAACTGACCCTCCAGACACCTTGATCTCAGACTTCCAGCCTCCAGAACTGGAAGACAACTGTGAGACAGTTGTTTCTCCCATCCAGTTTGTGGTACTTTGTTATAGCAGCCCCAGCAAACAAATACAGACCCACAGTTGACTCTTCATCTGTCAAATGTGAAATGTGGACCAAACATCTCTGAAGGATCTTCCAGCTCCAATGCTGTCTGACTCAGAATAACAAACTGAGAGCTACTTACATGAAGCATGAAGCACAAGGCCGTGTGGGTATCGGTGAGCACCTCCCACAAACATCACTGGATTGGGAATAAGTCAACCTGGCATGGGGTGCCACCTCTGCTACCAACTAATCATGTGACTCAACTTCTCCAATTCCTGTTTTCTCATCTGTAAAATAGGAAGGTGGCAAAAATCTTCCCAAAGTTTGGGTCTAGCCCTACGTTATTTAGGTTTCCAATGGTTCCGTTGTAACCACTGATATTTAGTGCCTCTGTGATAAGTAAAGCACCGTGCTCAGAACCATGAGATGATACAATGCCTGCCCTCTATAACTTTACAGTTTAGTAAAAGTAGATTAGAGCACAATGAGGAGAAGTAGGTAGGCGCCATAAAGAATGATCAAAGTGAATGTAAATGCAGAGGAGGAAAGATGGGTGTTTGGTTGGACACATCCTCCCAAATGTACCCAACACTTTCTCTCCTTTTCTTCCTCCGTGGTTTTGATTTGGGCCTCCATCTGCTCTTTTGGGATACAGGGACACCAAAATCCTTATGTCTGGTGTTTCCTTTTTCCATCCTACCTGTGGCTACTCAAGCATTCTTTCAAATATGAAATCTAATTATGCTATTCGCTGATCAAAACACTTTATTGGCTTCCACATCTCCTGAAGGACAAAACTGAAACTCTCTGGCACAATATGAAATGTCTTTCACTATGTGGCCCTTCTCTCCCTTTCCTGCCATACTTCCCGAAAAATCCTCCCCTGGGAAGTCCTCCGTAGATGGCTTAACACCTTGAAAATTGAGCCCATTTTCCCAACCCCAATGACAAACCCCACAGCTTCACTACTTCCCAGATTAACAGCATCACCACCCACCAGCTGCCTCACTCCTAGCCTTTCAGGGATCTATCACCAAGTTTTCTCTTTTTGTAGTTCCGACATCAAGTGCACACATTTCTTTCCATCCCTACTGTCCTTATCAGTGTTCCTGTGTAGCATCCAGGGGCATTGACAGTTGTTAAGTTGTAAAACGGGATAGTGGAGCTCAAGGTAAAGACATAAGCAAGTAAAGGAGTGGGTGTGATGATGTGCTGCCTAACAGGTATATCTGTACCCTTCTCAGTGTGCTCCATGATCTCTGAGCTCTTAACAGTGGAGACCTTCTCTTCTTTGCTCCCTGCTATATCCCCAGCACCTCCATCACTGCCTGCCACATAGCATGTGCTCAATAAATATGTGCCCAAGGAATGAATGGAGAGAAAATTCCTTAACAACTCATGGACTGCCTTTCAACAAGAATGGAAGGCTAGCAATAATATTCCAGAGAAATAAAAATTCCAGATACCAGGTCCCTCTCCCTCTCCACAAAAATATTTGAATGCTTAACAAAAAAAGTTGCCTAATGTTTTTTCATAATTCAGCAAGTGTTTATTAAGGCACCGATTATACATAAAGCTCTGCTTATAAGTGCCTATATAGTATATAGGATTTTCTCTGGAGCCACTTAAACTCTGATAAAGTCCTGCCTAAATTTCTCAACCTCAGCCAGTTCTTTTTTAATTTGTAATTAAAGTTGACATTTTAATCATATGGCCTAACTACTTTCTCCTATATTTACAAATAACTATTCATAACAGATTCTGTGATAATGTCATGACTTTTTTTTTTTTATTATTTACAAGTATCTGTAATTAATTTCTCTACTTTACCCTAGTTGTATAATTATTTTGACAACGTGTAAATTTATTATCTGTAGCTAGTATTTTAATCCTCTGAAATCCTAACTTAGGTCAGGAATGAAAGAAAAAGCTCACTGCTTCTTTCTACTTGCAGGAATAAAAATCTGTATGTCTACAGTTTTTACATAAATTCTTAGGAGACTCCAAATCTAGCTTTGGTAAAGTCCAAGTAACTGATAAAGACACTTTCCACACTTAAAAAAAAAAAAAAAAAAAGGCAAGCAGATTGAGAAATCCTGTGTTTTTTTGTTTTGTTTTTTATCATTATGGGTTTCCTCCTCCTAAATGAAAAACAGCAAAGAAAAGGCAATGCAATAAAAATGCATTCACATAGGGCATCTCCCTCTCAGTCCATTTTAGAACAATGGGTTCTCACTAAGTAAATGCTCACTTGTCAGAGGTATCTGCAACATGACAGCCATTGGGCAGCAACGAGGGAGTGAGGTGGCTTCCCACTTTAAAGCAGCAAATTAGACATTTACAAACAGCGAAGATGGTACTTGTCGGTTATGACCTTTCACTGTGTCTGTACAAGTAGGTGCTAATGTAATTTAAATGCCATTTAGACGTGTTTCAGGTTTATCAAACTGGTTTGTACAGCCATTCTTATGTAATAATTTTGAAGGGGAACCATTTCCACCTGCTGTAGGAACAAGAATAGCTAGAGACAGCCCTATGCAAATATCTGGGCAAGTGAAGGAGGATCATTTACTTTAAGAAAAATCAAGTTGGACCTTGAGGAAATCAAGCAGGGGGCCAAAAATATTTTTAATAAGTCAGGTAGTCAGTTCACATTATTTTTGTGTGAACTTTGTTTTACCATATTTTGTACATAGCTATTTAGCTGAGAGTTTGGATTTCTGGGCACACAAATTATGTCTCTTGGAGACCATAAGTTTTCATTTAGAATAGAAATATGGGAGGAAACACAAGATGAATTTTGCTAACATAATTTTTCAGATCAAAATATATGTTTTTTTCACCATCCAAAGTTTTAATAAACTAACAAATAAGTTATTAATAAAGCATGTCATTTGTCAGAGTTTAGCAAGAGAGAGATGTGCCTCTAATCCTGTTTAGAATTGTTGGAAAAACAATCCCAACTATAATTTGGGGTTAACTTTTTTTGTTAAACAACACATTATTGGCATTTTTACTTTGCTTTATAATTTCTAATATTTGATGTTTAATCTGTGTTTCTGACCCCAAAATATAGTTTAAATTAAAAAGAAATTTTTGTGAGTTTTTCTTTTGCCCACATGGAATGTAATAACTTTTTAAAAAAGATGAACTGCTTCTCGTGGGAACATTCAACCATTAAAGGAAATCTATAAATAGCAACTTAGCCATGGTTACTTTGTTTTGTTATTTGTGACATAACATAATATTCTGATATTGAAGAACCTAAAAGCATATTCCACATATTGAATAAAATAGGAGTAAGCTGTTGCAGTAGATAAATATATATATTTATATACATTAAATAACTCAGTTATATATATATATATATATATATATATATACACTATATACATATAAAACTACATAGAGTTCATATATATATGAATGAGTTAATAAAATGAAAAAATTAGAAGGGAAGGAGAAATGATCAACCCACCCTAATCTGATTTTGGATTAAATGCTGCCTATCCAAGAAAGGTAAGTGTTCAAAGTTTCTCCCAATGCACCTGCTTGCATAAATGAAGGCAGAGTTGCTGCCTCATGGCTCAGGGTATTTAGTCAAAGGAGTCTTTTTTGTTACCTTTTTCCCATTTGTGAAGGCCACACCTACACACACGTGAAGGCACAGAATGATGGTGGCATCGTGAAAAACTGGGTGATTTCCTGAGCTCACCTAAAAATTTGCAAATTTTATTTCAGCTACCAATTACAAAAGAATAGAGTTGTGATCATCTTGTGTGCTTTCACTTAAAGGACCAAGAATTGATTCTCTCTGGGATCTCTACGAGAAAATCACTTTTAATTTCTATATTAATTTTATATAACGTGCCCTCAAATCTTTTCAAATATACCTAATTAGTCCCTTGATATAGAAACACAAATTCCAACAAGAGCCCTAATTATTAGACTTGCTGTTTGTGGAATTAACATTAATTTCTCCCCTTTTCTCACACTTACTACCTACAAGTGAAGCAGAAAAAAAGGAAAAAAAAAGAAAATCCTTCAGGTGTGCTTTTCTTGATTTTCCCCAAGTAGAAAGATACTACAACTCAGTGTCTCCAACATATGCCCTGGAAGGAAGAGAGGCAGAAAAAAAAACAAAAACAGAACAAAACAAAACAACCCAGGAGGTCTTCTGCATAAACACAAGTTAAAGGATTTACAGCTCAGGCCATTAAAAACAAAGTGTCATACATATTGATGAACTGAACGAACTTAGAAGAGATATGTTATCCATGAGATGCATGCCACAGATGTGAAATTATAGCACCCTGACCCTGAAATTCCACATTCAAATAATATTAGAAATCCTCACTATCTGTGCTTAAAGACCTGGGCATAATTTGTGCTCTGGACAGCATGGAAAAACAGCAACTCTGAATTTCTAGCCCTGAGAGTTCGGTTTAAAGTCAGGCTCTCACACTATTTTTCTCTGGGGCTAATGAAGATCTGTTTACAAATATTTACTCCCAAGTTCACGGCTGGTGTTTGCTGGCTCAAGCCGAGCTAAGTCATTACGGCTTTGGTACAGGATCCACTGGGGAGGCTACCAGTTATCTTCTCATTGACAACAGAGGCAACCCCTTCGATTCCTCTCTGCCCCCCCTTCTTCCTCTCTACACTGTCCCCCGATTTGGATAACTGGCCAAGTTAAAAAGAAACAAAAAATGTGAAACAACACAGCTCTTGGAATTTCTCAACCACATGAATGCAGAATCGTTATCAGTCGTGAAATGCTGCCTGTCCTATTTACCACGGATACATAATATACAAACCAAACCTGCAAACCTGCACCTCCTATAATAACTCTTTCGAGACACTCTTCCATTCAAAAGTAGAATGGAGGAGGGAGACGCAGCTGCTGTAAAAGGCTCTCACGTTGTAATTCCTCTCCTCCCGAAATGAACGGGAGAACCCACTGCACAGCCTCTCAGTCTCCCTGCTTTGATCTGTTGGGAAGGATATTTATCTCTGTATTCACTATCTCACCTCTCCCCTTTGCTGTGACCAATCCCTTTCATGTCACTGAGATCCTGCAAGTAGATCCAGGAAATCCTAGAAATTCCTGTATGAGGTTGATTCAAGGAAATAAGCAAAGGGTTATTAAATAAGAGTTACCATCCAGGGATGAATCTTGTTGGAAGTTGCACTGTTTCCTAACTCCATTTGAGTAGCAGTAAGGCTACCTCTGCAGGCAGAGACTCTTAAGCGTCTGCAACAGTCCAAAATGAAAGAGGGGGGGAAAAAAAGGAAGAAAAAAAGCTGCCTGATTCTAATACACCTAATTAGCCATCGGCAGACTCTTAATTGCATACATTAGGATGATTCCATAGTGGAGATTAATTCTAAATATACCCAAGCAGCTGGTTAAGATGCCATGGATTACAGTGTGGACTGTACTTTTCCACTTAATTAGATATCAAAATTAAGCAGCAACAAGCATTTTGACATAACGGGGATCAAGCCGCTGCTTGGTATCCCAGAGCTGCACTAAAATGACCGCTAAACAGAGCCGCACAGATGGAGAGATATTAAATGCCGCACTGGAAAGTAATTTCAAATAATAAAATATCAATATTTACATTTTAATTACCCCTACTGAGAGCCGCTCTGTCATTTTCACTTTTGCCGACGCAGCAAGGGGTAGTGAAATGACATTGCAGCTCTGGCTGCAATGACTATTTTGTTTCCATTAAAGAATGACAAGTGTTTTAGAGGCAGTGACACTCGGTGTGTGAACAAGAATGACAGCAGATCAGAAAATTCCTATTAAGGGACTAAATGCCTCAACAAGAGAATTGACTCTGAGCAGCAACTCTTCCTGGAAGCACATAATCCTTTCCAAATTTTCTGCTGAAAGTTTATTATTGGGGATGCCCAAGGGAAGCTTTAGTCTCCCATGAAATATTTAGATCGGTAAAAGGTTATATGATGATTGCCAATTTAAAAACAATAATACTTGACGTGAACAAATATCCAGGAGTTCTGTGTAAATCACAAAGATGTTAGGGGTTTCTTTTTAAAATTTTCTGTCATTGAAATTGACAATACCATTGATCACATTTCCTTGGAACGTATCTATTTTCTATCAAATACATGGATGAAAGCTTGGGATATGGCTTAGAATCATCATAATAAAAATGCTGGGCTTGTTTGCCCTAGCTTTTCATTAGTATTTGGTTGTAGGCAACCATCTCAATCACAATTTTCTTGACATGGAAAATAAAGTAAAAACGGGTCACAATTTGTATGGGTAAATGCATACCCATGTGCATGTATGCTACAGATTTTTCTTTAGCTTTTGTTATTATTTAAAAATGGCAAAGTCCTAGCGGCTCTTAGAGACCCTCCCCAAATTTAATTACTCTTTATGGGGTGCAAAGATGAGATTATGGAAAAAAAAATAAAAGGTATATATGAGATGTGACATGTTGCATTCACAGGATAATAAATGAAAACAGTAAACTCTTCCTTTGGGGATGACTGCCAAAACTGCAGAGCTCTTGAAAGAATTTTAATGCCTCAGGATATGAGAGAGTGTATAAGAGAAACTCCTTGGTCACTACAGCAGGCAGTTAACTGACCCCCTATCTCAGAGCCTGCATTTATTTAATGTGTAGAGATGAACAACCATAAATGTGATGAATGGCTATAGCGGGAGCCTGAATAGAATTTTTCAAAGAAGAGAAAAGGGAAGTTGGGGAGTGATATAGACCCTTAGCCCTCTTCTACTCCCAATCCTTTTAAAATACCAGTTTTGAAGTTGGAATAAAAACTTGATAACAGGCATGGTAGACTAATGCCAATTCTCTAACTAGGAGATGTTCCTCTTAACACAAAAATGAAAGTGCCTAGGAAAGTATTTCTTAAGCATCCCTAATGCTTTTAGGACAAGACAGATCCCCATTTCTCAGCTACCAGCACCTTTTAATTTCTGAAAGAGCCACGGTTGAAAATCTTAATTAATTGTTCCATACTGCTTCAGGATCATTATGCAATGTAATAAAGGCCGTGTAATTATGAAATTTTACAGCCATTACCAAGGCTGATGGCTCGTATTTCATCCTCAGCTGGACCCGATGGCTTTTAGGCACTCGGCTCCCCTTTGATGAACTACAGACAGATCTATCAGGCCCAAACAATATCCAGGCGAGGCAGCTATAATAGCTACCTACAGATGAAGCCATAGATAAAGATAAACTATAAATCTACACACACAAATGCAGGCACATCGCCTGGGGATGACAGAGAGAGGATGAGACACTTGGGAGAGGCAGGCGCTCCCACGAAGGTGGCCTCCCGCGCCTCTTCTGCATTCACTCCAGAATAGGTTGGATTTCATAAAAGACAGTGAAACCCAAGTGTACGTCTCCTTTATTCTCTGTATCTCTAAATAAAATGAGAGAAGGCAGGGGTGTGAGAGTGTATCCATGGGCATGGTGCTTAGTGCCTTATTTAAAGGGCAGAAGCTACTCAGATATGCTAACGTCCATTTCGGTGGTGGAAAAAAAAAAGGCTAGATATTTAGAATTCTTTTTTTTTTTTGCCCGAACATAGCACTAATACAGCAATCCAAAATAAGCACACTACAATAAGTTAGAGTGTAGCTCATGAGTACCTTTTTTAGAGATGTGAACATTTAAAAAAATAAGTCAAGAACAACAAAAAGCCACACTGAAAGGCAGACAGGGAAAATCTAATTATATTCATGCATAACTAAAACTTTTGTAGCTCGAAAGTATTTTTCATTTTGGCACGTAATAATCCATACAGCCATAAAACTATGGTCTGCTTAATATATCAGTATTTGCAACATCTCTCTTTTTTGTGAATTAAGCATTTATGTAGTTCCTTTTAAACAACAAGTTAAATGGAAAAGGTCCACTGAGGAGGTTCATTTGACAACCGTGAGTGCTACACTCCAGGGAACATCGAGTTCAACTCTGCCTTTGGGATATGGCGGCGACTTCAGTCCTTATGATGGCATCAGCCTCATGCTGGCTCATTTCATGAACATAACCAGACAGCCAGTCTGTAACATATCCAGGGGGAAAAAAAGCCCATCTGAGGGTCAATTCAATTCAAGCTGCAAGCTACAATGGTGGACCATGTCGGGCAAGAAAGAAAAGTAGCAGGATGTACCTAGGGTGATTTTGAGATTGAAAACTGGCAGCGGGTAGGGTGTATGTGTACAGAAGAGGGCTGGTGCACATAAAAAAGGATGTAAGATCGGTTTAAGTGGCATTATTAAGTCTCTGGAAAGCACAGCTTGAAACTGTTCACTAAAAGTATGGATTAAGAGTGAGAAAAACTGGTTTCAGTACAATCTCATCTACTAACTAGCTGTGTAACCTTGAGCTAGTTACTGAATTGCTCAGTTTCCTTATCCCAAACAAAGTTGATTGACCAGATGCTCTAGTCTACTGTACACTCCAGATTGGACATTCCATTATTTTTGATGTTCTTTGTTTTGGGGCAGAACAAGTGTGGACCCAAAACATCCCTTCCATATACAAATGGTTGGTCTCCCTGCCTGAATTCCTTTCTAGGCTTGACTGTATTTTATTTTGCCAATGTGATCTCACCTCCTTTTTTTTTTTTTTTTTGAGAAATAGAGAACGTTGGGTATAGATACCCTTGACCTACTTCTCCTTCTCATCTGTACGAGGACCAATTCCTAACAACTCCCTGCTTGTCTCTAAAGAAAAGAGATCGCTCCTTCTTCCCAAGGAAGGAATTTAGTCCCTTCTGCCCCCTCTCCTCCTCCCTGAAATGCTCCGCATACCCTCTGGCACTTGTCACACATCTTTCTCTTGGTCTTCCTGCCTTGTTTTGTGTTGATCCTTTCCACGTGATACTTTCCATAATTCTGTTTGGCTTTTCCTCTTTTCCCTCTACCTGCTCTCCAGTTCTATGGGTGTAACAAGCCTGGAATACCAGCATACACTTCTCCCAAAAGAGCTAGACTTTTATAGCTCCATCTCCCTGCAGACATCCCCACTGAAATATACCACAGGCAACTCACCTCAAAATATCTACAACTGACCTCATTCCCTGCCCCCTCTAACTTATCCCAATGGATTCCCTAGAGCACCTCCATCAAATACTCAACAAGATATAATCAAAGTTTTGGAGCGATATTTGACTATTCTCCTATGTCCAACTGTTCCTATGAAATATCTTTGGGTTCCACCTCTTATTTCCAGTCCTACGGCCTAATCCCACCCTTCATTATCTTCCCCGTGAACTGAACTCGTGGTTTCCCTGACTCAAATCTCACCCCTTCTACATCTACAATTAAGCAGGGATCATCTCTTCTCTGCTCTTATGATTTCTCTCTGTGAGAGAATCCTTTGGAATCCTCATGGAATCCTTCCTAGTCAGGGCTCAATTTACCATTCTTTATTTCTCGTTCAGAATGATGGTGAAGATAAAAATCTGTAAAATTTATTCAGGACTTACTATGTGCCAGGCATTATGCTAAATACTTCCATTTATGGAGTGCCCAGGCATTAGGGATTCAACAAAAGACAAAGTACTTGCCCTCTGGGGGTTTACATTCAGGAGGGCAGGGGGTGAGAAAATAAATAAAAATACAACAGGTGGTAAAATAGTAGCACAATGGAGGAAACAGCCACAAAACAGAGGCAAAAAATAGGCACCAGAGAAGGGGTGAAGGGGAGGAGTTATGTTAAGCAGGGCTGTCAAGGAAAGGGTCCCTGATATAGGACCTCTGAGCAGAGCTCTGAGGAGAGGAGAGAGCAGGCCTGCATCCCTCTGTGGACGAGCATCCCAGGCAGGCGGAATGGCAAAGACACCCTTGCTGGAGGAGGAGGCTTCTTTTTGTGGTTCAGAGAATTGCAGAGGCCAGTGTGGCTGGGGAGGAAGAGGAGGAGGCAACAGTGTTGGTGGGGCCGTGGGAACTGGTATGTCACAAAGGCTTTGCAACTTTTTGCAAACTTTTGCAGTTTTTACTTTGAGAGAGAGGAGAAGCCACTGGGGGCTTTGGGCAAAGAGGAGACAGAACCTGACTTGCATTTTAAAAAGATGACCGAGTGCAGGAGAGCAATGAGGCCGCTGCAAGCATTTCATTCTCACCTTAAGGAGCAACTGCTATTCTCTTTCCCACTTTCCACATGAGGCAACTGAGATAGCAAACCCACTCCAGGTCACATGGCTCAAAGTATTAGAGTTACAGCCATAAAAAAGAATGAAATAGTGCCATTTGCAGCAATATGAATGGACCTAGAGATGATCATACTAAGTGAAGTAGGTCAGAAAGAGAAAGACAAATATCATATGATATCACTTATATGTGGAATCTAAAATATGACACAAATGAACCTATCTAGGAAACAGAAACAGAATCACAGACACAGAGAACACAATTGTGGTTGCCAAAGGGCAGGGGGCAGCAGGGAGGGGTGGAGTGGGAGTTTGAGATTAGTAGATGCAAACTATTATTTATATGGATAACTGAATCACTTTGCTGTACACCAGAAAATAACACCACATTTTAAATCAACTATACTTCAATTAAACACATTTTTAAAAAAAGCCCTAGAGCTACAATTTGCACACATGCCATCTGAGTCCAGAATCTGTAACTGAACCACCATGCAGCGTGGTTCTCTTCCTATGTTCCCATCATCATTTATTCTTTTCCAAACAAGCCACACTGACTTCTGTGCTTTCGTTATTTCTCCCTCCCTCCCTCCTTCTCTCCCTCCTTCCCTCCTTTTTTCCTTTCTTTCCCTTCTTTCCTTCCTTCCTTCCTTTCCTCTCCTTTCTTTCCTTCCTTTCTTTCTTTTCCTTCCTCCCTCCATTCTTCCTTCCTCCTTTCCTTCTTTCCTTTTCTTTTCCTTCCTTCCTTCCTTTTCTTTTCCTTCCTTCCTTCCTTCCTTCCTTCCTTCCTTCCTTCCTTCCTCCCTCCCTCCCTCCCTCCCTCTCTCTCTCTTTCTTTGGCCATGCCACGCTGGTGGGATCTCAGTTCCCCAAGCAGGGATTGAACCCAGGCCATGGCAGTGAAAGCCTGGAATCCTAACCACTAGGCCACCAGGAAACTCCAGCTATTTCTTTACCTTAGTGTAGAATGCCTTTTCCCTTCCTTTCTGTAGGGCAGATGTCTCTTCAACCATCCATACCTCTCTGAAATATTTTCCTCTAAGTATTTCCCTAATGACCTTAGGGAGAGTGATACCTCCTTCTCTACAGCTTTCTCCTCCACTACTTTGCCCATCATCCTGTTGTGTTGACACTACTGAAGTCATGATCTTTTCTGTGATATCAAACCACTTATTCATCATGGTATCCCCAGGGCTTAGTACATAGGAACAGTTTTGTTTTTTTAACTGAAATATTTGTATGTGTGTGTGTGTGTGTGTGTGTGTGTTTGTGTATGCCCAGACTTTGCATGGTCTCAGGACCTAAATAGTTTTAATCCATGTTTGGGAAAAATAACCAAAGAAATGAGTGGTGGGAAGGGAGAGTGGTCACAGCTTGGGTGAAGGCACAAGCAGTGAGTATGTGAGAATAGCTAAGAGCAAAAGGGCTAAAGAGCTTCCTGACACCTATGCCCCACCCCCGTCCCATTACTGCTCCCGCACTCCCCCCAAAAGGCTGGAAATTAGAACACAGTGAAGGCTTTCCTCTGCTGCTGCCCAGCGAGAGGTGACTCAGACAGCTGAGTAATTCCTCAAGGGGAATACAGGATAAGCTTGAGAAGCTGGAAGAGTCTGAGAGCGAAAAAGCAGCAAATGCATCCCTTCGCCCAGAAAGAACATGCTAAAAACCTCTTAAAAGGACCCTAAGCATCGTCCTATTCCCCAGCTTAACACCAAGCTACTGCCCCACATGCTTGGGTTTAATTCTCCAGCGTGCCAGGCACCCCATTAACAGCGAAATTGTTTCAAGATTAACTCTGAAAAGCTAAATGCCACAGCAGGACGATGTTACCAGGTGTTTATTGAACAAAGTACATAAGAGCACAGGATACAAAGCCCTGGAAATAGTCTTAAAAATTATTGTATTGAAAATGCTCATTTAAAAGATGAGGAAGCTGACACCCTTAGGAAAACAAATGCCATCATTATATGAGACACGTCATGTCAGTTAACAAAGAAATTTGAAATAGACCCTATTTCCCCTTCCCTCATCGTTCTGGGATATACTGTCTGGCCACATTGCATGTAGAATTTATGTATTTTCTTATTTCTACCGTATCTCATCCCTAAGATAGAGGAGCCTTGTAAGCCTTCTCCCTTCTTAACACTTCCTGTAGAATTCAGCTACTGCTCTTTTCATGTTCTGAAGAACCTCGGCAAAGTCAACGGACTCAGCAATTCATATAGAATGAAATGGGAGTAAACTTCCATATTCTATGCAAATGAAAACTTTTATAGATTTGTTATACATACTTTTCACTTATCACCTATTTTTGATTAGAACAAAGAGGTATTACAGACTCGTCATTTAAGTGTCCAACTGAGGCTGCCATGGCCATGCACAAAGGACTGTATTTAATTTTTCAACTGGTCTATCTTTTACGCCACAAAGGAGGCGCTCAAATATTCACTAAATGTATAAACTCACAAGAGCAAGCTGTCTATATCAGTCAATACCATGTTTGAAATAATGATGTGTTTTCAGACATCTAATTTCTAAATTCAATTTTAATATAAATAAAATTGCTATTTGCAGCAACATGGATGGACCTGGAGAATATTATACTGAGTGAAGTAAGTCAGACAGAGAAAGACAAATATTATATGATATCACTTATATGTGAAATCTAAAAAATAATACAAGTGAATCTATATACAAAACAGAAACAGATTCACAGACACAGAAAACAAACTCATAGTTACCAAAGGGGAAAAGGGGTGGGAGGGATAAATTAGGAGTATGATAATAACAGATACAAACTACTGTACATAAAATATATAAGCAATAAGGATTTACTGTATAGCACAGGGAACTATATTCAATATCTTATAATAACCTATAAACAAAACAATCTGAAAAAAATATATATATATAACTAAATCACTTTGCTGTACACCTGAAACTAACATGATATTGTAATCAACCACACTTCAGTAAAAAAAAAATATTCACAAGGAACTTGGCATTTAACAATTAACAGTAAAGGTATCACTGTAATAGTGCTACATGCTAAACTCTGTTTCAGTTTCTCTAGGATCAAGTCCTGGAAAGTATTTGAGCAATTGAACTAGAGGAGAAACAATAGCTAGAAATAAAGACTAATTCAAAGCCTATTATATCCCAATGCGAACCTTATTCTATTCTGGTGCTTTTACTAAGGTAAGTTCTTTAGGCAGAATAATTCCTGTTGTGCTTGATTAGGATTTCTTGCTACTTAAAATTTAATGGTTGACGATAGCTAGTGGGAAGCAGCCGCATAGCACAGGGAGATCAGCTCGGTGCTTTGTGACCACCTAGAGGGGTGGGATAGGGAGGGTGGGAGGGAGGGAGACGCAAGAGGGAGGAGATATGGGGATATACGTATGCATATAGCTGATTCACTTTGTTATACAGCAGAAACTAAGACAACACTGTAAAGCAATTATACTTCAATAAAGATGTTAAAAAATAATTTAATGGTATTTCTTAAAAAAAAAAAATCAAAGAATTTGTTTTTTAATTCCTATTGAAAACTGGCAGTTTTTGAAGGGGTTTCTTTATAACCAGGAAGATGACATTTACTACTGTGGCGAGGGGACAGGGATTCTCTTTGGAGGCAGCAGCACTAATAAAGGTATGGTTCAATGTCCTAGGTATTCGTCCACGTTTTATTAATTAGGTGGAAAGCCTTTCCCACTGGAATAGTGCAAGGTATTTATTAACACTTCAGCCCACAAATAGAACAAATGTTCTACAGCAAAGGAGGTAATTATGAAATATACCAATCCCTTTATCAACTTGGCAGGGACAACCCAAAAGACGGTTTCTGATTATGATCTTTCTCATGATATTTTAATTGTGCTTCTTAACCTGCTAAATTAAAAACTACAGGGCAATCTCACTTAGATCACAGACAAAGGAGATCATATCAATTTGCAACAAAATGTATGAATGCTCTTATCTGCTTTAATTACACCCAGAACTTAACAGGCAAATTCAATAGGATCACAGAAGGATTGAGAGCTAAATGTTATCTCTTAGCCAATGGCATTATCATGCCCATATGTTGTTACACATTATGGAGCGTGAACCTTTGTTTAATAATAAGTTTAGGAAATAAGGATACTGAAAGTAAAGAAAGCTTGTTCTGAGATTTGAGTCTGGCGGTTATTTTTGTCATCAGCTATTCTATGTACCCTGGCCGTGAACATAAGATGAGAGACAGACAATAAAAAAGACCTAAGTCTTCCTGCCTCTTAAACAAAGCCAGGATATGGATTCCCAATATGTTTTTGAATTTTTATTTTATTCTCTATCTGTAATCATTTTTTGACCAAAATCCTGCCAGAATTAATCTCAGCCAAGTCTTTAGTTCTTCTCAATTAACCTGTTTACTTTTATTCTTAAAACCCTCACCCCAAACCTTCTTATGATCCCCGAGTGTGATAACAGAGCAGGTTCTTGAGAATTTCAACTACTAAGGATTTGAATTTTTAATTCTGTCCACATCTTTGGAAGCCTAATCCAAGGCCAATTTCCTGGTAATAGTTTGACCTAAAATGTGCTCTTTGGTGACTTTTCAAGAACCGGAGCTACTACATTCTGTGATTGTACCATCTGCGCCTTCAGGGCTGTAGGAGGGGCAGAGAGTTTTCTGATTCTACTACTAATCCTGGTTGACCAATTCCTATCCCTTCTATGCTACTTGCAAAGGAAACCACTTCTAATGCTCACATCCTACTGATCCCCATGTTGTTTTTATTTTTCTCGAACTATTTTCTCTCCCCCTCCCAGAGGTGGGGATTCTTATTTAATCACTTCAGCAAGCTTCAAGCTTTTTGCTCTCCTGGAGGAAGAGAAGGATGCACCTTTTTTTTGATTCCTTATGAAGTAATCCTTACAAATTATCGATAGCTCTTACATACACGTGTAAGTGAGACATCAACATTCAGTTACGCAAAAAGAGGCACATCCGAGCAAGGATGGACGATGCATCATGTAGATCCTTAGCCTTCTCTACCAGCAACCAACGTAATGGGACAGTGAAGAGATGGACAGCCATTTAGAAGCTTACGCTTCAATATTATTAAGGAAGCTACTCCTTTACCCTGAGTTAGGACACATCGTAGCATTTATTCCACAATGTATCTTGATTTGTCTCTGACATCTTTGTTTTTTCCAAATTTTCAAATTTTTGTACTGTTTTCCCGAATAGATTTTGATGACTGGGATGGTATTTTAAAAACAGTATATTCCACCCCCGCCCCCCAAAAAACCTCAATAATGTTGGAGGATTAATTTTTTTCTATCTACTTATTTATTTATTTGCTGATGTAGCTCCAGGTCCACACTTTTGTACAGTTCATATACTCTTGCATGTGCAATGCCGGAAAAAGCCCATTTGAATTTGTACTGGTCTGAATTGAATGTTTATTTCCACTCAAATTATTCTCAGCCAAAGGTAAAACCACTCTGTCTCCCTCCCCCCACCAAATGGCACTTGGAAATATGGTATGTTTTGAACCAAGGCTTTTATTGGGAGAACTAAAGGATGCTAAAAGTTCTCCCAAATAAATAATTTCCCACGCAAAATGACAATAGCACCCCCATTGAAAAATGTATGCGTTAAGTCCATTGGACAAATAAAAACTGAAATTGACTATACAGTTGCCATGTGCCAAAATGCACATGGGACCATCTTCAAATCACTGACAAGGAACTGTATGTTCTGGAATTTCCCACGGCACTCTGATATCCATCCCAAATCCATGTAAGTACATAATTTTTCAGGTTGTAGCACTGTTTTCAAATCTGCCTTCAAGAATCTCATTACAGATTCTTTTATCTGGAATTTTTGGAAATTCTCTAACACCATTTTTAAAAAGTTTTGGGATTAAAATATATTCCTTTCTTTAGCACAGACATTCAGGAAATTTCTTCTATGCTTCTACGAATCCCTGATAGCTCTAAAAGAGTAGAGCACTAACTTCCTTAAGCCCCAAGGCCGGAAGATCATCTTGGGAACACAGGTATATATCACGTTTGGATTCTGGCAAGCTTCTAATTTTGTTTTATTATCTCAATATTAATGTCTAATTGTTGCCTTCTGGAGACTTACCAATAAAATTTGAATTGGAAATACACTGCATTTCAACATGTATTAACATGATTTCATTTATTTCTATTGATTCACTACGAAAACTATGATTACATTTGCAGTGTATTTTCTCAGTCTATTGAAGAAAAATATAGTGCTCACCATCAACTGAACAGTGCTTTAACACCATTCTAAACTATGCAGGATTCCATCTATACTTAACATCATAGTGATAAAGTCACTTAAATATTTTTCAGAGATTGACTCATTTAAAAAAATAGAAAGAAGAAATTATAGGATCCAATTGTTTTTGTGTTTATGATCAATATATGTTAAAATGAAAAAAAAATCTTAGAAAATTGTTTCAAACATCAAAATAGCAGAAACTTTTGATAACCTGAATTCACACATCTTGTAAAATGGAATAGCAATTACCTGAGTGACACTTTTCAGGACATAGATATGCATACAGCGTCAACTGTGTGAATTTAGAGAAAAATCACTTAATCTTTGGGTCTTGGTTTCCTCATCTGGACAAAATAAGGGGGTGGATATAACAACCTCACAAGGATGCTGTACCTATCATATGCAAGTGAGCGTCAAATTTATTTGGAATCACTTTGTAATCTGAGCATCACTACGCACAAGATAATCATTGTCATTATTATTATTTCATTAATAGTAAAAATAGTTCAGATTTGTAAAGGCAGGAGGCATCTCACCTAGGTGAATTTCATTACATAAAACTTCCAAACATTTTTTAAAGATTTTACACATCTTGGGTAGATTCCTTTAAAATGACTACATATTTCTCAGTCTTCTTAAAATAAGTCTACTACATACATTTTTAACTTTCCTGATGATCAGAATCAGCAAGCCAGGAACCATCAGGAGATCCAAGCTGCCCTGAGTTGCCCTCAGAGGTAACTGAGGAATGTGGGGCTGCCCAAACCCACGTTACACAGCCTCCTGTGCTGGGCTTCTTAGTACTTGATCTGCATTTTATATTTTTGCCTGCAGACTCTTACTTTCTATTGCCATCCATAGGACTCCCTTTGGCATCAATCTCTCCAGAAATTTGCTATGTATCAGAAGAAAAGTTAAGGTAGTTAGAATGGTTCATAGAAAGGGTTGAATAGCCTATGAGTGAGGGACTGAGGGACTTCACAATTACAATACCTTTGGAAATTACCCAGAACATTTTTTTCTGTTTGTTTTCAATTATGCTATAGGGAGTTGGGCTGTTCAAAATTTGATATATTATCCCTAGATGGAGAGAAACTGAGTGGAAAGATAGTGACATAAAATTTACTTAAGCGGAAATTTCTGTGTGAAAATATGGATATTATGGTTCATTGTTTTTCCTCTGAAATGATTAGAAAAACAGTTTAAGAATTAAAAAATGCCAGTAAGAGTTGAATTATATAGACTCACGCATGTATAAGAGTAACTGCCAAAGTATTTATGCAACAAAGCAATACATTTACATATAAAGGTTTTATATAGACTTTATACAACTCATTGACAAGCTTATGACATATCCACCCCAACTCACCAATTTTAAGGATGTCCAGATTAATATCTTTACAGTTATTCTGAAATTACTTGTATAAGTTCATATGAAAGATATCTCTGTCAAAAATTCAAATGTCTTTAAATATACATAGCATTTACTTGAGTGCTTAGAATACTTATCACTGAATATTTATAAATTTTTATAAAAATTGATAAACATTATTTACTTCCAAATAACCCAGAAAATGTTTCTGTTCAATGAATAAATACATATTTATATATTTGTTAAAATGCATATTGCTTATTGGATGTGCTATAATGGCTCCTTTATCACCATTATATGTGAATGTGTAATTAGCCACATAATAAATATCTCCAATGAAATTTTCAAGAAAGCTCTTAATTCAAATATGTCATGGTCACTTTTCAGAGTTCACGAACCTTTCTGTTTTATTTTTAAACACTAAGGATAAACTTATGGCTTGGCCACAAAATGCTGGTGCAAACGCACCTGGGCTCCCCAATAAATATGTATTGATCTTGGGGATGAATGTGGCTTCCTGGGAAGTGAGGCCTTCTCTTTGGTAATAAAGCTACCATATTTCTTTATGTATCCATTTATGAGATTTGCAAAACTGAATATTAAACTCAAAAACCTTATGAGTGTGAGGGTTTACAACAGGTTTCTCAATTTCAACACTACTGGTATTTTAGGTTGCAAAATTCTTTGTTGAGGGGCAAGGGGTGGGGGGATGTCCCGTGAATTGTAGAACATGGTGCAGCCTCCCTGGCCTCCCTCCACTAGGTGCTCCTCCTTCCCTGTTGTTTCCCTGACTGTGACAATCAAAATGTCCCCAGTCACTGCCAAATGTTCCCCATGAGGCAAAATTGCCCCTGGGTGGGGACCACTGGTTAGGGATGATGAAAAAACCTCCTTTCCTTCCTAAGTGAGTAACTAGTTGTTGGGAATCATGGTATCAAAAATAGCTTGTCTCGGTCTATGTAGCATTTTCCCAGACCCAACCAGAGACTTGGATAAGAGGGACTCCTCTATTTGCCAAACTTGTCCCCAAGCAAAATTTCTGTCTCTCCTGGCGATACTAGGCCTGCTTCATGGGTGTGTGCTCTGTGCAGGGAGCCGCATGTAGTTGGATGCTCTGCTGTCGTCATCCTGAAATTCTTAATCCACAGGTTCTGCATTTTCACTTTGCACTGGACCCCACCAACTATGTAGCCAGTTCTGTAACAACTATCAAATCAACATTATTGGGATGCACCCATGAAATCCGTTTTGCCAGCAGAAGTTTTTGAGGTCCCATTGTGCTAAACAAAAAAATCAGTTTGGAACGTAAAAAAATGAATTAGTTTATACCAGGAATTTGTGTTAGAATAGTAGATAAAAATCAGGGTTTTGAACGCAGACCTGAATTTCAGTCTCATTGTCTCTATTTTACTAGCTTCACGATCTCAGGCAAGTTGTTTGACTTCTCTAAGCTTCAATTTTCTCAATTATAAAATGGTGTCCAATCGACAAGGGGAATGGAATATTATATAATGGAATATTACTCAGCCAGAAAAAATGAACTAGTGATATTTCCAGCAACATAGATGGAGCTAGAGAATATTATGCTTAGTGAAATAAGTCAGACAAAGACAAATATTATATGATATCACTTATATATGAAGAATCTAAAAAATAATACAAATGAATCTATATACAAAACAGAAACAGACTCATAGACATAGAAAACAAACTTGTGGTTACCAAAGTGGAGGGGGGAAGGGAAAAATTGGGGGTATGGGATTAACAGATAAAAACTACTATATGATAAGCAATGAGGATTTACTGTATAGCACAGGGAATTATACCCAATATCTTGTAATAACCTATAATGGAATGTAATCTGCAAAAATATCGAATCACTACGCTGAACACCTGAAACTAACACAGTATTGTAAATCAACTACACTTCAATTTAAAAAATGGTGTCAGGGCTTCCCTGGTGGTTGAGAATCTGCCAGCCAATGCAGGGGACACGGGTTCGAGCCCTGGTCTGGGAAGATCCCACATGCCGCGGAGCAGCTGGGCCCGTGAGCCACAACTACTGAGCCTGTGCGTCTGGAGCCTGTGCTCTGCAACAAGAGAGGCCACGATAGTGAGAGGCCCACGCACCGCGATGAAGAGTGGCCCCCACTTGCCACAACTAGAGAAAGCCCTCGCACAGAAACGAAGACCCAACACAGCCATAAATAAATAAATAAATAAAAAATGGTGTCAGAGGTGATCCTCAGTTATAGGGTTGCTCTGAAGAATAACTGAGATGATGTATACAAAACAATGGGCACTGGGCCTGGCACCTAGTAAGTGCTCAATGAATGTAGCTCCATGACGATGGTGATGTTGCCAAAACCCATCCTAGATTGGGACGAGAAAATAAAATTCAGCCTCGAAAGTGTCATCATACTGTATTTGAAGGCAGATTTCCAGAGTTCAAAGTGCTAGTCCTTCAGGTTGAATCTTGCTCTTCCAATATTTTCCTATTACTATTCACCCAAAAGTCCCAAATCTAAATTTTAAAAACACCTATCAAGTGCTTAAAACCTGGCTCTGAACTTACATACCCAGGTCCAAATGTCCAGGGGAACACATCTGAACGGGGGCTGTATGTGCTCGGCTGCTGACATTACCCGAAGTCGATGGTGCAAGCGTGCGTGTTAATACATTTCATACATTAAAGATGTAAATTTTATTCTTGTAGCTGAAAGCCAGGTGATTAATTCTCATAGCATAGTGATCAATTGGTGCAGATGCTCCACCTGTATTAATGTTTGTTTTTGTACACATTAGGAGTGGGAGCGCACCAATAACACAGGTGTCTGACGCAGAGCTGTGCAAGGTTGCTGTTAGCCGGCAAACACTGAGATCAGTACTTAGGTTGCACGTAGCACTGCCAATTTTTTCAATTAGACCCATTATTGATTTGATGAAAAAGCAAATTAAACATACCATGGTGGTATGTAAATCGGTTAGAGAGAGCATAAGGTTCTGGTACAAAGCTTCAAAGGCATGAGCTGTACGGCTTCCCTCAGCTGTAACGCATAGGGGTTCCTGGCGATTGCTGCTCTGTATGGGGTTCCTTGAGCTACATGCGCTGGCTGGCCAAACAATTGTCTGGAAAGACCAGAGCTGTATTTTAAAAATTCACAACAGTTTTGCTGTTGTGGGAAAGGATGCTGGAAATCGACTAACTTTGAAAGGATACGGAGATAGGAAGGGTTGCAGAAGCGGCCTAAAATGGTTTTCGTCAAGTGATAGTCCGTTTTGCCTGCCCGGATGTATGGCCATGGAGAGTGCATCCTGCAGGCATATACATGACACATTTAAAAAATCGATTTTGCTGATTTGAAAAGTTGTCTTGACCACTACCTCAAGCTACTACTGCATGTTTTCATTGTCTAAAGTTGAAAGCTGCTGTGCTGTCTAAAATCAGAGTCTAATCCAGCTTCTATATTATAATTTCTTAAAATTTGAAAGAATGTTCTTCGTACGTCAATGAATGATGTTCTCCAGCCTTGCTAAGAAATGGGCAGAGGTACTGAAAATGGGCCTGTTTAACCTACAACGATTGGTTTTATTAACAGAAGGAAGCTAATGCTTACCTGAAACTTCTTGATACCTCCCTATGCATTTATCTTCTCTGGATTTCTACACAAGAAACCTTCAAGCCTTCGAGAAGCCTTCCCTGATTCCCGAAGTTAGAGTTCGCACCATGGTGTGCCCCTAGTATGCTGTGTTGCCCCATCAATGCACTTAGAACACCATGTTATAATTGCCTCTTTGCTTGTCTGTGTCCCTCAAAAGATTCTGAGCCTTACGACCGTGTGACCATCTCTGCTCTGTTTACTTTTGTATTCCACTGCCTAGGAGAGTGATTAGCATAAAGGTACCCAACACGTTTACAATAAATAAGTCACACAGTCAAAATTCAATTTTGTTAACGTTAAATAAGAGACCTTATTAAATAATATTCCAAAGAGTTTGCTCTTCTCATGGCAAATAAGGAAATCTAGTAGGCCAGAGGACTGGCATTGCCAAATCTTAAGCTTTAAGTTCTAACTATAAAGCCTATGATAAATCTGTCAAGATCAACTGGAATCAGTCAGTGATGATTGGAAATGCCACCAAAATAAGTAGCAGGTGCATCAAGGTCATAGAGAGGACCTATCATCATCATAGGATGACTTTCACGTCCTATTTAGCAACTTACACTGAGAAGGCAAATGACTTTTGCAGAGAAGAAAGAGGAAGAACCAAAGTGATGGCAGTAACTGGATGAGGTTAACAACAAACCAAAATCAAAGAGAAAATGTTGCAACTTTTAAATGTCATCAGATCAATGATGTAAAAGAGCTTTTTATATGAGCACTCAGGAAAAAGAGAATTGGACAAGAGAAAAATATTGGGAAAGGATGGAAAAGTATGCCTATTGATTGCGCTGAGATAAATAGAGCCGAGAGGGATTGGGAGGTGGGGTCTTCCATTTATGGAAGACAATTTCTGTGAATGAATGAATGGGCAATTGTCACAGTTCATCAGAAGTTACCGAGTTGCTAAGCAAGTATAATTAGGGAAAAGACATTCAGATCAGATATTCCATCCAAACAAGTTCATTTCTTGTCCTTTGAATTATAACATTTTATATATACATATATATATATATCTAGATATATCTAGATATATATCTCGACATTTCCCTATTGTGCCCCAAATCAACACACTCTTTCTTCCTGGATCATATCAGGGCGCTGCAAACATGCATATCTTCACAAAGAACGGCTTAGGTGAAAAGAATACATTGCCCAAACAGAGAGGCTCTAAAGATGTGAAACTGAGAAAAATAAAGTTTTTGTCCACTTTCTCTCCCTGAGGGAAACTGTCCAAAGAGATGTGGGTGGTATAAATCATCTGAAGAGTTCTTGGCTGTTTTTGTTTTCCTTTATTTCCATATTCGTGAGTTCATTTTCTTTTTAATCGAAAATCTAGAAGATTGGAGCTGGCACTGCCACCAGTGCCTGACGGGAGACAGCATATGTTTCCTGTCATGCTGGCATCTGACTGTAACAGCCACGCGGAAGTCAACGCAAGTCCTTACGTCAAAGTTTGATTGCCATTGTACGGACGTTGCTAGAAGTTGAAAAAAAGCAATGTCCATTTGAAGCTCGTCTGTGAACTTTGCATGAACCGCTAGGAATAATGTAGTGTGATGACAAGCCAGTTATACCTTCCACTAAATTTGCTGTCTGGAATGAACTGAAATAGTGTTTGGTTTGTGTAATTACGTCCATCTATCTTTATATTCCAGCGGCATATCGCAAATTGAAAATACTAAAAATTGACTGTTGGTTCTGATATTTAATGATTGCCAAAGACAAGACGATGATTTATTGGTTACTTACCGATGTGACACATTTGCATCTTATTAGACGGAGATTACTATTCCTTAAAATGCGGACGAGGCCTGATCATGTCTGATGGATTGATTTGATTTGCAAATGTAATCAAACTAATAAGAGGGAAAAAATGAGCAATAATGCCTTGTTTTTCAACTGGCAATCACTCCCCTGCCAACAAGGCTGATATCCCTGACTAAGCAGCCTTTACACCGTCTTCCTGTCGTCTCAAATAAACAAAGGGATGCTAAGAGCTTGATAAGAGGATAACAAGCCAAGTACAGATGCAGCATGGAGCCCACACCCCTGAACTGTGCTGTTGCACAGGCGAGAACAAAAGTTAATGGCAGGAGATGACACACGACCTTAACAATCCTGAGAAAAGCTCTCGCTGTAATCAGCTCTCTATTCCCATATTCTTAATATCTCTTCAAAGCAAATGAAGAACCTTTCCTTAAAGTAAAAAATACTGCCATCTTCCCTCATGCAGTAAGCAGGCCTCTATTCATAAAGAGACTCTGTTTCTGAGATAGTTTAACCACATAAAATCCAAGTGGGTTCAGAACAACCACACATACATGATTTGAAAAGAGCATAATAACCCTGTCAGGCAGCTGCTGGCCCTCAGTTTATTCCCTAGAATATCACTGATATCCAGAATACAGGGAGGGGAGCTACAGAGTGGGAAACTCTGAAATACTGGGCCAGGAGGTGTGGTTGACACCTGACTTTGATCATTCTCAAAGCATTTCTTCAAGACTCTTGAGTATGTGTATGACGGAAAAATAGAAACCATGATCCTCAGTGAGCTGCAAAGCAACCATTCTTGAGATAAAAATTCAAAAAGTGTTTTGATAATAGATCATCTATGCCTCAAAGTCATATAATAATGACAGAGACAGTCTCCCTAAAACAGAACTTTAGTATAAGGCCTACCATAGAGTAGGCTTTTAATATATATTTTTTGTTCAGTGTATGAGTGAATAGGTATTAGCTTGCTACAAAAATGTATTACACACGGTATTTCTGTTGGGTAATTGAATATTACAAAGTGTGCAAAAAATGTCAAATTGAATTTAGAGAACCTATTACCATATTCAGATATCTCAAAAATGATCATAGTTGATGTTTCAAAGATAACCACATCATCCATCTTCAGCCCATATGAAATTTATTCAACTACAAGAATATAGTATGGTCAGATTCACATTAAATAATTAATAATTCTATTCGAACTGTAAAAAATTGCCTTGGAAATTTGACTTAGACTTTCATGGCACATACAGAGTTGTGAAAACCTAAAATCCTCACTGAGTATACTGGGTTGGATAACTGACCAGGTTAATTAAAATCCATGGATCATCTACAAGCTAATTTTAATCAAACGTTATACACTGATCTGTCAGAGACATTGTCTTCAAAGATAGCATCACATATATTTACATAGCAAGTATTCAGAGATGCTTTATAAATAAGGTACACCTCATGTATTCCTGTTACTTTGTCTTTATGTTATCTAGACACTTAGCTCTGTATCAAGATCCTCCATTGAGAAACTCTTGGCCACTTTAAGCTGTTGGCTATGTTTCCCAACCTCAAGCCTCAGTGACGGAATTCTCTCTACTATATCCCCCTGTGTGAAACAGAAAGGTTCTGAGCTATACCTTTAGATTAATAATTCTTCAGAAAGAGGTTTGATCTCATATATCCAGATATTATACCCAAGCTATATCAAAGAATAACAAAAGAAAGATGGGTGTATTGCTTATAATTTGGAGTGCACAACTTAAAATATACCAAAATAACTTTTCTATAACATTTTCACTACTGGTCTATCTTCAAAAACTATGCTGTCCATATAAATATATGCATGTTTATATATAATGTAATATAATGTGGTATAATATAGAATAAAGAGGATAACTTGCTAATATTTAATACTATGCATAAGAATGTATACTCTTTTCTGAAAAACTGGTGGTGACGATGATAAATATCAACAGTGCTCAACTGTTACATGACTGAGTTTTAGTCTCAACTACGTCCTGAGTAGCTCGTGACCTTGGGTAAGTCATTCAGTTTTCCTGGTCTTCAACGTTTTTATCTGTAAGTGAATGTGCAAGTAAAGGCATTTAACATTTACTGAACACTTAGCAATTAAAAGATTGGATTGGGCACTTTACATACATTAACTCACTGAATTGTCCCACTAACCTATCAAGTTGGTCACTTTATTAATATGATCCCCATCTTATATATAAGCAAACTTAGTTCATGGCATGAAGCAATATCAGAATTTGAACCATGGTCTCTAACTCCAAGTATGGTACACTACCCACTGCAACATACTACTTCCTCTTAAAATGCGAAGTTCTAGCAATAGAATTCTAAGGTTCATTCTGGTTCTATCATCCAAGAATTAGTTTTTAAAGAAAGAGATCTATATTCGATATCCTTCCATTTATTTTTAAAAGAGTGTCATAAAACTTCCCGGAGGCATGTTTCTGAGTAAGCAAGCATATTTTTTAAACTTTGGGAAAATCTATCATACAGCACTTTGCTTCAATATCACAGCCACTCACAGAAATAAATCTGAAATGTTTAAGTAGAGATTCCATGTTTCTCCACAAAAGGTTAATCTGAGTAATATGCACAGTTGAAAGGACCTTCGGGAGGGTATTCCTCTTTTACGTTTACAAGTCTGCATTGCAGACTGGGCTCTGCCATGACACAGAAAATCACAAGATTAAGTATAGCTGGACTATTTTTTTTCCTAAAGTGCTGACCATGTCAGGAGGAATCAGTCCTTCCTTGAACCCGCAGCTGCTCCTTCTCCCTCTCTCCCTCCTCAGCCCAGGCTACCATGTGCCCTGCCACAAACATGCTGACTGGCTGAGGGGGCCCAGCACTTCAGGTAATTAATCCTTCCCTAATGTAGGTTAAGCAGGTGTGAAGCCCCCTTCATCCAGAGAGGAGGGAGCTGCTCTTCAGAGACACCCCTGGAGTTACGGTGTTTAATTGGGCTCCGATGACTCTCTAAATCCATACAGGCTGTGCTGCTGACCTGGACGGCCAGTCATCCACTGGCTTAATCTGAACCCAGTGGAAGAAACTGGTCCTTTCCCCTTCTTGATTTTATAATATTAACAATATGTAGTGAGAACTTAATTGCCCATTCTGGCAATGGAAATATAATTTCCTTATTGGAAGCAAAGTTCTGTGGTTAAATGCAGACATGTAAAATTGTGGGATGAGCTAAGTTGAACTGACTCTAGAGCTTAGAATTACCAAGAGGTGGTATTTACCCATTATATGTTTCTCTTTAACTAAATTACGATGCATTAGTACTTTTAACTCATATAATAATAGCACTGAACTTCACATTAAGAGATCCAAGTATAAAATAAAAGCCGAATATCCCTTTGACTTGGGGTTTGTGTACTTTGTACGTCATTCCTGATTCTTGGTGGAGGAAAAAAATATATAACGTGGCAAAAATAAGAAATAAAAGTGGTTGATTGCTACTGAGAAAATCATAGTTGATTTTTTTCTGGGAAAAACCAAGAAATTTTTTTTCTTAAGAGAAATATCAAGGTATTTATAAACAAATGGAGGTATTATATCTGTTTATCATATACCGTAAGCTTCTTAGAAAGTTTGGTCAGTTAAAGGGATTTTTAGCAGGTTAAATACATTCTCCTAATTGGGTTCTTCTAAGAATCATTTATGAAGGTTGAAAAGTGGCCTGAATTGGGGAGGAAGCAGCTTGACTTTAGGGAAATCATATGCCTGTGGACATGTTTGGTATACCGTTAAAATATTATCTGATTGGTAAGATGCCACTGATGTGGATGGCTTGGGTCACTTTGGACACTGATTTGTTGAAAATGAAAAGAAAGAGAATAATGAAAAAGTATAGTTAAAGGGAGGGCAGTGCCTTGACTATGTGGACCCTGACTTTGGTTAATAAGGAAAATTCACATGGAAGAGCAAAAAGGTAAATGAACAGCAAATTCCTTCTGTAGATTTCCCCTCCCCCTTCTCCTTCCACCCCTCTCATAACCCCTCTCGGCAGAGGCAATTCAACAGTCTACGAGATCCGCAATATCAAAACTACTCCTCGATAGTCCTCACACCTTTCATTCCTCCCCAAGTGTCCACAGTGAATTCAGTTCGACCCCCTTTCCTCTTTGCTTCATCTACATCAGCACCATTTCTTTTTACGCATCAAAACCACACTTTACTGCGACAGTGAGAGGCCCGCGCACCGTGATGAAGAGTGGCCCCCACTTGTCGCAACTAGAGAAAGCCCTCGCACAGAAACGAAGACCCAACACAGCCAAAAATAAATAAATAAGTAAATAAAATTAAAAACAAAACAAAACAAAAAAAACCACACTTTGTATCTTGAACCTGATTGTCACTAATTCACCGAACCTTGGTCTAACAAGGAAGTAGGCTGACTTAGTCACATTAAAGAATACAGCCAAGGCAGACATTCTTGGGAAAAAGGCAAACAGAAGAGCAAAGTTACATGGCTTTTCTGAGGCTTGTGATCCAAAATTATTTCAATTCTTTTAATGGTGATGAAAAAGCTCCATTCTTTACAACACACAGACACACACACACACACACACACACACACACACACACACACACACACTACTACACAGCACTTACATTTTCAAATTAACTATTCTATTTCGTGTGGGATGACTTGACTATTTCTTTTTTCCAGTGTAATTAGGTTATGTCCTAGCTTTCATAAACTCATTTAGATATAGGCAATCTTGGATTACGCAGCTATTTTTATCTACAAAATATAATGCATTGTACCAGAAATTCTGAGTTCAGCTGAGTAATACTTACACCCTCTTTCAAAAAGAAAACTCAGCATTTTTTTCATTTTTTTTGAAGAAACCACTTCTCTGTGTGCTTTCAAATTACTCTATATTCCACAGAAAACTGTTCCTCGGATGCTTGAAGTCTCCAGCTGCCACACAATTTATATCTCTTTCCTCTGCTCTTTGTTTTTCAGCCATTTTCCCTGAATGTCAAAGTCAATTTAGTGCATTTCACTTTGCTGAATAAATCAGAGGCGAAATCCTTGCTAAAAGTGAAAATTTGATTTGCTAAAAGGAGCTTAGGGCAACTATTAATCAATATATCCAGAGTGCCAAAGCCAAGGCCACGATAGACATGCATTCATTTGGAGATTGGCTGAGGCAGAGCAAGGGGGACGCAGGGGAAAACGTGTGACCAGCCCACGGGAGGGAGGTGGGATTAGGGATGGAGAGAGGGTCAAAGAGGAGCAGAGGGAGAAACAAAACACGCCAGCATCACATTTAAATTTCTCCCTCCAATTCTTCTTTTAGAGGTGGAAAAAGATTTTCATGAAGCATTTAAGCATATACGGGTTATGCTAATTAAATCAGCTTCCATATAGAATTCTTTTCACAAGACACAGAAGTCTTTCTCTCTTGAACTCATCAAGTAGCCTTGAGAAGAACCTAAAAGTCAGAAGTAACAGCTCTATGAACAAACAGAATTCCAGAACAGAATGATATGAGTTGGGCCAGGTCTATGGGATGTCAATATTTTGATAACCCTCAGGTAGACTGCAGGCTGTTCAGCCTTCTGATATATACAGTAAACCGAATGATGAGACTCATCCTGTCACCTTAGCATTCAAAAGAGTTTCGCGATTACAATTACTTGCCTGAAAATGATACCATCTTTTAGGACTTGATGAATAGAGAAATCTTCAACCCAGTGAATCCAAACAGAGTTGGGGAGGAAGAGCCTTCAATTTTAGCAACCAATCATTTAAAAACTTTTCCAACCATTCAGCTGAGTAGCTACCCAGTGATCACCTTGTTTCGTTAAAATTTGTGATCAGGGATATAAAGGACGCACTATCAATCAAACACCTTGATTTTTATTGATTTTAAAGGTGTGTCATACATTTCCTCTTTGATTCAATTCTCCTTTCATTTTATAAATGTAGAGACAAAATTTAAAGATAGGGCAAATATGTTCCATTTGCCTAAACTTGTATGAAAGGCAGGTAGGTAATCTGGAACAAATGACAAAAAATGTACGGGGAAGTAGAGGAGGATAGGGGAGAAAGACCTACTGAAGCTACCGGTAAAAAGTCATTTAAGTTAAATATTCTATGGTTCAAGTAACATTACTAACAGTGTGAATCAAACTTCCTCACTCTAGGGGATAATAAGAATTAAACAACCGAATTGTTATGGACATCAAGTAAAAGTTCGTGAAAGTGCTTTGTAAACAATAATAAACTCTACCGATGTTAGTTGTTTTTGTATTGAAAGCTTAATCCCCCAAAAAAGAAGATTACCACATATCAATGCACACATGTATGCATAGATATTTATGCAGACACAGATCCATGATTCAGGGTGGAGATCAGGTCACCTGTAGCTTTAATAAGCCCCACAGTACCTAGCATAGTATTAGGTCCATAGCAGACACTCAAATACTTAAATTGTATTCACGACTGCTATGAAATTATGATTCCTCGCTGATCAGAGGTACACAATGGCATGACGATGAATGGATGGCAAATATATTTGGGGGATACCTAGTAATGGACCAGAATACTGGGACAGAGGTTACGTGAGCACAGGTAATTCAGCATGGTGACAGCACTGTGCATCAGGTCACAAAAAAATGGCACCGAGTGGTGAGGAGAGGTCTTTGTGAGTATCTTTAATAACATTTGGGGGTGTCTCTTGAACCGGGTCTCCGTCTGGGAAACCTCATCTGTCTGGGAAACCTTAAACCTTCTTTGTTGGTGTTTCTCCTTTCTAGCAAGGGTAGCTGCAGAAAATGAACAAGTCTCTAGGGGATCTTTCAGATTATTTTTTTCACAACATAGTTTTCAACTTGTTCCTTTCTCCATATCACAATTGTGACTTCAGAAACTGATAAACATTCAGTTATTTTAGGTATGGCCGAGGAGGACGAACTTGACTATTTAGAAGCTAACGGTCCTGCTCACCTAGGACAGAATGATGGCAATATCCATACAGGGATCCTCTTGGTTAAGTAACCTTTCCCTCCCTTTCTATTATAATGGATGTTTGTTCTGAATATTTTTTGAAATAGCTCTTATGAATACTAACTTTTTGGATCACTTGGCTCTAATTACAATAAAATGACAATCTATGTACAATCTCTTAGGCACTAAAATGAACACTGAATATTTTACGTTTTTCGATCATTCTTTATAATTTGCAAATTAATTATGCATATGTGTATAATTTGCATGTGTGTTTTTTTTCCTCATTTGATTTTCACAATATAACTAATGGCTAGACCAATTACATAACTTACAAAATATTACTCAACTCTATACAGCTCAGGTTTTCTGATTTTACTTTCAGAATTATTCTACCTTTTATAAACCACAACTACTGGTACACAGGTATACAACTACGAGGTACATTAAACATAACTTCTAACTATCTGATAATTGAATATAGTTATAATTTAAATAGTCTTACTAAGTGCCAAGGCATTGGATCTTAAATTTAAAATTTCTCCACTTAACTAAAATACTCAACGACTTCACAGTTCTGAAATCATTAAGAGCCAATTAATAGTTTTGTGCTGTGCATATTTTTAATCAACTCATCAATAGTACATTTTTCAAGTGCCAATGATATAGAAACCAAACAGCATATTAGGTCCTTTTTATATATAACATAACTCTCTTAGTTAACTATGCCGTTTCCTGCATGTGAAACCATAATCACATGCATATACACATGACAACTTACCTGGTGTTACAAATGGAAACATAATCTTATAGTAATTATTTCCACCACAATTTTTTGTGCTTTTTCACATATCATAATCATGTAATGGTGCCAGCAGTTTAAGATAAGTAATGGGCAGTTAAAAAACAAAACCTTCACAACTTCACCTAGGGAATGATGCAATCTAAAAAACTGATCTCTACATAAAATGCATTAGAACAATAAATATATATCTTTAAACACTATCATTAGCCATAAATATTAGTTCAAAATATTCTTGGGTATTCTCTCACAAAATTTATAGCCTAATGTAGAAATAGTTTATCCATGTTCTTTAGAGATTTCTGTCATTTATAGAAAATTCTAAATACTTCTGTTGAGAAAACTAGAAAAAGCCAACTCGCTGAGCAATTTTTAATTCATTTTCCTAAGTGAATGTTTTAGAAAAAATGTTTCAGAGTAAATGCAGAATACTGGTTTCTATACTTTAGACTTCTGTTTCTTACATGAATAACTATACATAAAGACTGTTTTATCACATCTCTTCCTAGTGTGGTTTTCTTTTTTGAGCTTAATAGTTCCTGCCTTCATTTGGTATGAAGAAAAACTATAGGTTTGTTTGTTTGTTTTTTCCTGTTTTAAAAATGTCATTAAGAGGCTCCAAACTTGAATGGAGTTCTCCTTCTTCAGCAGGTAATTGTTTGATCTGTCATGTCAAAAATAAACAAGCCCACCTAATAATCTGCCATATGTGATAAAGGAAAAAACAACTTCTAAAATACATTCATTCACTGAATTGTTCAAATATCTTTCTCTTAGAGTCATCCATCTGGCAGGACCCATAAATATATTTAAGCCACTTATATAGGTCAGCTAATATGGGTGATGCTTTTTTAAGCACCATCTGACGAAGCACATTCTGCATTTTGCTAACAAAATTACAGTACAAAATAATATTTTAATCAACCACAAAGAACAATAATAGATCTGACTGCTGGGCTGATAATCGTCTTATCACACCCTGTGAAACCTAGCTCTAATATTTGACGGAGCCTCCATTACTTGGCAGCCCATTCTAAAAAAGGCCAACAATGGAGAGAGAATGAAGTGGAGTGTGCAGGACCTCCGTATCTACATAAAAGAGATTAGAGGCGACAGCGGTCCATTTTACAGCTCAATCATATTGTGTTAGCATGCGCTTAGCCGAGCGCGGACGAAATTGAAAGAGAAATAAAAAAGAGTCAGGCAGATAGGAACCAGAAAAGCGAGGCATGAGCAATTTCCAAGGATATAAAAGGATGCTAATGGTGGGGCCCTGTCATTCTTAAAAAGGGCTATTAGGGCACCATCATCTGTTCTGGTGCCCTTATGCTCCTTCAACTAAAGTCAAGCATTTTCTAAAGCCCTTGTGATCTTTTTGCTTCTAGAGATAAAGTATGGTCATGTTTCAGAACAACACACTTTCCATTTATGTGATTTATTAAAGTAAGTCAACTAATTCTATTTACTGATAAAAAAAAAACCCCACTCCCTATGTATTCTTCTTCAATATTTGCTTTTGTTGAATTTGTCACTTTTTTATGTAGCAAAAGCAAGTATACAAAAGTACCTTCCCAGGAGTGCAGAAAGGCTACTGATCTGATCTTATATGCTAAACTTAATTTTTAAAAAGTGTGTGTGTCTGTGTGTGTGTGTGTGATTCCACAAACTGAGAGCAGCATAAAGAGAGCAAAGGTTTGGATTTTAGTATATTTAAAAAAAAGATTTCACTTTAGTTTTAACAGAAGCATTTTTTTTTAAAAAAGCAATTTTGAAGTGAAGATTAAGACAGGTGAAATTTCAGTTCTGATTTGGCTTTAATTCCAGCTCTGACCCCGGTTATGAGGACTAGGTCATGGTATCAAAAACACATTTTTACTTTTATCAAGGCAGAAATGAGACTTTAATCTTTATATTCTCTTTGGCTTTACCCCCTCCCCATCCCACGCTCCATGTTGCTGCCGTGCCCAGGCTCCCCTGAACCCGGGTATATAGACCAGCACGCTGGTATCACAGCATCTTTTACTTCTACCTCCAAACACTGCATGGCACACTTACTGTTATGAAATTTAAAAGCATTTCAGTGAATTCGTGTTTTGCTAATCCCTCTCTGAAAAGCCAAGATACTCCTTGCAATTATTTAAAGCACCCTCCGGGTATCACGGAAACCAGAGCTGTGAATCATCACTGCAAAGTAACCTCCTCTGGTATTTGCTGGGGAGAGAGAATAACGTCAGCCCCTACCAATTCTAAGCCTCAGCTTAAGACTGAACACATAATCGTATAGCAATTGTTTCCACCACTGGAAATGCTGTTACTCATAGTTATTTAAAGTTACTGTCTTCACAAAGGTCACCAGAGCCCCTTTACTGTGACAAGTTCCTCTGTAAGCTGACATTTCTACTTAGATACACAACTGGACCCACAAATTTATCACTGACTTTTCCTCACCAGAGAGCCGCAGAAGGAGTTGGTTGACTTTTCTTGATCGTTATTATGGAACGTCTGTACAATAACAAAATATGGGCTTAACAAATTTCTTAATTCAGGGAGAACTTGGGCAGAATTCTCTGAAATAATGGGCGGTTTGGAGTCAGAGTGACATAGCCTTTTATGCTGTTGCTATTCATAACACTATCATTTTAATTTTGAAATAATTCTTTCAAAGGTAGTCAACTGGGGGACTAAACTATCCTGATTCTATTCCAGGAAGCAATGTTGAATGTGGGCTTTGAAGGCTCTGGATACATTTGTGAACTTGTGCAAGTGTTTTTACCTCTCTCTGCCCCAGATCTCCCTATCTTTGAATTAAGGATAATAATATCTGATTCCTGGGTTAGAACAATGGGTCTCAACCGGGGAAGAGGGGCATGATTTTGCCCCCCAAGAGGACATCTGGCAATGTGTGAAGACATTTTTGTTTGTTACAACTCAAGGATGCTAATAGGTAGAAACCAAGGATGTTGATAAATACCCTACAAGGAACAGGACAGGCCCCATAACAAAAGATTATCTGGTTCCAAACATCAGTTGCATCAAGACTGAGAAACCCTGGGTTAGAATAATGTTATTTTAAATCTGTGAGTATGTAAGTCTGTGTACGTGTGTGTGTGGATAAATGTAAATGATATAATATATATTGATTATTTTTAAAAGTTATCTGTGGACACTTCAACAAATCTTAGTTTTGTTTCTTTCTAAAACCCTTCATAACACTTTCCTTCCAAAAAAGTTTTCATACACTGTTTAGGCAAATTCTGGCTGTTTCCACCGCTACAGCTTCCAATGTCTTACCATCTTTTAGCATATTCTATTTCTATTTTTATTGCTTTTTCTAAAAACCTGATAGAATGATTACAATCCAAATGCAAATCAGCTATCCACACAATCAAATTCTCATCTTTCTTTTAGACGTAGTGACCCTTGTGGAGGTATCTCTTAAAGAATACACTCCAGCTCACCTATTTAACTAGTTTTGACTTAATTTGGGGTGCTTTATTAGCAAACAGTGTAAGACAAAGTAGCTGGTATAATACAGAGTGATGTTTAAATTAGTTTACAATTTGCTTGGCCTCATCTAGAACTGCAGTGAACAAAGCCATTCAGAAATGTCAGCTGTGTTCCCAAGCACTGTAACAAATTGTCGCCTGAACGCTGCACACCTAATGACTTCAAATTAGCTTCACTGCGATATCGCCTGACAGTTCGTTACGACTGTTAGCAACATAGCTGGCGTATCATGACCAATAAATTGGTTTCAGTGTGGGCTGGGAAAGGGACTTCCATCAATTTGATTAAAGAAATTACTGTAGCATTCAAAGCATAAAGACAAACTAGTTTAAGGAGACAGAAATAAGTTCACTGTACCAAAGAAACACGGCTCACTGTCCAAAAATTTGTTTGTAAACTATTTGAAGATCAAAGCTCAAACAAACAATAATTCAAGTAGACTACTACAATTCTTAAACCTTGTGATCAGGTATATGTTCACTGATCTAAGGACAAGTCTGGAGAGAAAAATAATTGGATACTTTAAAATACTACTTTTGGGACTTCCCTGGGGGCGCAGTGGATAAGACTCTGCACTCCCGATGCAGGGGGCCCGGGTTCGATCCCTGGTCAGGGAACTAGATCCCAAATGCATGCTGCAACTAAGAGTTCGCACGCCACAACTAAGGAGCCCGCCTGCCACAACTAAGACCCAGCGCAATCAAATAAATAAATAAATAAATATTAAAAAAAAAAAAACCTGAAATACTACTTTTAAGGCACCATATGAGAATATTTACAATGTCAATTGAACATTTATTTTCATAATTTATGTATAAATTCATGGTAAATATCTAATTGTAAACCAAAGCAATATGCAAATATGAAAAACAATTCAGTATAAATCACCACTACAAACAACAAAATAAGTGATTTTTAAAAGGAAAAAAGGTATCTAGACTACTCCTGACAAAAACTTTTTTTTATTACGATATTATAGCTTTATTTAGACTTTAGGAAGCTAAGATAGAGTAAGTTCAGGAAGTTGTCCCATTGGCAGGCCAGGCAGGACTTATACCCAGGCTGTCTGCCTTAAAGCCCCCAATTCATAAACATTTATTTAAAGTGAAAAGAAAAAAACAGAAGTATTTCCTTAGGAGAAAACTCGGACTTTTTAAAAGAATAAGGAAATATTTTAACAAGTTATATTCTCTTTATCTTAGGTTGGCAATAGTACCTTCATATGCGAAAAAATAATTAACAAGCATTCAAGATGGTAGTTATAAAAATGGCATATGATTCTATTAGGACCAAGAAAGCACTAAATTAAGTATGACAAAAACAAATGTAAAGGTTTAAAAAAATCCTAATGAACGGGAATTCCCCGGTGGTCCAGTGGTTGAGACTCTGCGCTTTCACTGCCAATGGTTCGGGTTCAATCCCTGGTTGGGGAACTAAGTTCTCACAAGCCGTGCAGTGTGGCCAAGAACAATCAATTAATTAAAAAAATACAAATAAAAAAAGTAAATTAAAATAAATAAATAAAATTTAAAAATCCTAATGAGAAAATTGTGAATTTGCCTAAATCAACATATAAAGCCTAGGGAATTAATGGCAAACTTTTCTTTTTCATTTCAGAAAAGGTACCTGGAATATGCTTCGCCCATCCAATGATAACCACCAATTCTCGATCGGCCAAGTCGCACAGTGTAGTGAGGGCTTTGATGTCACTGTCGGGAACAGTAGGGTCAGGCATGGCATAGATCTTCTCCGGTTCAGCCACCAATAAATGTGAGACAATCTTGTTATCTGCAGAATCAGACCAGAGCACTACAAGATCACTAGTAGTATCATCCCTCTTTCACACGTTCTAAACTAGGTGGTATTTTGAGCAAAAACAAAAAACAAAACAAAAATATCCCTCAAACACCTATAATCAACCCCAAATATTCCATTTACGGTTCAACATATATATACTAAACAGTGTTCTGGAAAACCCATAGCAGTTGTAATAGTTCTTTGTTTCTTCTGGGCTTTATCTGCCTTTGCTGGAATGAAGCATCTGTCCTGCAATGAAATTTTTTATAGCAAACAGATAAGAGAAGTTAGATGCTTTCTGGGTCTGCTCTTTGATTCTTAGGTGGGATCTGGGGAAGCAGATTAAATAGCATACAAAAGCTTTAAAATAAATATCCATATAAACCATTGAAATATAGAACATAATGTAGGAGGCAAAGAACTCCTACTGCCCATAGACATAATGGGCATGAAAGTCATTAACTGTCCTAATTCCTTTAAAGAGGAGCAAAGGTCAGAGCCCTTCTGCCGGGGTGAATTACTGACTGTATAACTCTGTCTCAGTGGGATGCATTCAATATGAACGTCTTGCCTTTCTCCCCCTCCCCACATACCCAGCCCATCTTCCAAATATAGCCAATGTCAGTTTCCAGAAAAATACTCCAACTTAAATGTGACCGTATTTCCACTTTGGAGCGTCTAATACTTTAATCCTCTATTTTCATCTGTTGTCTTTAGCTCATTCTCTGGCTCAGATTTATCTGTCTGAAATTTGTGATATATGTTTTTAAAATCCTTCATAAAATAAACACTAGAGACAAATGGAAAGCATCACATCAAATGTGTTTTATCGCTCAGGGCCATGTGAGAGTTTATGGAAGGGGTTATAAAGCCTTGCTAACGGAATGATTTTTCTTGTTGGCCCCATTTTCAATTTCTACATGTAGCTTTAGATTTGATACTTTCTTCTAAGTGAGGAAATACAAATAGGTAAGAATAAACTCAGATATTTCAACGTCTGTGTCCTATTACTCTAGAAAACTAGGGTATTAAATGGGATCTTTGTGAGCCAAGTCAAAGGTTCCTCTACGTTTACTAGACCATTTGCCTTTCCCTATACATTTTTAACTTTTTTAACTCAAAATGAAAAGACTTCATATACCTTAGAATTGAAAACATAGTTCTTTTTTTGTCTGCTGTAACAACATAACAAGGATACTTATCCAAGCTATAATTAGTAATTTTTTGATAGAGTTTAAAATTTTTACTACTATGACTGCCACATGAATTCTGTTCACTTCAAATTATCAACAGATAACCATTCAATGGCAGTAATATTCAATTATTATCAAATTAAAAATACAGATTTGGGAGGAAGTATTCCCAAATATCATATTTTCTAGAAAAGAAATTAAAATCAAATAGAGATTCTTTTTTTTTTTAATTTGTAGGATCTGAAGAGAATGACATTTGTTTCTCGTATATGCTATCGAAACAACACCCTGTTTTTTAGCTACGCTTGGAAAAGTTTCCACTTTCATTGCTCTGACAATGCAGCAAAACCTGTCAGCAACTACTAGATCCTCAGGATTAGAAGAAAATGCAGTAATAAAGGGTACAAAAATGTAACGGAAGGAAATCGTGATTCGAGTTCTTTTAGTACAGGGAAAACGCAACCTGTTTTACCCAAGCCACTGGATACTTGACTGGAGGGGGTCAGAGAAATTTGGTGGAAGCTTAGAAATTCCTATCATTCAGAAAATGGAATAGCCGGCAGCACTGTTTCTAGGTGAATCTTATTTAATGTTTCCCTAATTAGAATCAATAGAACCCAATTTTCATTCTTGGGCTTTTGTAGTACACAAACAATCAGTCAGGCTCCAGAAATCTCCCCCAGACACTTTCTGAGCAAAGCCCATGCCTAGTCTCTGACAGGATCTGAAAATTAAGTTTTATAAATGTTTGTTACCAAAATACACTAATTGGATAGACTAAGGAAAATTAACACAGAGGCCTTAAGATAATGAGTAATGATTTATTAGGAGTCCTCTTTTATCTCAGACAAATGGAGCTCATTGAAATTGCTGTAATCTTCTTAAAGGTACTTGACAAGCCTCTTCCCCATTTCTCAGGTTTCCGCTGAAAACCATAGATGTTTCTTTATCCATCCTGTGGACTTACGAATGGGCTGGTGCTCATTTTTCTCTCGGTAGAGGATATCATCAATGGTGTCAGTCGACTTCGTATAAAATGAATGAGAAATGGCCAGTCTGGATATTAGTGAATTCAGGAAAACGAAACCTCTAATGAAATTAAACATGAGTGTTTATTGCATTTTATTGTATTATCAGAAAGTTTTTTTATTCTAATGTGCAAAATCTGCTTAATGCAGTCCTAGATTGTATTTGCAGAATGCCAAACAGCTTATGCAGGCTGAGGAGAAGATGCCAGATTGGACAATTGAAGGTATAATCAACATAATGTTTTTTGGAAAGGCAAAAGGAAACCATGCCATATGTTCACTTAAGCTCTAATTTTATGTAAAACTGGTTGTTTTTTCCTTTGACATAGCTAAAATGTCCTTTCATTTACAGTTCAGGGTCTGTTTTATGTATTTAACAGACGCCCATATGCTCACACGCATGATGCATAACAGCGACCCCTCCTGGAGAATCTGAATGAGAAGAGGACACTTTTTCTCTTCCCTTGAAAGCAGATCAGAAATTACCCATGTCTTTTCTAGAACTGCTATAGCTGCAACTTCCTCTGGTGAGGGCTGGTTGTGTCTTCTGAGACAGAGACAGCTAAATGTGAGAATTGTTTCCACCAAAGCACTTTCAGTGCCTCGTATAAACTCTATGCATAAACATCCTAAAATGTTAGCCCTTTTGCACTACAGCCATGAACTGATTTTTCAGAAACTGGAACACAGTTAACTGCCTCAGTCTATATTCTAGCTCTTTTTAGCTAGACAAAGAGAATGGGGTTTGCATTTTAGCTACATACCTACCATCGTTTCAAATTGCAGCCGGGCATTATCAAACCATGGGCTTTTTAAAAAACACTTCATAATGCCCATAAGGGCATCTGAAATGGAACCACCAACCTATGCTTGTTATCAGTAGGGCCCATCCTTGTTTTAATCTATTGCTAGCGAGTGTGTTAACCTTCTATAGCTCTAAATTAATGAGGCTCCTAATGTATTTTCATTGGGAGGTTGAACAAACTCATTTAGCTAGTGAAAACTACAAAAATCACTTTCTTGTGAAATCTGAAACTAACAGCTCCAATGAACTAATGATCACGGTACGATCCATTTTATGTACCTCTGAAAATAAAGATAACCCGTAAATGTAAAATTCGCACTATATAAGCTACGCCTTGGTATGCTTACGCTTCCACAAAATGACTAGGTGAAAAAAGGTAGAGGGGGAGAAAACCATAGGAAAAAAAGATAATTAGTTGAGTTGTTGCTGCCCTTCAAAGGCAATCCTTGGGAATAAAGCCACATCTCCCCACCCCCGCCAACAAAGAGAAGTCTCGTTGGAGTCAGTAGGAATGGGCATGCCAAAACTGATGTACCTAGAGCCAGCTGGGAGGATGTCATGTACTGGAAAGCCAGACATGGCTGCTGTACTTACATGGCTTTTTGGCTGGCTGAACCAACTGAGGGTTCAGGTATGGGCTGTTCTCCGCATCTATTCTGCGCTTGTACTTCTGCCGACCTCCACGTACTCTGTCAAGACGCACTCCTGTGGGGAAAGACAGGCACTTCCTTACTGTTGAGGTAACTATCTTTGAGACCAATCAAATACATAGAGAGTATCATCCAAGGGTGCTAGGTAAACAGAGAGTAGATTGCAGAAGGGTCCAGGGGAAGTAGAGGAATGTAAAAAAGCGATGGCTAAACCAAGACTGCCACAGGTTGGAAACCAAACCTGGCAGAGATGACCAAGCTGAAAGACATTTATGCAAGGCCATCAGAGTCATCTACATACCAAAGGAAAGGCACCTTTCCTTGAGAATTAATACAAAGAAACTGGAATTTGGTGCTAACACAGTTTCTCAAATTAAAGACATTGGCAATGTGTATCCGCTTCATCAGTCACCCCTGAAAGCTCAATGTGTGGGCTTGAGTAGATCAGTAGACCCAGAGCTGTTCAAGCCACCCCGGTCTATCAGAGGACTCCACGTGGACCTGTGGAACTGAATTGAGTTGAAAACCCCTACATGTTGTAGAGAGCTGGAACCCCACTACACAAGATGAGACGCAAGGATCGTTCCCTGTTCTAAGTCAACATGTCTCAGAAGGAGCATGTTCCTTACATTGTGGCACACGTTTGTATTTTCCTTCAAATGAGAGAAAACTGAGAGCAGGTCTGGACTGAACGCAGGTCAGAAGGAGGAGATTCCTGAAAGAATTCAGGAGGCTAGAATGGCGAAGGAGGGATTTGTTAGGAGGGCAGAGATGAAGCGTGAAGCTAGAAAGTAGGCAAAAGTAGACTGGCATTTAGTAATACTTTTTCCCCATGAGTGATGGACTGGGTCAAGATTCAGGGAGGTTTTGCTGGCAGTGGATCTATAACATTAAGGAAAGGGGCAAAAGGGAAAGAAAGGGATTAAAAAGAAAGAAATGTTTCATTTACATGGGGCAGTGGGGAGGGTGCTTGTTAATAACGTGGTTTCCAGTCTGTAATTGTAAAGTTTAGGACAGAAACTTATAAATCTTTATCAAATAAAGAGAAGATTACTTGGGAGTAAGAGAAAGATGAGATTCGCTTTGTGGTCTTATATTGTACCTTAATTGATAAGACAGTATTAACATTATCCATTAATAAATTCACAACCAAGTAATTCATTGTACATATTTTGGTATTTCTCAAACTGTTCAGAAGATAGATTTGGTTTAACAGTATCCTCAGTATTGTTATTTTACTGAAGGCCCTCTCAGAGCCTTTAACATGCAACTAACTCTCAAATAAAACTCTCAGAGGGAGATACAGCCTATGCAATGTTTTGCAAACCAATTTAACCAAGGATCCTGTTTTGGGAACATTTGTTAATATCACGTGGAACAGGTGAGTTGTGGTGTAACTGAATTATATGAAACAGTTTGGGAAAGGCTGATGTATTTCTATGTGAATCCTGAAGGTGAATATATACTCATATGTTAAAGATGACTATCAATCCATGAGCTAAAGAAAAATATAACTTTTCATATTATCTTAATATTACTACTTTAAGAGTTGATTTCCTTTTAGTGATACACACAAACATACACTTGGTTCTAGATAAACCCTGAAATGTCAAACTGAAACATCAGAGCAGAGTTTAAGTGATATCAGGAGACAACTTCAAGAGCAAGTAAGTAGGTTTAGACAAACAAATATCAAAAACCAAAGAGCTTAGGTACAGTCTCTAAGTATTCAATGAAAATAGAGTGCTTGTGAGTCACGAAGAAACATTTCTTGACTGCTGCTTTTAGAGCAATTTTGCGCCTAGAGTTCCATTCCTTCGTTTATCTAATTTCTAATGTTCTATTTTTATTGTGTCTATATTTAATTTACTAAAGTTTAACACCTTCCCCCTTTTCCCCCCCTTTAGTCATGTTTTGTCTTTTTTCATTTCTTTCTTTCTCCAAGATATTTTTCCAGTTTATATAATGTGGTCGCATTTTGTCTGCTCATCTGAGATCCAGTCAAATTTGTTTCATCATAAGAATTTTAAATTTTTCATTATAAGAGTTTAGAAAATTAAAAGCATATATAACTAAAAGTGGTATCATAACACATTTGGCATCCAGCTCCAACACAATGTGAACATTAATGTGATATGATTAGAGGTGTGAAGAGAAGGCAGGATGAAACAAACAGAGAGAGAGAAAGACAATGACAGACGAAGGCTAAAAAAAGGAGGAAACATTTAAAAATAACTCTGAAATTGTTAGAACCAAGAAAGCCTGACATACACACACTACTATATATAAAACAGATAATCAACAAGGACCTACTGTACAGCACAGGAAACTCTACTCAGTACTCTGTAATGATCTGTATGAGAAAAGAATCTAAAAAAGAGTGGATATATGTATATGCATAACTGACTTACTTTGCTGTACCACAGAACTAATTCAACACTGTAAATCAACTATACTCCAATAAAAATTTTAAAAATTAAAAAAAAAAACCAAGAAAGCTCACAGAATGCATCTCAATTAGGTTTGTAGACTCCAAAATTTGCTTTTGGTGTCTGTCAGGGCATGAGTTCACCATGAGCAATATAGCCTCACATGCCCAAATACTGAACAATACACTATGTATTTTCCAACACAGGAGTCAGAGCTGGTGAGTTTCTGACAATGGATTTCGTCTATCCTGAAGGCCTATGGAAGAGGATCGTGGCTGAAAGATTGGATTCAAGGTCTTGGCTGGAAGCAATTCTGACACAGTTATATCACACTAAAGCCACCAATCAGCTTAGCCAACTGGCCCAAGTTATGGGAGAAGTGCAACACTGAAAACTAGTTATTAAACATCATGAAGAAAAAAATACATATACTTGATTGACAGAATTTTTATTATGCATTATGGGATATTTTTTGTATTTCTAGGAATAGATCCTTTAAATACTGTGAAATAATTTTATTACTGTGCATTTCCTTTCAACTTTGAACAATGAATTACTGAAATATTCATATTATTTTTACGTGCTCCTCCAAAATCTAAAGGAGTGTTCTCACTCTTATGTTCATTCTCGCTTTCTCTTTCTCCTTTTCCCTCTTCTTCTCGCTTTCTTCCCTCCCCCTCACCTCCTTTCAGTTTGTGGGTAGATAAACTACTATCTATCCATCCATCCATCCATACCATCTACATATCTATCCAGTTTCTAAATATTCAAGTACTTTTTTACCAAAGCCATCATTTAACGCTTTCTTTACTTCCTAAAATAAAGATCAGTTGGACAAAGCACTCTTTTATGATTTATAACTTTATGTATATGGTATTCAGTAGATGACTGTAGAGGGAAAAAATTAGATATTAATACTACATAATTAACAATTAATACAATTATGTAGCGAAAGTTGATGGGCAGTCAATATACAGAAAAACTGTTCCTGCCAAGTTTAGATAACAATTAATGGTAAAAATTTCTAGAGTCGATATATTTTAAAAGATCATAATAACTTTTATGTGAAATTTTTATTCCCATTTTAGGGGGTTAAAAGTAGGCAAATATCAACAATTTCAAGTAAAAAATATTTATACTGCTTTTAATCTCTTTTCAAAATCTGGAGAATCTTCTTTTTATGCATCTTCTAGTGATATGATGATAATGATAATGATTTAGTTTAGCTGACTTCATACTCAGTGAAATGTCTGAACTCAAATCCTAGTAACACACCTGCAACTACTTCTACATCATACTAAAATTATTCATCAATTTATTCAGTTCTGTTGGAGAAAAAACATAGTCAGTAAAACCAGTTTTTTTTTCCCCCAAGGACAATCATATAACACGGAAATACACAAGTGACATAGGTCTCAAAGTTAAATCAGCCCAAACTATGTGTTCAAACATGTGGACCCAGCTTCTTTATTTGTGCATCTTTGAAAATAAACAGATGTATTCATCTGAGTCATAATAATATATGCACTGAAACTTTAATAATGTTATATTAAAGAGTCTGATAAAACAATACTATACAGATATCATTAAGAAGTCTATTTTCACATATATACGCTACTATGTATAAAATAGATAACTAATGAGAACCTACTCTATAGCACAGGGAACTCTACTTGGTGCTCTGTGGTGACCTAAATGGGAAGGAAATCCAAAAAAGAGGGGATATATGTATACGTATAGCTGATTCACTTTTCTGTACAGCAGGAACTGACACAGCAGTGTAAAGCAATTATACGCCAATAAATAAATAAATAAATAAGTCTATTTTCAGTATATTTCTAGTTTTAAAGTTTTTCCAGAAAAATGTTTCCAACTGTAATAATATAATAATTTATTCCTAAATATTATATGAAGAACATGGAAAAAAGTAAGGCATAGTTTGCAAATCAGAATGGTTTCTTTCTGGCTCTTTCATTAACAAGCTCTGTAAATTTTGTTGAGTTCCTTAACCTGTTTGCTTTTCCAAATATAAGATGGATATTAAGACAATAACCTCCCTGGTGTTTTGCTTTAATGATCCAATTATATTAATATAAGGTACTAATATATTTGGCTATTATACTAATATGCTAATATACTTGGATATTATACAAATGCATTATTAAATATCTTATAAACTTTAAAATCCCAAGGAAATTGCCATTATATCATTATTTTGTTGAAATATTACTATATTATTTATTGAAATATATTTTGCATCGTGATCATTTATTGAAAATCTACCCCCATGGAGTGTGACAGTCTACCCTGCCTCAATTCTGTAGGTAAACACATTTGAGGTATGATTGAATGGTAAGATAATACAAAGGATAAAACCGAAATAATGACATTATTTGATGTCTAAGTGATTACAGAAATATTTGGTATCCCATTCTATTTGCTGCTCATCCCTGTCGCTAATAATATCATTTAGAGTTTATTTTAGAACAGATACAGAAACTAACCCAAAGTCTATGAAAAAGAAAAATGCTATCTCTGAGTTTAGCTAGAAACACACAATACAAAGTTAAGTAGAGAATTGATAATTATCCAATTAACCTAATACATTTCATTGAAAAGTCTCTATTTTCAGCAGAAACAAACAAAAAACAACAACAGTATTTACCATCAGGACCTGGAAAATCCAGATTTGCCAAAAACAAACATCAATCTAATCCAAATATTTCCACTTACAATGGCAAAGCCTGTCTCTCTACATCTTTACAATCTTAAATACAAACAATTTCTGTTTGGACTCCACTTGTAAACCATTTTTGAAAAACTTTAAAAAGGAAGATTTCTCCCAGTAAATAAGATACCCACAATGTTCAATATTTGACAGGATTTGAAGTTAATTAAGGCAAATGGATTTTCTATTCATGTGGAGACTGCCATTACCCCTTTCGTTTTTTAAATAAAAAATTTTAATAGTTGACATTACCTACCAAACAGAAGGCTTCACATCGCTTTTTCTATCAAATACTGCATGTGCCTACATTGCCACAAGGGAATCACAAATCTCATAAGTTGTCAGAATTGACAAAATTGAGGAAGAATAGGGCAAGAAGGAAAAAAACAAAACAACAAAAACCGCTATGAGGCACATAAATGCCAAAAGAAGTAAAACAGTTCAGCACAAGGCCTTCTTAGGTCAGCTAATTTTAAGTCTACATTTTATGCCCAAATGCAAATTTTTACATTATTATATAGTCCAAAGACAAAAGTATTTTTCACATTTTTAATAGCACAAAGTCATTTCATAGGATAATAAAAGATCTCTCCTTCAGAGAATTACACAAGGCCATCCTAGCCTGCTTCGCTATATTAAAGACAAGCCTTTTTATAACGTTGTTCTTAAACAAAGGTTTGCTAAAAACGTTAATTACATAGACCCCTGGAATACTTAAGAAAGATGCAAATAGTCATATTAAAGTAATGATACTTTTTTAAAAGACAGTGAAATAATATTATAAAAGATTAGTGACTTTAATGACTACTAAATAAATAGTTGGATTATTTAAATGTTATCCAACACGACTTGTAATTGAGGATGAGGAGCAGCCTGGGAAAGTAAAACTTATGACGCAAGAAGGTGAAGAAGGTGGGAACGTTCTCCTCCACGATGTCTCTGGTACTGCGGCTCCCTTTGCTGCGGAAGGGAATCCGGCTCTTTCCGTTCAGGAAAAGAAGTACCTAGAAGCGCCCTTGAATTTGCCTGAGATTTCTGTGAGGGAACCATCATAAACAGAGGGTGGAGAAAATCCCTTTGAGGGGCTGTAGGAAAGGAAGCAAAGGCAGATCGGCAGAATCAAGACACAGCGGCGAGAATTTTAGTGGCAGCCTGTGATGGCATTCTTCCTCGTAACAGCATCCTTACAGAGAGTACCAGCTTTACCTAGAGTATTTGTGCGTATTTATAGGTACCCCAGTAAAGGGATGAGTGAAAATTATTTGTACATTGACGCAAATACTCCAGGGAGAATCTAACCATATTAAATTCTGGAGGATCATGAGAGACAATAAAACACACCAAGCCCTAGTTATCTTCTCTTACTATTATTGCCCTTTCTCAAAATAGACAGTGATACTGTTCAACATGGCTTCATGATTTCGTTCCTTTCTTCCTATCTCAGCAAACTTTTGACTCCTGATATCTGCATCTCCTGAACAAGCAATGTCTTCATTGATAGTGGAATGACTTAATCTCTGTATGAAGTGTCTTGGAATCAACCAAAACACCCATTGGTTATTGAGAGCTGCTTCTATTCCAGGCAATGGGTTAATTGTTTTACGTACATGAACACATTTAACACTTACAGCAATCCTATGAAGCAGGTGCTATTATTATCCCATTTTACAAATGAGAAAACTGGAACTGGGAAGAGGCTGAGCCAGGAGTGGCAGCTGGAGACCACGGCTGCAGAGCCCACGTTCTCAAGCACTATGTTTATACTGCTTCTCTGTCATCAAATTCTATTTTTGGGAAAGAGCATGTGGTATAGACTCCAAAAGCAGAAGCACGGGCAGATAAAACCCAATTACTGTGGTAAACAATACTCGCACCCTGATAGGGGGTGCATGCAAAGAGCAAGGCAGAATGATGAACTAGCACGAGGAGAGAGGAATACTTTTACTCCGCTGAAGGGCTAGGCATTTTGCATCTATGACTCTATAAAGCGTCTCCACTTAGAAGAAGTTTATAGCTATGAGACTGTTGGCAAACCAAAAATGATAAAAAAGATTCAGTCAGTCTGCTTTTCTCTTGAGGCAGGGACCCAGAGATATTCATTTCCTCGCTCCCTGTTCCTCTTTAAAATGTCACTGAAATAAGACAAGGACTGTTTTGCCAGGGCCATGGAGGCAAAGCAACATTCTGGCTGAGTTTTACAGTTTAGAAGGAGACCCCGATGGCAGCTTTTCAGTTAGACACCTTGACGAATGGTTACATTTACTTCCGCTGAAATAGCATGACAACAATTCAGGAACTTTGGAAATAGCTTGGTTGCATGTGGAAGCACTATAAGATCTGCTGAAATAAAAGGGAAAAATCACACAGGGAGAGAAAATGCATATCCATTAGGCGGGCTTTTTTTTTTTTAACTGAGTCCTCAGTCACTAAAAGAGATAAAAGCCAGGACTCACATTAAAGCTTCCTTGCTCTACAGATGAATTAACAATTAGCAAAGGGAAGTCTTTCATTTTGGTCTCTTGGTAGCTATCTGGACTATTAAACATGTGAGGCTTGCATAGAAAATTACAAAGGCTTCCCTCTGTTTCAGATTCAAGCTGCATCCAAAATATATTTGTAGGTTTCTGTGCACAGGACATAGCCACAAAGAAGTCTCTCCTTCTTTTTTTTCAAGGTGTGATTCACTGCTCTTGGCTGGTTCTGAGGCGTATGTGCTAAATTTATAATCTGGCTGAGAGCCGAAATCAAAATCATAGAAAACTGAAAAAGACATAGTTTACAAAATATTTTGCAGGGAAAATATTATTCCACCAGGGGTCCAGTTGCTTCATCTGAAGCATGGAGCCCTAATCTATGACACATACAAGTACAAATTAAGTCATCTGCAACAGGTGACAAGTTTTAATTGAATGTCTTCTGTCTGCAATTCTGACAAAAGGTGAATAGAAATAAATGGGTCTTGGCAAGACGGCTCTGAGCCTTACAATACCCAATATCTCATTATTTTTAAACAGCTATCTATAAACTGATGCTGACAAGCCTTGAACCTTTTATTTCTGCTCAAGATGAGGTGGCTGTGAAGGGGAGAAAAAAAAAAAGGAAAGAAAAAGGGGCATCCAGAACATTACATTAAACATGCAATACCTACCATTATCACTTCCCCAATGTAATTAAAGGAAATCTCCTATTCAAAAGGCACTATTTCTTACTTTGCTTGATGTCAGAGAGAAAGAGAAAGAGAGCGAGCGAGCGAGTTTGCTTGGTCTGTATTTGCTAAACATAGAGACTGCCTTTAAAGAAAAAAAAGAAAATCTTCCCTTTCTTTCTCTTTTGCCTGTTAAAAATTTCATAAACTATTGAAAGAGATACTGCGGTGACTTAAACCTATCTGAACTCTATTTTGTCTGGTTACTATTTAATACTGGTGACTCTTCCCTTTATCCTTTTCGAAATTGCCTTCTCATGTGAATAAAGTTGTGAATTAGTGGGTAAAGACATGAAATGTGGTTGCACATCACCATCAGGAAAAGTGATTCTACTAATTCACAATTAAATGTGACACTGGCAGCAATAAGTTTAACACAATAATAACAGTAATAACGGTGCACAGCACCCCATGGGGATGCTCTGTAAACAGAAGCAAAAATATTATTTATGCAAAATTCAATGCCCTGTAAAAATGAATTAAAAATGAAATCAACCAGGCTGGTTTATAAGTTGTGGGTTGAAAGTCATAGTCACTGTGTTTCATCCAATGGAAAGGAATGCAGTGGAGTTTAGTGAACAAAAAAACCACACGTGGATTTCAAAGAGAATATAAGTAGTGGGAGAAAAAAAAAAAAAAGGAAATAGGTGACAGAGAAAGATGGTGGTGAGTCTGGAGGTCATTTGGTTTTAGCATGTGTGATTCTAGATCACGTGGGCAACCAAAGTAGAGTTCAGCTCAAAAGAGAAGCTTATGGTCACTTTAGTAGGGGAAAACTTCAAGCCCTGGCCAATTTGTTAGGAACTCAGCACAGTTAATAAAAATGCATTACCAGACTCAAGCAGAAATTCCAAGAGCCAATTCTAAGATACCAAAGTGACACATGGTGTTTAATGAATATTTTTCTGGTGATTATGATTTTGCAAAGTTGAGACTGGAAATAAAGTAAATCTGGCAGAAAGAACATATGTCTGGGTCATGTGAAAAAAAGAATTGTACCAAAAACACAAAATACATAGGAAAAAAAAATCAGTTCAATAGAGATCAAATGTTAACATAACATTAATGTATACACACCCAAATCTCATATCAGTGAGAAATTTTCTTGCGACACTGTGACGTTTATTTCTTATTTCTTGTGACACCGACAGCAATAAGCTTAATACAATAATAATAGTAATAACAATGCACAGCACTCCATGGGGATTCTCTGTGTAAACAGAAGCACAAAGAATATTTATGCAAAATTCAATGCCCTGTAAAAATGAATTAAATATGAAATTAAGCTGGTATTCAAGTAGCTGGAATGAGAGCCATAGTCACTGCATTACATTCAATGGAGAGGAACACAGTGGAGTCCAGTGGCCTCCCTGTAAGGTTTTAGTGGAGTAAACAAGAAATGCCATGGACTGAATGTTTGTGTTCTCCCAAAATTCATATGTTGAAACTGAATCCCCAATGGGATAGTATTTGGAGGTGAGGCCTTGGGGGTGATTAGGTTATGAAGGTGCAGCCCTCATGATGGGCTTAGTGCCCTTATAAAGGAGTTCCCAGAGAGCTCCCAGGCCCTTCCCACCACATGAGGACAACAAGAAGCCTATCTATCAACCAGGAAACCCTCAGTGAACACTGAATCTGCCAGTGCCTTGATCTTGGACTTCTCAGCCTCTAGAACCCTGAGAAATAAATTTCTCTTCTTTATAAGCCACCCAGTCTATGGTATTCTGTTATAGTAGCCCAAATGGAATATAACAAGAAGAAATGAAGGAACATTAAAAAAAAAAAAAGACTCAGCCATAAAAAAGAATGAAATAAGGCCATGTGCAGCAACATGGATGGACCTAGAGATGATCATACTAAATGAAGTAAGTCAGAAAGAGAACGACAAATACCATATGATATCACTTACATGTGGAATCTAAAATACAACCCAAATGAACATATCTACGAAACAAAAACAGACTCACAGACATAGAGAACAGACTTGTGGCTGTCAAGGGGGAGGAGGGCAGGAGGGAAGCATTGGGAGTTTGGGATGAGCAGATGAAAACTACTGTATGCAGGATGGATAAACAACAAGGTCCTACTGTACAGCACAGGGAACTATATTCAGTATCCTGTGATAAATCGTGTTAGAAAAGAATATGAAAAAGAATATGTATATATGTATAACTGAATCATTTTGCTGTACAGCAGAAATTAATACGACATTGTAAATCAGTTATACTTCAATAAAATTTTTTTAAAAAGGAGGAAGTTTAGAGAGATACTCTACAATGGGTTGATTCAAGGTCTAATATGAAATAAAGAAAATACAATGGTTTCCACCCCCTTCTCATCCAAATCTATATACCATTGCTAACCTCCATTCATCTGCCAACTGTGCTGCTAAGTATTTGTGAGGAAAGTTAATGGAGAAAAAGGAAAGGAAACCAAGAGAGAGCATGAGAGCCTGGTCTAAGCCTTGTAGAAATGCAGACATGGAGAACACGCATGGCAGATTCAGAACGCACTGCCAGCTGCCTCGAGTCCACAAGAGCACATTTTCAAGCCAATTAAAATCCAGTTTTCCTCCCCCAAAGTTGACAAATCAGACTGTTGGGGAATTTAAGACCTCGTGAGAAAAACTAGGGTAGAATAATCATGAGTGGCAGTGATCATAAAAAAGCACTTATACATAAATGATATACTCACTAAAATTAAAGACAAATATGAAAAGACTATCAATGACAGACACACTAATTAAGTCATGTTTCCTGTGCAATTAATTTCCATTTATCATCCTTTGATCTCTTGAATATTTCTAGGATCTTCCTTCTAGCTGGTTTCAGCAAGATGACTGTAAATTCAGTTTGAGTTGCTGTAGATAATAGGCATATGAAAAGACTTTTTTAGAAACATCTGGTTTTTAAACCAAACATTTAATGACACTCTTATGTTACTACTCTGAGCATCTTGGTTTTAATACAGTGCTACTCCAGGTTCATGTTTAATTGATATATAATGTTGAAGATTTGGTGGAGAGTTATACATAAGTAAATGTAAACATATCAAGATTTTCAGTCAAGGAAAATAACAATTAGGAAAGTGCTTATTCTGAGGCCAAAAAAGAAAATTGTACATTTAAGTGCTGTGGCAAGGTGAGGTCCATAGGCTGTACTTTTATTCTTAAATTAGGATGTGTCAAGAGTGTGTAAAAAAGAAAACACCAATGACATTTCCAGATGCCAAATAGAGTGGGTCTTGGCTGAGGAAAGCCTGTATCTGTACCAGGTCATAAATTTCCTGAAAGACTTCCCTGTGTGTAGCTGTTACAGGAGGGGCTCGCTGGGAGGTACTGCCAGGATGCTCACAATGGTCCACAAGGCCAGGAAGAATCTTGAAATCCTAAAGGCGCCAAGAAAAGAAAAACACGCTTTTCCAGCCACAAGGCGGCTCAAGGCTAGATGTTGGGAGTAAGTCTCTAAGTGTCACTGCCTCATAGAGAAGGAGGCAGAATTTCCCACGAAAATCTCCTTGCAGTATTCCAAACCACATTTTCTTACTCCTTCCTGCCAACAGGCTTGCTCTCTATTTTTAAAACGTAATCTGGGTTAGGGACCTCCCTGGTGGCGCAGTGGTTAAGAATCCGCCTGCCAATGCAGGGAACACGGGTTCGAGCCCTGGTCCGGGAAGATCCCACATGCTGTGGAGCAACTAAGCCCGTGCGCCACAACTACTGAGCCTGCGCTCTAGAGCCCGTGTGCCACAACTACTGAAGCCCGCGCACCTAGAGCCCGTGCTCCGCAGCAAGAGAAGCCACCGCAATGAGAAGCCCGCATACCGCAACGAAGAGTAGCCCTGCTCGCCGCAACTAGAGAAAAGCCTGCGCACAGCAACGAAGACCCAATGCAGGCAAAAAAAAAAAAAAAAAAAAAAAAATATATATATATATATATATATATATATATAAACATAATCTGGGTTAAACTTAAACTTCCAAATATTTTATTTATTATGTATATTCATAATTCCACCACAAAAGTTGAGGGTTGAGGGCATGGTGAGAAATGACACTCTAACTGAAATAGCTTCAAAGGATCAAAATACAGCCAGATGATTTTGACGTATATTTTAATTGCATGTTGCTTTGTCATGGCCCATGCAGTATATGTCACATGCCTGCCACATAGTAGATACTCAAAAATATTGAGTAAGTGAATAAATCAATTTACAACATGCTTTATAGCCATGTACTAATCAGGTTTTTTTTTGTTTTCATTTGTTTGTTTTTCTTTTGATATTTCTAAATCTGGAATGTATACACAGAAAGATATGGACCTCTTGTCAATTCTCTCAGTAATTCTTGCTTATCATGTCTTTCTTAATGCACTAGTATATTGTAACTTTAGAAAGGTATAGAGAGCTTGAAGGTGACAAAACAGCATGAAGCACTGAAAAAAAAGAGCGTTGCTGAAAGGTAGGACATACGAATTTAATTTTTCAATATTCATCCTGGTAGTGTAAGAGGAAACAGCATTTGATTTGCTGGGAAAACCTCAAATAGATATTAAGAAAAATATACTAATCAGAATTATATTTAGATACTAATTATTGAGCAAGCAAGACCAAGGTCCCTATACTTGGGAAATTTGATAAATGGAGAAAACCATTCTCTTTCCTAGACACTTTGATTACTCTTCTGCCTGGAAGCAGATGAATGAGTTTGATCACGTGTTAAGCTCTCTTCCAGTTCTAAGATTCTATGAATGAAATGGTGTACTTAAAAAGATGGAATTGACCCACAGATTCAGAGTACAACAACTGCCTTGGCAGTGGGAAACATCAACATACTTCATATCTTAAATCAGGAAGACCAAAGCCAAATGGATAGCATTAATGAACCAGAAGAGCAGAAAGCTTTCTGGCACAGGCCTCAGCCTTCCCCTCACACTGACCTTGGCCAAATGCATTTCCTTTTGTTCTTGACAACAATACAGCAAATAAAGTGCCCATGTTTGAAAAACGCTTCTAACTTATTACTGCATTAGGAAAAGATCAATGCCTGTTGCATATGGCTGTGGAGACTGAAGGATGGAAAATTAGGAACAGCTTTAGATTTGTGGGCATTTTACAACATAGAGACTAGATTATGCTAAGGAGAGGAGAATATGACCTAATAATGGAGATTTTGAAAACAAGCAATGAGTAGCTAAAACCTATGCTGTTACTTAACTGAATTTCATCTGGAGTTTCAAAATAAAAAGGCTAAATAGGATCAGATTTCAGTAAATATACCACAAAATAATGTTTCATCTCAACATCTATAGTCACCCTTTTTTTCAGAAATTACAGTATATATATAATGTAAATATGCACACGTATACATAAACACATAGATATAGAAATAGATAAACACACACAAATTCTAAACCAATGATACACTGTTCAGTTTCTGTATTTTCCTGATAATGATTTGTCTGGCCAAATGATTCTGTGAGAATTATTTATTTGCAAGATTTTCCATCCAAAGAAAACCCATGTTACATGAGTTTATATTGATATTTATATCAGGAGTTGCAAATTCAAACAACTACTGCAATGTCAAGTGAATAAGTGAAATGGACTGTGTGTTTAAAAAGTTGGTAGCTATTTAGAAATTATCCTTTTATTTTATTTAGGCCTTCATTATATAAGAGCATAACCTAATTGCATAATTGCTTAAGTTGTTCTATACGCTATACTTTGAAATTCTATTTTAAAAATGCTATTATCCACAGACATAGAAAACAAACTTATGGTTACCGAAGGGGAAAGGAGGTGGAGGGATAGATTAGGAGTTTGGGATTGACATACACGCACTACTGTATATAAAATAAATAACCAACAAGGACCTACTGTATAGCACAGGGAACTCTACTCAGTATTTTGTGATAACCTGTAAGGGAAAATAATCTGAAAAAGAGTATTTATAAACGTATGTGTATAACTGAATCAGTTTGCTATACACCTGAAACTAACATAACATTGTAAACCAATTATACTTCAATAAAAAAATAAAATTAAAAAATGCTATTTAGTAGGGTTTTAGGTAAAATAATGTATAAAAATATTAGGATTCTCATTAGAAATCATTTCAAACAAGAGTAAAAAATGAATCATCAATGCCCACACATAGCACCTGTCAGTTAAGAATGTTGACATGTTTTGATCCACACAAGTCCTCTTAAAGAATCTTGCTTAAATAAGCACAAGTCTCCATTGTGTTTTATAGTAAACGGCAGCAGAGGCTTTCTTGAAATTCATCCATTATGTTTACTAAATATCTTGACTTTTTGAAGGAACATCTTTCTGCCTAGTGAAATCTGTTGGAACCTGCAAAGTCAATTCTTGTAATACAATTGTTGTGTCTTGATTGTCACTAAGATTACACCAAATTAACCATCACTGGGAATTAGCTGACAAAGAACCACTCTTTTGTTGGCCTAGACCCTTCCTCCCCCAGCTTTTTGCGTTATATGGAAGAGAAGGTCTTCGACATGGCAAAAGAGTAAGATGTTGCTGAATGCTTTTTGGAACCGTCCTAGGAGGAATTTGGTTTTAACAGCGTTTTCTTCGGGTTGGTAGGTCATGGAATACAATGGACCAGAAGATACTGTTGATGGCCGGAGGGGGTGGGTGTGGCTGGGAGATGGCCAAGACAGTGTTACTGTCGAAGATATTATGAGAAAAGAAAGGGAAAGAAATTGAATTTGAAAAGACTCTTGAGTGTTTTAAAAATAAAACCTATACGTTTAAAAGAAGGTGGTCAGGGGACTTCCCTAGTGGTCCAGCGGTTAAGACTTTGCCTTCCAATGCAGGCGGTGCGGGTTCCATCTCTGGTAGGAGAGCTAAGATTCCACATGCCTCGCAGCCAAAAAACCAAAGCATAAAACAGAAGCAATATGGTTAACAAGTTCAATAAAGACTTTAAAAATGGTCCACATCAAAAAAAATAAAAATAAAAAAAAAATAAATACAAGAAGGTGGTAACAATCACTTTTCCATTAACTGTTTAAGAACATGCAATCACATTATGGAACTTTCCATGAGCCAAATAACATAGTACATGGGGCAAAAAAGTGAGTCTTTACACAGGCCATGACATACACTGGACAGCCAACAGTAACATACCATTAAAGCCAGGATCAGTAAAAATATAAACCTATTCATGATAGGGGAAAGTCAAATCTGTATACCTGCTGAACTAAATGGTTATATCATAATTCCTACAAAACCATACCACTCGAACAACGGGGGCCTCTGACAGAGAGGTAAGGGCTTCTTCTAACTCTGTGTATTTCAGAAACTCACTTTTACAAGCTTCTTATCTCTGCTGCCAACAAGAGAACTGGATAGGAATCCCCTGGAAGCTGTCATCCCAGTGACCTAATCAGTCAAGAAAGTTGCTGTTGGGCAGCAATGACCTCCCACCCTGCCCACTAAACACAGGGGCTTCCTGCTAAGCCCTCAGGGTCCCTACTGGCCAAGGAAATGGAAGACCTTGAAACTGAAGCCAAGTCATGACATGGCAGGTCAAGAAAGCACAGCAATAATAAAGAATATCCTTTAATGTCATAATAACATTTCCATCACAATGCTGAGACTGGAAAAAAGTACAATACTTAGATTTAAAAAGAAAGTTTTAGATAGTCATATATCTTGGTTTACTCATGCCTTTAGCCATGTCCTAAGGGAGATAGTCAACACAGTCAAGAATTTATGTGATTTTGGGGGAGGAAACATAGAAAAGTCACTCTTCTCATCATTCTTCCTTACTTCTCTCATCTGGCCACCCAATTTAATTTTATATGTGTATTCATACACACACATACACATATATACACATGTATGTATTATGTAGATATGTATAGGACCGATCAGAACTTTCTAAAATAAATGATATATTTTGCAAATCAAGGTACTTTGTTGTTAAAACATATTATAAATGGGAGAAACATAAATGCATTAGTAAGCTCTTCTGAGCATTTTTTTTTTTTTTTGCTGTGTGGCATGTGGGATCTTAGTTCCCCGACCAGGGATCGAACTCGTGCCCCCTGCATTGGAAGCATGGAGTCTTAACCACTGGACCACCAGGGAAGTCCCTCTTCTGAGCATTTCTTGCCTGGCCACTACTGGAATTATTCCACAGATTTCAAATAATTTTCCAGCCATGATAAAAAATTTGCATATTTTTAAAATGCTTACATTACTTCATGTACTTTACTCGCTACTTATAAAATCAAGGAAAATAACAAAAGTACTGTTTAGTATTAAGATGGGAAAAAAATAGAGCTCAGCTCAGTAATTCTTTGCACATCTTCCATAATATGATGTGCTTTTTAACTGCTGAGGGTATGATTCAAGAATATCAGCATGTAATGGAGTGGTTTTAAGACCAGTTGTATGCTGAATACTTGAAAGACCTCAAGGTACCAAACATACTCAGTAAATGTTCATTGTTAACAAGAATGAAACTAAAAATAACTGCAATTATTTTAATTATTGTTCTAATAAAATGACAGTTCATTCATCTATTAACACGTACTCAGTCAAAAACTGAGATAAATTTAAAAAGTTAAACAGGATACAGAAGGGGTCTGGTATGAAGGTAAAAAGAAATCACCTACAGAAAATACTGCTTGGTATTTTCTCCGTTTCCCTGGTGCTTATTATGGATTTTTTTTTCAAGATTGAGATACACTTAAAGAAAATGGGGAAATTAAAAATCTGGCATGGACTCTGTAAATCTAAACTGCCACATTTAGTAAACTGCTAATGTGTACTGAATTTTCATGTGAAGTTTTTAGCATAGGATTACACCAAACATTGTACTGTCTCTAAATTCGAATCATATGTTGCCTATTTAAGAGAACATGGTGGACAAGTCTGGATTTAGAATATAAAATTATAAAATTTCTCTTGAAATCAAGGACTTAAGCACAGAATAAAGGAGTAAATACATCCTAAGATAGTCCCCGAAAAAATGCGGGAGGAAATCTGATCTTTGAGAAAAAATACTTTCAAAAGGGGGATGTTAACAATTTCAAATAATGTCAAAATAAATGTTTGTAAACAGTTATTCATAATCTTAAAAGTATCACCATAACATGTTGCTACTAGATAATGCAACATAAATAGAAATAGAGGACCAATTATATAAATTTTATCAATCCAGTGACTGAATCCAATGAACACACATAAAAATAAAGCTATTTTATATTTTAAAAATTATTTTACTTTTTCAAGAAATTCCAGTAAGTAACAATATTCTACTTTTCATATAATGAAATGTGAATATATACAAAGGATAATTCAGAACCACAGTAATAATTCCTTACACTGAAAATTCAAATCTTTACAACTTTCCCACTTTCCTATATGGCATAAGTATAGTTTCTGAAGCTACCTGGGTTTCAGCTTCTTTAGCAAAACAAGCTTTAGCACAATCTTTCAAGATTCTGGAATAAAAATTGCTTTTAAAACATTTGAAAGGAAGAACTTTGAAAGATATTTTTGTCATGGATGAAATAGCTGTGGTTTTGAAACCAATAATCAATGTTTTCTTTTAAAGCAAAATAATGGCAAAGTTAAAAGGTACATTAACTTTGGCCATTAGAGGGATGTGTTAATTATTTTTAAAATATAATACCTAATAATGATACAACTATTAAGTGAAATCATAAAGAACTCTCCGTCAACTTCTAATTGTCCAAGGAAGCTAATAGCCTAAGTAACTTTTGGGTTTCCAAAACCTTCCTTTATTAGCACTTTTGTAACACTTGAGACATTTTATCCTACTTACAACTTCTACATCTGCTGTCCAAACAATGCCCATATGATGATTGAAAGTTTAACAAATAGTATCATATTATTGATATTTCAATATGGATTAGGTATTATAAATCTCATATAGATAGCAAACTGGCAATGGAAGTAAAATAACTATATATTTAATGTAAACAATTCAGACATGCATTCCATGGAATTCTGAGCAAGAAAATCATTTTTGAAAAATTATAATTCCACAATCTATAATTTTGCTTCAAATCAATGCTTTGGATCAAACTGAAACTACATTCAGGAACTCTAATGCATTTAGTAATAGACAGACAATCTACACCTCAGTTGCAGTGTCCCCACTCTGAAATTTTAAAAGAAAGCAGTAGCAATTTTACTGTAATCTGATAAAGAAGCATTTGGACCTTTGGGGAAGGAGTTAATGAATTATAGGTCTGAAACCAAGTTCCATGGATTCACTGTGGACTTTTATTCTAATAGTTAAAGTACATGTCTATCAAATTGCTTATGAGGACAAATTTATGGAAAATAAGCAAGAGTAGAGCTTTGTTCTTATTAAGAAACATGAATATGTATGTAATTTTCGCCAGACTAAATTAACCCAAAAATGAATGAATAAAAAAAAAATAAGGACAACAATTGTCACCAGAGAAGGCTTGCTTCCCTTCCTGCTCTTACAAAAGCATTTATGTTTAGAGTTTCAAAAAAGAACTCATATTTTTCGAATAAAACTATTTGGAAAGAGACAAAAGAAAAGGAATCTGTGAGGAAACCTTTACAGAGCAAGAAACATGCACAGTGCTACCCCCTGAGTAATAAACCTTTTTGAAGCAGGGGTAGCCTGTAGGCTTGCTATGAACGTAATACATGATAATTAGTGTTCGTGCAAGCAGTAGACTACTGCTGAGGTGTGTCCATTTCCTAAGCATGGCTCTATTTACCAAGGTTACATTGAGCCATTAAGCCAAATTTTACATTAAACATCTTCTGAAACTTCATGAACTCTGAATAGAGTAAAATCCCATTTTTGCAGCAACAGTACCAATATGAAATGAGTATGAAATATATCATAGATAGTTGTGCAAATCCCTCCCCGTCTTTGTGGGCATGTTTACATGTGTTCTCCCTGGCGAATGCTCAATCCCAATTCATCTGAACCAATATCAATACATAAATGGATTATACCTGTGATTTTACCTTTATTTTCAATCTAATGGTTTAATTTGATGTCCGCTAATCATTAGGGATTTTAGAATGTAAAATCAGTACAATTTGACTTTAGCAAACTTGCAAATTATACTATTCTTATCTTTCTCATCTTCTCGGGCTATTGTTTCTTCTATAACCTTTTAATATGTGAAGACCTGAGAGCGAGGAACTAATATATCAAACAACAACAACAAAAACTGGGCAATCTGGTTCATTTCTATTAATAAATTTATTACTGTGATTTAACTCTGGCATTGCCTTATATAAAATAGAAATAAATAGCTATAATTTTAATACCTTTATGTTCCAGACATTTCAAATATTTATCAATCTACCTCAAAGACTCTGGAATACAGTAAGTAAAAACACCCAAGTGAATTATTAATGTCTACAGAGCACTTTCACGTAGATCATCTCATTTAACTCATAACTCAGTGTTGTAAACATACGATTAATATTATTATTAATAATAATATTTCAGGCTCAGAGGAGATAAGCAACTTGTGATCAAGATCTTGGACCTATTTTTCTAATTGCAAGTGTTCTTTATACTCTTGTATATATATCTCCATTTTCCACAACTCTAGCAAATTTATAAAAAATAAGAAGAAATAGAAAAAAGAAAATAATAATAGCAGATAATTTACTCATTGATCTCCCCACCCCTTTGCCCCCCAAACAAGCACTTTGAGTATCTCCTGGGCCCTTCTCTGAGAACTTGCAGTCGATGGGAACAAAGTGAAGGGCAGGAATCTATCTACAGGACATGAAGTGTGTTATCACCAAGGTTCACGACTGAGGTTGTGGCAGGGAAAGAGAAGACAGAGTCAAAGGAAGAGGCAAAATTTAGATCCTAAAGGAAAGGAAAACACTGCTCTTGGCCAAAATGGGGAAGCCGGAAGAGGGAATCAGTTTCTAAACAAAGATAAGAAGTATGGTGTCATACTTGTCAAATTTCAGATGATTTGGGGAAATCCAAGGTACATCTCACAGAACCCCAAACTGAAGTGCAAGTGAGAACGCAGACCTGGTGCTGTAAACTTGAGCCACAATGCAGACACGTGAAAATATAAATGTAGATTTGTTTTTCAGAAAGTACAGAATGGAAGGGCTAGGACCTATCTTGGAAACTTCTCATAAATATAGTAGAGAAACAGTAAGTGAAACCAGAGAAGGAAACAAAGAATGGGTGATTTCAAAAGCAGGAGGGGGAAAATCGGTGACAACTGTACCATGTTAACCAAGGGAGAGCAAACCATTTAAGAAGTGCGATTTGTAAAATTTAGCAAAAAGAGTGGAGATGGTAAAATTGAAGACATTATATAATATCAACTTAAGGAACACATGGCAACATAACTATAAGTTATGATAAAATTGAGTATCTAAAAAACAGTGTGAATGTATATACTCTTCTAGATATTTTTTAATCAACCCTGATGAAAATATATGCAGTATCACAGATTCTTATCTAAACCAAAATCCTCCTAAAGGTAATCATTATTAATAGTATGATTAATATATAATTATATTATAATGCATCATATCAAATGGGAAACTATTATATCCTATCATACTGCTCTATTTGTGTCTGTGTGTGGGTGTGTTTAAAGGTGATGTTTAGTGTTTGGGTTGTAGCATATCTTTGCATTTTCTTTAACACACTGTAAAAAAAAGAGAGTAGCTCAGAGTCAAAGGAGTAAATACCAACACAGTTAAACTATAGGAATTTTAACAGTCTTACATCTTGTAGAAAAGCCACAAAGCTCCATGCTAGCAACAGTTCTAAAGTCCACAGTATGGGACTGGATTAATTTTGCTCTTTCTGTTATTTTTTATTAAATCTCAAAAACCCCAATGTCATATGAAATTTCACTCTAGAGTACTTTGATGTACTCTGAAAGTTATGAACTTAAAGAACTGTACAATCCACACTGATTCGGATGTTGTTTATGTTAAGGATGGGCAAAAGAATTTCGATAAACACATAAAAAGGAGTTCAAACTGGCTTCTTTCCTCTCTGGAGTAAGGAAATAAGAAGACTCCTGCAATCTTACACCACGTTAAACTGTGTTTCACTTACAAAGATCATCGATATGTTTTCTGGGCTGAAGATTCTGTTACAGACTTTTGGAGAAAATGAAAGCAGAGGGCAGTAGAATTGGTTCTAATGATGAAAATCCAAGACTGAATAGTATTCTGCGATTTCAAGTCTTTAAACAGATACAGTATTGTCTGATCCCTCAATAGGGAGCATGGAAGAGTAATAGGAAAACTAGAAACCCAACTTCATTTTACCCACGAGAGTACAGGTCACAGACAGCGTCTCCATCAGACTCATATTCAGTAACTAGGGATGGGCTGACAGCATACGTTCATTCTATTGTCTCTTAAAGCTTATGATGCTTTATTGACACACTACTCTTTCAGGCTTAAGCTTTATCGACACATGACCACTACCATGTGGTAAAGTGATATTCCTTTTATACAAACACTCAAACAACAACTGTGGTACCACAGAAAGATATTGTGTCTTTGTCCCCATTCCTGACACACAGCTCCTAAAATCTCTGGAACTGTCTGAGTGATAAATAAGGGTGACAGGAGCCTCTTTGGTTCTAATGGGGCTACTCTTCATTACCCCTAGATTGCTTCAGGATGGGGGCGTGTTGGTCAGAAAGACCCAACCTTGATTAGAAGCTTGGAACTTTCAACCACACCCCCTACACACAACCTCCAGGTAGGGGAGGGCGGCTAGAGATAGAATTCATGGCCAGCGGCCCGTAATTCAATCAGTCATGCTTATTTAATGGAGACCTCCATAAAATACCCTAAACAATGGGACAGAGTTTGGAGAGCTTCCAACCTGGTGAACATCAAGGTGCTGGGAGGACAGGGCACCCAGAGAGGGCGTGGAAGTTCTGAAACCCTGCCCATTCCTTGCCCTATGTATATTTCCATTTGCTGTTCCTCAGTGTATCCTTTATAAGAACCTAAAAATAGTAAGTGAAGTTCCTTCCTGAGTTCCATGAGCCATTCCAGCAAATTAGTGAACCTGAGGAGGGTCATGGGAATCATGGGAATCTGTGTGCTGCTTTTTGGTTTATGAAGCACTACACCTACCTTACCTCACCTGATTCTCATATCCACTCTGAGAGACAGGTATTGTGGTTTCCCATTTTACAAATGAGGAAACTGAGGCAGATTCAATCCATTACAAGGTTTGTGGATTCCAGTGACACTCCTACCTCAGTACCACACGGCTGCCTTCCTTACACACAAGGGACTGTCTGCATTCCAGCATTATTAAAAAAAGAAGAAGAAATCAATTAGACAAAGAGCTGCCACTGAAATAAGTTGGTATTGTTCAGATTGCTCAGTCTGAATGAATAACAGTCACTATGCCATCTCAATTAACGTAGGCAAGGCTGCAGGCATCTATCTTCTTTTCCATTGTTGCTTAGCTTTTTGACTAAAATGGTCAGTCCTGTATTGTTAACTGTGATTGTTTTTACAGAAGTGAAAAGAAAAAAAAAAAGAAAATGAACAAAATCAATTATAGTTGTGGGTGAATTCCATATATATGAGGCCCAACTTTACAGTTTCAATTAAATGGAAATACAGGCCCATTGTTTTAAAAGCATTAAAAGACAATTCTAACACTGACACTGGCCCTCACCCACACCCCAACCTTGTCTTCTTAAACTAGAACACCTATGACAACCAAGCCCAACACTGCCTAGAAGACTGGATACTAATAATGGCCAACTGTAAATAACTATCTGCATTTTAATTATTCCTCTAAAAAGTCAACTAAGTACAAGTCAACCACTTTGTACATTTCTATAAAGTATGGAAATTATCTAGTTTAAAGCAACTTGATAGAGTTCACAGATGTGAAATCGAAAGTAACTATGTATAGGTCTGAGTAAATTCCCAGTGAATAATTCGAAGATTTATTCTACTCACACTGACTGAATCTCAATAGGAGTTCGAATCCTGAAACACAAGGGAAACCTCTTAAAATTGGTGTAAGGAAGCACTTCATGGGGGTGGCATTGTGACTTTAAAGTTATGGAACTAGATCCAATCCCAGCTCCATCACTTCCCAGATGTGTGATCTTCATCTCTTTTGGGGCCTTATCTAGCTCATTTGTAAAATGGGGATAAAACCAGTATGTATCTCCCAGACACATGATGACACAATGAGATGATGAGTCTCTGGTAGAAGACACGTCAGCCATTGTTAGTACTCACATGTGCATTACAAATACACTTAACTATCCTTCAGACTTTTAGTTTTTCAACTTTTAGCTAGAAATTAATGCCTTTTAGGGACAATAATATTACTTATACCTTTTTGAATACTCTTTTAAGTAGGAATATTTTGAGGATAGCAAAATGTCCACGAAAATCTATTTGCTCAATGGTTCCATCAGTCCTATTATGCGGCCAGCTGTCCAGTCAAGAGGGAAGACCTTGGGCAAACTGTCTTCCATCACTCCCGCCTGTCAAGACTGGTCCTCTCCCTCCATCCCACCAGCTGACCAGAGCATTCAGTATCCTGGAACCAACTAATGAAATCTGATCACTCAGTTCACAAGAAAGTGAAGTGGAAAAAAATGACTGGTTTTAGCTTGAATCACAGCTCTACCACTTTCTTGTTGTGTGATCTTTGCGCAATTCATGAACACCTTTTAGTATCTTTTTTTCCTCTCCTGTAGAGTTAAGAGTGAGGAATTAGAAAAACAGCATCTCTAAAAAGCCTAGCACAGTACCGGGCACATAGTAGGTACTCAGTAAATATTCATTCTCTATGGCCTTCATCTAACTCTTTCCCAGGAAGAATGAACATAGCATGTAAAGGAAACAATTGCGAGGCAAAAAAAATGAGTCTTTATTGGTGGAATTTCAGGACTCAGTAGTATCTTGGTAGAGAAGCTATTTTGAGACCTGGGGCATTTTTAGCATCTGTCACATCACAATAGGCAACCACTTAATCTGAGCTGCAGAGAGTAGACTATGGCTAGAGGTGGTGTTTCCATAAACTCCTCTAGGAAAAATCCTGCAAGTACTTGTGTGAGAGTGAGAAATCTATCTCCCCTCTTTCTAAGAAAGATGAGAGGGACATTGTTTTCTAGGCAAATGTTTGAAAAGAGAAAACTAGTATGATTAGAACAAAACAGTATGTAGCACAGTAAACAATGTTTAATGATAGAAAACATGGCTTTTTTTCCAAGGTTGATATTATTACTTGGGAAGGCTTACTTGATGTCTAAAATTCTCATGGCACTCAGCTCTCATTACTTTAGGAACTCAGGTTAGCTCAAAAATGACAGGGCCATGATACCTATAGAAAGAGGAAACTCCAATTCGGCACAATTGCTAGTCTAACATAAGCAATCATAATTGGCCTTATTTATTTTTTCACCTGATAAAATACATTCTGAAAATCTGTGGAGAAGCATGTATAGTAAGCACCTGTTTATTTCAGAAAACTAAATTTCAAATAATTTAAAAAATAAACTGCTAGTATCAAATGTCAAATGTCAAATGCATAAAATGTCAATTTCTTGGGAAGGGTGCAGCACAGATTTCATTTGTTATGCTTTTAGTACCTTTCCTCTATTTCTGGAGACAAATAAATTTTAAGAGAGCCTAATTAGCTGTCTATTCAGGTACAACTCAGTGAAAAAGCAGACGGCATTCCTGGCTGTTTTTCCCCCAACTTCAAATTTCTTAGAATGCTGAATTTCTGCTTAAACTGCCTCAAAGCCCTTGAGATCAAGTGATGATTTTATTTTCTGCAACACCAGATTATGAAAACAATTATACAAAGCATCAATAGCATTTCTTCTCCACATAATTTTGGTAGAAACATGGGAGGACATTAAAAAAAAATCTGTAACAAGTTAGGTGTTTTAGTAGTGTAGGGGAAAGACAAGGGTTTGTTGCCATGTTTCATATGCATTATTTTGACGCACGCCGCCCAAAGCCAATTCAAAGAGCAATCAGGGATTACCCGCAGCTCCGTTTTCTCTGGAGAAGAACACACGTTCTTACATTGCTTCCAACCTTTACAAGCCCCATCCCTGGGGTCAACTGACTCACGGAGAAAGTCAGATGAGGAACAACATAAAACACGATTACTGCTCTAGTTTTCCCTAAATGCTCTAGGTAGCCGTCACTTTACCCTGTGTACACCGCATTCCACTACTGCCCAAAGTAATAAAGACTTCTGTCACCACGAGAGCTTTTCATCTTCAGAGCTCCTTTCTCCTCTCCTGATAAGACTGCCAACTCCACTCTCAGTAAATGAGCTCATGTGAACACTTTATTTTCAGTGCGTGAAAACAAGGGCCACTGCCCAGATTCAGAGATGGAGGGGGTGGTGCTCGGTCTTCAAAGTCAGATGAGGATGTTTGAAAGGGATTGAAACTGACCTAGGCAGCCTCCCTTGGAATAAGGAAGTTAAAGCTGAGCCATTATGTTCCTCCACTAGCCTCGCTTCTATTTTACAATGAAGTAAGATTTGGGCGGGAAGGGAGGGAGGAGGACAGAGCAGCTACCTCGAAACCGATTTCTGTTTGTGAACATTAAACATTTGCATTCACTTTGGCCAACACCACTAGCCAATATCAATGCCTCCGCAAGTATATGTGAGCTGAACGTGTGGCACAGATGGCTAAACCGTCACAATGCAGTCAATTCCGAAATAAGTGAATCGCAGCTTAGGCTTCCTCGTCCAAACAGTAACTAAATTTAATTTTTTTGCAATCAGTGGCATATGTTTGCATCTGTGTACAATGTGACTTGGGCCAAATCTGATATGGCCACGGCATCCTGAGTACTAAGGCTATATAATTCCTAGGGTTAAACGTATTGCAAATACCAGAGGGGTACATGTTAACTAATTAAGAATATACATGGCTTTTTTGGTCCCTTGGATATCTACCACGTTTGTATAAAGGTAAGAGCTGCTGACCAGCGGGAAGATCTTCACTGAGGTATTTCTAAAATGTTTAAACTTACCCCATCTAAGAATAATAATAATATTTCTAAAACTTTTAAACTTGCCCCATCTAAGAATAATATGTGGAACACATTTAATTTCCTATTTTTTCTAAAAGGGATTGGCTTTATCTGTCTGCCTCATTATATTCACCCAATTCAATGTATTCAAATATGTAAAAAGTACTTATTATGTGCCAGGCTCTGAGGCAGGTATACAGATAAATAATTACAGCTGTGTATTGTTTGTTTTCTAATAAAAGCACGAGCTAGACCCTAGAAGGAACATAAGGAAGAAAAGTTCTCTGCGGAAGTCAAGGAAGGTACTTGCGCGTAACTACACGCGTCCCACAAATAGGTAATATGGCATTCATGGAAGCGCCAATAAAAATCTCTTGAGTCACATGAATGGGAACTTCTCTCCATAGAACATTCAACTGAAAGCCCTAAAATAAATTGTTCATATTGAAAACTCACAGTATAAAACCTGAAGACAACAATTAGAAGCAACCACAAGCAATGAATTCTCCAGTGACCGGCATCTCACTTAAATGGTGAATTGAGGTGGCTGGGTGTCTAGCCAAATCATTTTCACTTTCTTCATTTTCTTGGGTAGGGTGTTTTGCTCACCATCCGTGCCCCACAGTAAGCTAGTGAAATAGGCTTTCTTCCTCAATGGCCAAAATCTGATCCAGGTTCCAATGGAAAAAAGGAGGCCTCATACGGTCCGGGACCTGGATCTCCTTCCAAGCCCCTTAAAGCCCCTATCACTTTCCTGTAATTCACTGAGTGGATCAGTCAGAAAGAACTAATTCAATGACTACTGTGTGCAAAGAAGAACTCATGGCATGTAAACTTTCTCACACAAAGTTTTTAAGCTACAGTTAAAAGAGACAAAATATACATAGAGGAAATAATATGACAACAATTAAAAAGCCAACAAATAGTCAATGCTGAAAATAATGTTATAAGCTAAATCCTTGAGTGCTATGGAGATTTGGGAATTTAGGAGAGAGTGATGAATATAGTGATATGGGATTAAGAAAGGAAGACTAGGGGCTTCCCTGGTGGCGCAGTGGTTGAGAATCTGCCTGCCAATGCAGGGGACACGGGTTCGAGCCCTGGTCTGGGAAGATCCCACATGCCGCGGAGCAACTAGGCCCGTGAGCCACAACTACTGAGCCTGCGCGTCTGGAGCCTGTGCTCCACAACAAGAGAGACCGCAACAGTGAGAGGCCCGCGCACCACAATGAAGAGTGGCCCCCGCTCGCCGCAGCTAGAGAAAGCCCTCGCACAGAAACGAAGACCCAACACAGCCAAAAAAAAAAAAAAAAGTAAATAAATAAATAAATAAAATCTAAAAAAAAAAAAAAAAAAAAGAAAAGAAAGGAAGACTACCCGAAGGAGACTGATTCTGAACCAGGTCATGAAGGAAGCGTTGGGGAACTAAACATATTATGTTTATTATAATGGTTCCCAGTGAATTCTTTCTGATTTATTTTATAAGAAAACCACAATCAAAGGTTTTTAATATCCGAAAAGAAAAATAAGAGATAAAGTATATGCAAGCTAGTATTGGTTCATTAGTCATTTTTAAAGAAAGAAAGAGCACATTAGAACTTACATGGTCTTAACATCTCACAACAAGAAAGAGAACTTTACATGGTGTACTTTCCTTACAATTTCTTAAAACTTTGCTATTCACAAATTCTAATATAATTAATGGGGAGTGTTTATAATGCTTAATGCTGAAAATCCTCTGATCTAACTCATTTTTAAAATGAATTATTGCACTTAACAAGGAAAAAAAAATCCTTTCGATTTTTCCCCACATGCTACAGTTCTCCAAGTATTCCATATTTTCAGCTATTATCCCTTTCTTACAAAGAGCCCACTTAATAATGTTCACTCTAACAACCTCATTTATTTTCCAGAAAATTAACTCAGTTTCAACCCTGATTAATGATTTCATCTAAATGAATCAAATTAAAAATTGAAAATTATATTTCAAAAGCCAAAGAAAAAAAAATTGACCATTTCCAGTTAACAAATGATCCTTTCAAATATTAAAAGATGACCATGAAGAGTGCGTGATAGTAATGAAATCTGGCTCGGGTCTGCTGCTTATCTGGAGTTCATAGAGGAGGAGAATTAAAGGAAAAAAAAGAAAGAAGAAGAAAGAAAAGGAAAAGGTACCCTACGCATTTTTAACACTGAAATCCCTTGGGAATCCAAACTGACTTCTGCTTAGGCTTTGCCTGTAATCAATGTATCAAAATAATATGAGCATTTCCCTCTTAATTAAAACTGGTTGGGCTGAAGATGCCCCTCAAGCAGAAGGGGGATTAGGAAGTCACACACACACTAATAGTCCCTGCTAACAAAACCTAACTCGTGAAAGAACGCTTCATGCTACACTGTCTTCTCTATGAGGCAGAAGAAGCCCGTAAGGAAAACAAGCAACTAATTAGGGAGAAACTTCTTCTCTGTTATTTTAAAAAAGCTACCTTGGGCCAGGGATTAAGGAGGAGGGAGTAAATGGGTGAAACACAGAGGTTTTTAGGGCAGTGAAACTATTCTGTGTGATCCTGGAATGGTAGATAAACCCAGAGAACACTAAGCATGAACGCCAATGTCAATATGAACTTTGGGTGATCGTGATGTGTCAGTGTGTGTCAGTGTGGGTCTATCGTAACAAATACATCACTCCTGTGCCGGGTGTTGATAGTGGGGGAGGGAATATATGGGAACTCTGTGCCTTCCACTCAAGTTTGCTGTGAACCTCAAACTACTTTAAAAAAATGCGTATTTAAAAAAAAAGAAAGAAAAGATAGAATTCTCTCTCCACAAAATCTACTTTTGGGGTCTATGGGATTACTGACTTTACCCCAAGTCCTGTGAAAGAACTTTAGAATAAAGGATCATGTCACTTTCAGCTAGATTTCCTTATTTAATTCAATTGTTTAAATGTATGCACATCAAGAGTAACCAACACAGAACGAACGGCCTTCAAGCAGGTGTCAGAAAACAGAACGGAGGCGTTCTGCTTGTACACAGGATGCATCCTGTTTCTTTGACGGATATATTCACTTCAAGCTTTCCCTTCGGAGCGCAGATTGTTAAAGACAGAATAGCCTCTCAAATGATGAGGGAGAAAAAGCTGCTTCTGCGTCCCTCCCCAATCCTCCGCTGGGATTTGACTCGCGGACGTCGTTAAGGGCTTCGCAGAGGCCTCCCAAGCCGGCCAGCGGAGGCGGGAGAAGGGAGGCGGGATGAGGGATGAGGGATGAGGCATGAGGGATGCGGGATGCGGGACGCGGGACACGGCGGCTGCAGATGCGGGCGGGGGATGCTCGGCTCCGACTGCCAGCTCGGCCTCCCCCACTCCGCGGCCCCCCGGCCCCCCGCAGGCTGTCGGCCCGCCCCACATGGGCGCGGGGCCAGGGGCTCTGCTGGGTGGAGGGCCCGCCCTGGGAAGGAGCCCTGGCCGGCAGCCCGCGCACCCCGCCGCCGCCCTGGGGCCTCCCCTCCGCACACGTGCGTCCGTCCGGGGCGCCTCGGAGCCACCGCATCAGGAGCCAACCTTAGAGGCAAAACACAAACGCAGAACAGGGAAGGAGGGGATCTCCCAGAAAACTGGAGACCAAAACTATACGGAACACATCTCGAGTGTTATGGGGAAACAAGGGGATCTGTGACTGAAAACATTTACTAAACAGTATTCATTCTCATGACTTGTTTGGGTTCGGACAGAGAAACACGACTTCAAATGGAATAAGCAAGGATGGACTTTTATTTAGGGCAAGAATGGGGTGGGTTTGGGAGTTATAGGTTTACTGCAAGTTAGCACTTCGCAGCCGCTTTCTCTTCAGTGGCTTTTTTCCCATGTCCCTTGTCATAGCTGTTGTGCCCAAACCCCCGGTGTCCCCAGGTTGGAAAATTATTTCATGAATCACCACAACAGGAGGCAGATATTACTACCTACAATTTAGAAGGGGAAATAAAGACACAGCAAGAAGTGACTTGCGTCATGACCCCACCCCAAAAAAAGTATCATGTTATATGGCCCCTTAACTATTATGAATCTGCCAGACTTTCTGTAGCAGACTTCATAAAATTCTAGAAAAAGTTTCAGTACCCCGCATAATTTTAAAAACTGAAATCTATTCAAAGCCCTTACAACTGAAACGGGCCCTTGGGAGATTACTAAAATGCCTTCATTTAACAAAGAAATAAATGAAGGCTCAAAATGGGTGAATGACTTGCCTAAGGTCACACAGCTAGTAAGTAAACATAAGATGAACATGTATGAAAATGTCTGAATCAGTCCTAGTCTTTCTGCGTTCTGCTTAAACTCCTGGTGCTTTCAAATAGAGTAATTGTTTAACACACAGTGAAGGCTATAATCTGCGTTAGCACAGAAAGTGCTGGCTTGAATGAGCCTTTGACATCTGTAGGGATTTCGTAATGATTAATGGAAAGGATGAGGAGGGCCTGGCTATGCCAAGAGGAATGTGATTCCTTTTCCATTACATTTTCCCGAGGAGTCTAAACGTTCTCAGACCCTACCTAGCTTGTCGTGAGCCTGCCAAGACTTGTGACTATTCTAGGTACATACCAGCTTTTGTGATGAAACATAATGCAAAAAATAAAATTTGGCTTGTGAAAGCAAATATTCTTCAACACCAAATATAATCTTTGCACTTTTCAAACAAGAAGGCTGGGATAAGAAAATCAGAACTAGGGCCAACTATAACAGGTGCTAATAAAATTTTTCCATGAACCATTGTGTCCGACTAATCCCTACCCTGACCTGGAACACTTTGGCCATTTTAATGCCAGGCCTCTCTGGGTTATCTATTCCAGGTTAAACGTTCCCAAGTGGATTGCTGATTCAGTGCAATGGAGAGAAGTTCTGCAGGGATTATTCTAAAACTGTGCAAGAATTTCTCTGACAGTCTAGATGAACCAAGTTTTCAAAATGATGATCCAATGAATTACTTAGCTGAGTAACATCTTCCCAGCTTAACAGGACACTGAAATGATTTCCTCATGTTCAAGGTTCAGGAAATAAATGTAAACTTGCTGTAAATTTTAATTTGTCTTTAGTAACTGATCAATAATCTGACATTGTTTTCATTGTATACATGAAGAAAATGAAGACAAAATAATTTTTCAGCTGTATCATAATGGTGTTAAACTACATCTATATAGCACGAAAGAAAACAATAGGTGGAGATAATCTATAATTTGGTTGCTACAGATAGCAAAATCTGATAATAAAGATTTCAAACCATTATCTTTTTGAATTACTGAATTTAGCCGCTATCTATATTAATCAGAATAAGCACATTAATGTCTTGCTTTTATATTTGATGTCACTTAAAATCCCATTTTAATCATTGTGTATACTGAATGACATTTTTAAAGGAAATTAATCTATGTAGTTCTTAAATACCATTTAATTTTCATTAATAGTTCCTCTTGTTCATTTTTCACACTAAACTCCTCTGCTTACTTTAACATGTAACTCAAAGCCCACATTCTACACAAACTTTTTCAAAATGTATCTTATTCATCCATTCTCCAAAAGACTGACACAATCCATGAATCGACCCTAATTTTCACTGAAGTAGTTTGCAAATATTTGTTATAACTTTATTTACCTATCTGCTTTATCTGGTTTGACTACTTGCCGGATGAAGATAGATTTCTATTTAATCCTCACCATAAAAGGACACTATTGAATGCTAAGGAGCCTGTGAATACTCCACAAAAGATCACCGGCTGCAAATCAGTTTAAGTCACAGACATATAAGAAATGAAATGCAAGCACAGTGATTCAGCGATCTCAGTAATTTTCAAACGCTTCTATAAAACTCTGAGATTTCCAATAAAGAAAACAGAAAATTCTTTAATTTATGCCATAACATTCTGGTTACAAATTCTACCACCCAGTGAGGAAATGAGGATGTGACATTAAGAGAAATAATGCAGATAAAGGAGGAAATTGTTGTTCTACTTTTGTCAGAGTCCAGATGGGAAGACAGAAACCATACTAGGCATTTCAACAGGGAGAATTTAATATGAGAAACTGGTTCAAAGGGTGTTGGAGAACTGCAAGAGCAAAAATAGCGCAGAGATCCTAACTGCAGGAAGCTTCTGGAAATTGTGGGAGCATAAGGAAGATTCAGTACTATCAGAATCTGGAAGCCCAGCAAAGAGGTCCCCATTGGACTAAGACTCAGACCTCTGAGCTTATGCTAATGGGGCTTGAGCGGGAGTGCCAAAAAGAGCTAGAAACGGAGCCAACTGTCAATGCCAGGGCAAAGGGTCTTTGATGGGATGGCACTGTCAGGAAAAAGTCAACAGGAAGCAAACATAAAGATCCAATTTCTTCTCTCTCCTCCTGCCTAGAATCCCAGCCGCCGCATCACACACACAAAAAAGAGTGGGCTTAGAGCTGAGAGACAATAGCTTGATAAAGGGCACTAGGCTTAAGCAGGCTTTCATAACTGGATCATCAACCTCATCTCTAAGAAACAGTAAGCTTTCTATAGAAGTGCATCCTGGGGCATTAGAAAGGGATCGGGTCACTTGCATGAGCCAATAATCTGTTTCTAATACCTAGCGTTCACCTGCTAACTTCCGCATTTACATTCTTTTCCATGGCCTGTATCACCTAAAATATTTAGCTGTTGCTCCTTGATCTAAACCCTTACTCTTGACCTTTTAACTTTAAAAAGGCAAATGATATCGCTGTTTGTCACCAAAGACACAGTAGTGTTTCTGTGCAGGATAACTACATCTTTGGAATATACTGAAACCCTACCCCTGTGGCCTTAGGGCTGCTTTGGCTTGTTACCAGGAGGACAGGTGGATGGAAGGGCGGGGGGAGATGCCTGTATGTGAGGGGCGGATGCATATGTGTGTACAAGGAGGCTGCTATTGTAAAGAGAAGCACGGCACAAAACTAGGCCAAAAAAAACGTAACCAAGAAACAAAGCTCAAACAGGAACTTGATAAAGAAGTTACTTGTTCTTTTCTTCTTCTTCTTCTTTTTCTTCCCATTAACGTTTTTGGTCAGATCCTTAATGTTATATGAAAACAGAACTATTGCCTGTGAACCAATTTACTAAACAAATAGCAGCTGTAGTAAAACATCTGTTTGGGAAAGAGGAAATATAAACTCATAAAATCAAATGAAGGCAATGCGATTCGTACTTTCACAAATATGTGAATGTTGGACATATGGTGCAGTTTGCAAAAGATTATCAATCATTCTATTAAAAAACAAAGTGCAAAACAGGTATTACTGTGATTTCCACACAACATAATAGCCAGTATCTGAATAAGGTTTTAGAAAATGGTATATGAATATTTCTCAGGAATGAGAGGCACCATTTCCATCTCCCTTGCAAAAGAAGTGTTTAAAATGAAAGATAGCATTATATCTAAAAACACTTCTATATATCTATACTGTCACCAAAAGTGGAAAGATTGGTATAATATAAGTAACATAATAAGTAACGTAATATGAAGACTAAATAAAATAATAATAACAATAGGAACGAAAAATCGTATGTGGAACTTGGGAAAGGCATTTGCTAGATTATGCACAGACTTGCCCTCTAGTTCATTAGGGTCAAAGCGATTTGCTTTCTGAGATCAATCATTAGAGGACCTCTACTAAAAATTTCAATGAAACTATGAAAAAGAAAAGTAAGGGAAAGACTGAGTTTCATCCTTATGTACCCAGCCTGGAAGAAGAGCACAAATCAATAAAGAGAGCTTAGATTAAAAAAATGAAACAAAACAAAACACAAAAACATCTTCTGAAGAAGTTGCTGTTATTTTCATAGGAAGGGAAAAGCTGATCTTCTGGTTTGTTTGTACTGCTTTGCTGCCCCTGCTCTCCTTCCTTCTCTTTGATTCACAGAGTTTAAGTTAAAACCAAAGAAAGACATAATACATCCGAAACCAAAATCACATCACTAGTGTATAGCAAAATCTGAGAGTGGTAATAAATGTCAGAGCTGTAAAAGCAAAGGCAAGCAGCTAGGTTCCTTTTTTTTTTTTCCTTTCTTTCCATACTTAAAAGTGAAATACCTAGCTGTTATCTTGGTGCCTGCAGAGCCTCCCCATTGTAGATTCAATAATACAAGAGGCTTCTTATCAGCAGCTGGGGTGACTGATTGGAGCTGTGATATGTTTAGACAATGCACTGTATTTAACTGAATTTACAGATGCCCCAACTCAGGCGTGGTAGTAAACGCCAGAGACTAATAGGAAATTAAACATGTACAATGGACTAACTCCATTTGCTCTCACAGTGTAATGTGTTTAGTTAACTTACTCATAGTCACACTTTATCTTTTTCTCTATGGATTCCCTGGGATATGTTTCAAATTGGCCAGAGATTAAATCTTCTTTTCAATTTTTTTGTTACCATTTTATTGCCGCTTTCCCTTATTATGGGCCCCTCTTTCTCTTGCAGAGATAAGCTAAACAAGATGACCCTCAGTCCTCCCCCACCGACCCAATTATCAGATAGTCAGCAAGGAATGCCAGGCTACAGGATTCCATAATATTAATATTAATATAACATGAGAGGAACAAAAATCAGTCACTTATTTGAAAGCAAGGGTGTATTTAACTCATTTGAAATTTAAATGTGAATTTTAATGTACCTGGTATGTAACACACACATACAGAGTGGGAGCAGCATGCCCAGGCCATTCGGAGAATTGTTTTAACTCTTCATTGTTTCATAGATTTGCTCACAAAAACAGCTGCAAGTAGAAGTGTATCTACGTGCACGCACAGCCCAACTGTTGAGGGGGAAGGAAGAGTTGTCACAGTGCTCTAGTACTTTCCATCTGGTTAACAGAGAAAGAGAATTTATCGTTAGATAAATCCACAGCTGGTTCTGTAGATCTTCTTTGAAAGAGGTTGTTCAGAGAGAACCCTCTCGTTGTACGAGAGCCACTGAATCCATAATGGTTTTGTTGTCCTTAGGAAACCGTAAAGAATTTCTACATTCATGAAAGCATGTTACCTAGAGAGCATAAAGGAAACCTCTAGTCTATTCTGATCACATGTGGACTCCTGAGAGGGTTCAAGATAGTCCCATCTCAACGCTGACCACATCCCCACCTGCCCATGACCCTGACCTTGAGAAAAGTGGAGTTACATACTGAAAAAACTGGCGACAAAGGTTGACATGAGGCTACATCATGGTGACCTCTGATTCACTTGTTTATATTTATTATGTGGACGAGCAAAAACATTTTTTTGCATCAGTCTTTCTTACAAAGCCAAGAAGTAAGGAAATCTAGAGCAAACACAATGGTCTGGAAAGGTGGACAGAGTGGATGGTTTCCTGGCAATTTACATGCTTCAAAATCTAAAGAATGAAACTGGACAGAAAGAAGGTACAACATAAACCCTATGTGTACATATCCACACCTACTTCTGAAAGACCAACCCCTGGACCCTACCACTGAGCAGTCCCATTCTGATATACAGGAGACCCAAGCCAGTGACCGTGGCCTTCATTTTACATCATCTTCTCCATTCTCTATTTCCGCAATAGCCCTTATTACTGAGTGCACAAACTATTTTATCAGAATCTTGCATCTAATGAGACGTATAAATATTTAAACAAAATGGAAAAGAAACATGTGACTATGATGATCAAATGCTAAGTGCCTGAATATCAGAGTCCTTTCAATCAATTTTTAAATCGGCTTTTTTTAAAGCAAGGATGGCACCAGATGAAGACACTAAAACCACACTTATCCACACAAAACCACTATAACCCCGGCTTATAGAATTAATCATCCCAAAGCATTATTACCCCCATGCCCAGATCCAAACTTAACTCTGTGGAAAGAGCAAAATGGCATGGAGTACTAATGTCATTTGAAAATCAAGTAATAATCAAATAACCATTACTCAGTAAAACAGACTTCATAGTATTATGAACTGAGCAGTCCAATAAATGTTACTTCTCTTAATCAGTTCTGATTGGTATTTGCTATAGGAGACACAGACAAATCTTTGACCAATCTTTAATTAGTATCACTGATGAAATATTTATTCTTTTAATTTGAATTTAGAAACCCAATAAAGCCATGTTTGCATCTTTTATCAACTTAAATATTATCCTCCTTTATTGCTTTTGTCATGACTGCAGATTCTGAAAATGTTCTCCCGAAACAACGCGTATTTCACATACGCGTAGTTGCCCTGGTCTCATTGTTTTTAGGGCAAATATTTAATATAGGCATTCAGGTCATAAATTCATTTCAGTCCTCTTTCTGAGGGGATCATGCAGTAGATTTCCTCTAAGTGTCAAGAGAGAAAAGGAAGATATTTTTAGACATCCGAAGACCTTCTTAGGGAATCATAGATTCACCAAATCGTACCTAATCCTCCCTGGAGTTCCGGGGGTTCAATTCACAGAAACGGTGGGGCTGGACAACATTACCGGGCCCTTGTGTCTAGGGCCCAGACACTGAACTCAGAAGCCAGTGTTCTATATTTGGCTCTACAACCGATGGGCTGCCACCTTTAGCTTAACCCGTCTCCCAACCACAGACACAGTTACACAGTTCCCAAGTCTGATGGTTCAATGGGGATTGGAGCTCATTTAAAATAGCAGAAATCACCAAGCATATTATTAAAATCTAATGAAGCAATCAGATTGCACCTTGTTCCAAGAACACCTTTACCAATTTCCTCTAGTCCACAAAACACCTCTGAAATTAGTAATATCCAGAATACTCTAGGAAACAAAACAAAACAAAACACAGGAGGGACTGTATCTTCTGAGAGTTACACAAACAAATAACATAGATGTCCTCTGTATTGCTCAGAGGAATTTGCAGGACTGGAATATCTTCCCTAGTTATTGGTTTTGAATTTTCTTTCACCTTCTCTCTTGCATTCTAGAATCTCCAATGAAAGCTACCTCTTTGTGACAAATCTATCACAAATGGGTGTTTGTAATGTGTAGAACATCAGATGTTCAAACAAGCTGTGCTTGTTCATCTATTACATGTACTTGATAGCACCATCTACTCTGCTACCTAGAAGTTTCAGTTACACTTACTCCTGAGATTATTATGCATGAGATTATAAACTTTTTCTCAGAAACTGGGTCATACTAGCTTTTGTTTGCTATTGTATATTTAAAACCCAGCACAATGCCTGGCACATAAACATCAAATGAGGAGAACACAGATCTTTTCTCAAGGAAGCCAACACTTAGTGTGTACTTGTCTCTAGGGAACCTTTGATGGCGTCTACCTGGGAGACTGCGCTTCGTCCTTGACACAGCTTCTGCTGCAGAGTCCTGACCTCCAGGTGGGTGCAGACTCTGATACTCCTACATTCTTACTTCTATCCAGAAATCACAAAAACAACAACTGAGGTTTTCATGTTTCCGCAAGATCTGTTTTGTGAAAAAATGCCGAGTAGGATCCCTAACGCTTTTAATCAGATTCAATAAAACAGAATACTCTGGGATTCAGGAAATAATCTTCACTGAAATCCATTTTAGAAGTAACAAGCCTACTTTTTTCTTAAAATAATCTGCCATGAAAAGATAGGAGACACAAATATAAAAATAACCTTATTATTGATACACTAGCTAACATGTATGTTGTGTATGCTGGCATTTCCTGTCAAAATCTTCATTAGTCGCTAATACTGTCAAACAAAATCTGGGCCCACAATTCTATTTGGTGGTGGCTGTCAGGTTATATTTTGCACGTTTCCGTATTATTTAAAAGTACTTTTCCATATTTAATATATGATGGCTTACTGTACCTTTCCACCGGCATTTATCACCACTCAAGACTGATCAGTCTCCACGAAAGTGAAGTTCACTGTCACAGAAGGGCCTAGCCCTCATTTATTTCCCTGTACAGTATTTGGTACAGAGCGGAATGTACAATAGTAGATGTGCCTTCAATGTAAAGGTCACACACTTAGCAATAGAAATATAAGTTATTAAAATAGACTTATAATCTTTAAAAACATCAAGTGCCCTTAAAGTCTACATAATTGTACAAAATTCAATGTGTATATTTTCTTTTGCTCCAGGTTCCAAAATGATCCTAAAGATGCTGCCGTCTCCCAAACCAGAATTCCAGTTGTTGGCAGGATTCACCATTGAGTTTAGAAAACTACAGGCTTACAGATCCCCATCAACCAACTTTATCCTTGCTTAATTTACCCATCTCTGTAGTAAGTTAAGTCAATGTAGCTTATGGGGACTTGAAGGCATTTAAAGGATATTTAGAGGAGTATTTTTTTTTTTCTTCATTTGATTTAGCTACAGCATGATAAGACCATGTTAATTTGTTTTTCTTCTGCATCTCCTTACTAATGATTAGGACAGGCTCTAAACATGAATGCTGGAGAGAGAGGTGTGCTGTAAGTGCCTAAAGCGGTGAATTTGGTTCCCACCACCCCATGTTCAGCTCTGCCACTTACTATCTATGTGACTTTGGGCAGGATACCCAAACACTCTATCTCTAAGGATATGAGGATAGTAAGTGCTGCTGAAATACACAGACACACACAGACACACACAGACACACACACACACACACACACACACACATAATCTGTTTACAGTACTGAGTACTTATCAGGTGCAAAGCATTGTCTTAAGATCTTTACATTTACTAACTTATTCCTTACACCAATCCTATGAGGAAAAAAGCAAAGGCAACAGAGCACATAGTGGCTAAGTAAATGCCCAGGTTTTCTCAAACAAAAGTGGTAGAACTGGGATCTAGCTGTTTTACTGCCTCTAAGGGATATAACTAAGATTATAAAAAGCATCTAGGACCAAGTTTGGCACACAGTAGGTCCTTAATATAAATGGTAGGGTCTTCTTTCTCTCTGTCTCTCTCTTCCTTGTGTTTCCTTGTCACAGAAATCAATCGCCAGATTCTCTTAGACTAGCCTGAAGGATCAATTCAACTGGTATAAAGAGCCTAGCCTAGTCACTAGAGATAAAATCTCATGATTATATATAAATATTAAGCCTACTAACAAATATAATGCACCTATAAACACACACACACACACACACAATTCAAGTTAAGCCTCCAAAGAAACTTCCTGGAATAACCCTTGCCAATGAGTTTATCATCAATACTGATGGAAAATGGACTCAGGTCACAAACACTATGCTGGGTTTAGGGGCAGGAAGAGAGGAGGTCAGACAAGAATAAAACTTATTGCCTGCCTTCAAGGGCCCAGAATCCACTGGGGGACTCTTTTTAATAACTCACTGTAATATATTTTGTACTACACTAGAGGTATGTAAAAAAAAAAAAAAAAACCTATGGGAATGTAGAGCAAGAAACAATTAATTCTGCCAGAGGATTCAGGAAGTCTTCACAAAATGGAAGTGATTTCTTTTAGACGTGTTGAATTTCTCTAGGCAAAGACACAGGTGAGAAGGGCACTCCAGGTTGAGAGAATGAATAAGCAGAGACACGGAGGCATGGAAAGCCTGCTACGTGCCAGCAGTCGTGAGAAGAGCAGGGTGGCTAAAACATACAGCAGCTGAAGGAGGCCAGGGAGATCAACTAGGTTCTAAGTGTGAATGGCCGCTTAGACAACTGGTAGGGAGTTTGGACTTTATCCTGTGCAGTGCGAAAGTCCGGAACAGAAGGCACCGTAGACACATAGACCAATGGAGATTACTTCATAGCCTGGGTGATAAAGGAAAACAATCTATACTAAAGTAGCAGCAAGGGGAGACTTCCCTGGTGGTCCAGTGGTTAAGACTCTGCGCTTCCACTGCAGGGGGCAGGGGTTTGATCCCCGGTCAGGGAACTAAGATCCCTCATGCCCCATGGCTCAGACAAAAAAATAAAAAATAAAAAAATACAGTGGCAAGGGGGGATGAGTAGGGATGCAGTCAAAGGATCTTCTGTAGGTAGAATCCACTAGGCTTAGTAACTGAAGAGATGGAGGGGTTAGAAAAAGACGAATGCCAGGAGGTGTCTGATGACAGTAGTCTATATACTTGATGCTCTGAATATTTACTCTTGCTTGAAAAGAAAGGAAGGGAGAAGGAAGGAAGGGAAGAAAGAAAGTAGGAAGGACTTGCCTTTGAGGAACTGATTCAATTCTAAGGTGCTGTAAAATGGAAGCAGAAGAGTAGACATCCTGAGTTACAGTAAAGGGCACCTAAGGGCACTTGTTGGTGGCCCTACATCACTTCCCAAAATACATACACAATGTAACACAACACCCTTTATCTTCTTTTCTCCATTCCTCTTTCTTCTACCTCCTTCTTCTCCTTCCCTCTTTCCCTTCCCTCTTCTCTGTAGTCTGTCCTGGGCCCAAATACATCAGCAGAGCTTAGCTCTACAAGGCGGGAAGAATCCATAATACTCTGCTCTCTCGTTTCCCTCACACTAACATTAGTGTCACAACCACAATTTACTCGACGCTCCTCAGAATCCCATTATAAAAATTCAGGTTCTTCCAAAACTGCTTTGTGGGACTTATTGAACCTAAAAGCTCAGCTATGTTTACCCCTGAGCCTGCGGCCTCAAAGTGGAATAACTTAATAAATGGACGCGGCAGAGACACCTTTATGCTTCCTATGCAAATACTGCTTAGAAAAGCCATTAATGGGAATTATGGAAGGAGAAAGCCAACTAAATACATGGGCCAGAATAAGCAGGATGACTCAGTTGGCCTTCAGGGCCCTTCTCCTCTGCTGGTAATTTTATTAGAACCATTGCCAGTGAAGAAATTTGGAGCTTTTCGAATTGAACTGTAAATTGTTCCTGCTTTCCATGGGATCCTAAAGGAATTTCAGGGGGAATTTTTCTTTGGTTTGTGGAGTGATTCCCTGTGGACTGGGGGAAGTCTTTTGGAAATTTCTGGGTTACCCCAGGGGATTTTTCCCCAAATGGATTCTTCTTTAGAAATAGTTTGGTTATTAATTTTTAAAAATATTGGAAAATTTTTGTACAAAAATGTGTAGCATGTCCCCAAGTTTCTGTTTACAGGAGTCATAAAAACACTATTATAATGGTAATATCTTATAATGGTGGAAATGTTTATACTCATGGTTATAAAACCCTGTACTACTGCTTTGATCTCTGCAGTAAGAAGTTATTGTTTTAAAAACAACAAGACACTGAATGTGTTTTTGACAATTCTTCATTACCCAATTTATTTTTGGCAGAAGTGCTATAAAGTGTTTCCCTTTTATTTATAAAAATATATTATTTGTGATTCTGGGAAAAAGACTATGAAATGACATGGAAAGCACCTTAAAATGTTTGTCTGTGAGACCACTTAAAGGCTCATAAAAACTATTTTGATGTAACGTTTATTGTGTTCTATCATCATGTCATTCATTTTATTTAAAAGTGCATGCCTCTTTCCACATCCCAATTTTAACAAAATCATCTTTTACTGTTCACATCATCCTCAGAGAACTTCAGGTGGCATTAATAATGCCGTCCATTCACACCTGAAACTAACACAATATTGTAAATCAACTGTGGTTTAATAAAAATAATAAAATAAAATAATGCTGACCGTTCACAGTGGCAATATAAAAAAACTCCTTTAACCTTCTCCTCTGTTGTTTCTCTTGCAGCCAAAGTTCCAACACTAACAACAACAAAATGTTGTTTAAAAGATGATAGATATGGGGAATGACACTCGATACTTCATAATAACCTATAAAAGAATCTGAAAAAGAATATATATACACACACATATATATGTAAAATTGAATCACTTTGCTATACGCCCGAAACTAACATGACATGGTAAATCAACTATACTTCGATAAAAAAATAAATTTAAAAAAAGATGATAGATATGAATGGGAGAATTGTTTTTCATTTTCTAAGAACGATATCTCATTACACTCATAAGCTTTCATTTCATTCTTAGCCTCTTAACCCAAATAGGTTTCCTTTTGCTATTTTCCCTGCTCTGTCACAAGTTTCCCAAGAGAGTCTTTTCTTGGTTTGCAACTCCTGTAGAGTAAAATATCACTTCTGGTGTCTCCATAGGGCCACAATGTCCAGACTACACAAAATTTGAAGTCCTTTCTCCCTGACTCCACACCCTGCTTTACAAAAACACACCATTTGCAGATCAAAGAGAGACGATTTATGCTTTCATCCAGCTGACGGACGATTAAATTAAAACAGATCAGCAGTGCAGTGCACGGGCAGGTGGCTCCCACCACCACTGTCGGCCTCAGAGCGATTAAATTGTGGCGGAGATGGAGGGCCTTCCGCTCCCATTCCCACACTTACAGATCAAACGGTGACAAATGAGATGTTACCGCTCTTGTAAAGCAGGGCGACAATCTGTCAAAATCCAACATAATTTGTGACCCTCTGTGACATCCTCTTTCTCTCTTTTTTTTTTTTTTTGACATTTGAATACAGTGATTGTACTTGAGTCAAGTCCATTTAAGTGAATATAGTCAATTCTATCTAAAGGAATACAGCCTGTTAGCGCCAACATGGTAGCTGAATATATATCTGGTGAGTACTCCAGCGACCCTTTGTGTTAAGTGCATACCATTAACAATGAATTCTGATTTTTTCCAAGTTATATAATTTGATGTCTTGACAGCCCAGACACTTAAAGCACTACTATTTGTTTTAAATGGCTTTATTTTATTGTTTAAATGTCAGTATCAAAATAAAGTAATGCATACAGCCTTGTCAGTTCTAGTACAGGGGGAAGTATTCCCGTTGAGGAGAGTCTTGAAAGAGTTTGTTCTAAAAATGGACTCAAAAGTCAACTGCAATGTCTCTTGGCTGAATCCTTAAATGACTCATGAAACATATTTATACCACATTTTCTGTTTAGCTGGTGCATTTAATAAGGCACTGAAGCATAAACAGCAAAGGGAGCATAGCATCTTAACTTACTGAAGTTGACATCATTGCCAGGTTAAAAAAAAAAAATTACTGACTATGGAAAATGACTGAGGGATGTTTGATAGAACCCACAGCCCAGCTAAATGAACAGACCTCTCCGTGAGCTTTAATTGTAACATCTGCTGAATTATTATAGGTGGCTTAGTCTTAAAGGAAGAAAATAAAAGATTCAACGCACTGATGGAGGATAGTTTCCAATATTTTTAACTACTAGAATGACAGGGAGAATTGATTCTCTCACCCCTCGACTCCATTCAGACCTGTTTGGGGTTTACGAGCCTGTCACATTTCGGAAAAGCCGTTGACTTTCTACGTCAAAGTGGCTAAAGACTTTTCCCAAAAGACTTCTGTTGACCACAAACTTTTAGGCAGGGTAATGCCAACCTTCAGGGAAATCACTCTGAAATAACTTTGTTTACAAAGAATAAAAGTATATCTAGACTCTTTGAGCACTTTTTTTTTAGGGTTATACTTTAAGGTTCTCGGGCATAAAATGTTTTTCTGCTGTGTAGCTCACTCTGTGATCTACCAAAGTGGGTGGGCTCAAGTTATTCTGCTCATCCTGGTTTATTTCCTTACCTCTGGACTTGTTTGCCCACATTTTAAAGTAACTGTCCGGCTTGATTACAAGCCCTGTTAATGACTTGGCTTCAGAAACCCAGCTGGCTAAAGAGTAGACCCCAGTTTATGGGATTTCAGAGTAATGAGCTGAGACAGAAACTTCACCTCCATTTTTGGCACACGGCATTGTGATATACACTAATCTACCCTTATTATGATGGACCTTTATATCCTCTCTAGGCTTTAATGCCTGTCATCACTCTATTGTTACCCAGATGAGGAAAGGGAGAATATGAGCCTCAAGACCTACAGACCTTGTCTATTAAAGCCAGGGTCTCAAGCCAGTCTGAACACATAAGAAGAACCATGAATTTACTTTCTACAGCCAGGAAAAGGCATTTCACCCCCAAAAAGGGATCCAGCGTCTATGGCCAGCAGCTCTACTGTGTCAGGAGTTACTAGAGGGTCGCTGCAGTGGATGATCACAGAAGAAAGTCTACAGTAAGTCCCCTACACACGAACCTTCAAGTTGCGAACTTTCAAAGATGTGAACGTGCATTCGCATGTCTAATCACGTATGGCGTGAGTGAAACTGCAGCTTGCCCTCTGTCTCCTATTGTTGACGATCCTTCAGCTCTACCATCTCCCACCTTCTCTTCCTCCTCCAGTCAGTAACTCTTCTTGCCTGTTCACTCGATGCCAGCCCCTATATGCCAGCTGTTGTATCAATACTGTGCTATTGTACTTTTCAAGGTACTGTACTGTACTGTAAGATTAAAAATGTTTTCTTTATTTCTTGTGTTTGTTTGTCTTTTATGTATTATTTGTGTGAAAAGTATTATAAACCTACTACAGTACAGTACTGTACAGCCGACTGTGATAGTTGGGTACCTAGGCTAACTTTGTTGGACTTATGAACAAATTGGACTTACGAACGTGCTCTAGGAAAGGAACTCGTTCATATGTAGGGGACTTACTGTATTGGGGTTTGGCTCCACTACTGTGTGTCTGTAGATTTCTAGACTGTAACTCCCACAGAGTTACCCTAACTTGCGGTGTGAGGGGTTTTTGTTATCACTGAAAGCCTACCAACAGATTGGTAGTTAATATTGTGCTTAGTGAAATAAGCCAGACACAGAAAGACAAACACTATGATGTCACTTATACGTGGGATCTAAAAAAACAATACAAATGAATGTATATGCAAAACAGAAACAGACTCACAGATAGAATAATCCAGTGGTTATGAAAGAGGAAAGGGAAGGGGGAGGGGCAAATTAGGGGTATGGGATGAAGAGATACAAACTACTGTGTATAAAATAGTTAAGTGACAAGGATATACTGTATAGCACAGGGAATTATAGCCATTATGTTGTAAAAACGTTTAATGGAGTATAATCTGTAAAAATACCAAATCACCATAGTGTACACATGAAACTAAAATAATATTGTAAATCACCTATACTTCAGTTTTTATAAAAGTATGTTCTTCTCTGAACCAGTTGGAAAATGGGTATAAAAAAATAGAAAATGCAGGTTTGCCAAATGTTCTCTTCACAGTAATCCTTCTCAAGTCAAAAAATGCCACGTGAAAAATTTTAGAAAGATTGACTTTTATTTTCCCCTTCATCCCATCTCGCTCTTTCTCCATATTGTTTATAAATGCAAATAGGTTAGAATTGTACCTATTGTGATTGACAAACAGCAGTCATTGGTGTGGTCAACTGGCCTGCATTTGTTAACAGATTACTTCTACTCCTGTGAGTTCTGTCTGGCTCCTGGGTCTGCAAAGGCCTTTGCTGATTTTATAACCTGCCACAAAGCAACAAGCTGATCTCTATTCCTCACTTTCCTCTCTCTTCTCTCACTTTCCTGCTTTTGATGTAGATTCTCTATTAGACACAGGGGATATAAAGCAGGTTTTCACCTTTGCCTGGAAGTAAGCACAAGGGGAGGAAAGAGGAAGGTGGCAGAAATATTCTGAACTTTAAAATCTTCCCTCTACCTCCAAGATGAGGATAAATGTCCCCCAAAGATTCCCTGAGATACACGCACAGACAGCTCTCCCCCCACAGGGATCTCCTGGCACCTCAGGGCTTTTTTGTTTTTTTTTTCTTTTTCTTCTTTTGATGGAATATAAGACTCTCAGTGTATGTAGAGATCTTTTCAAGCAAGACTACTGTTCTGTATCTGTCAAATGACATCTTCATAAGATAAAACTCATCTGATCTGTTTCTTTTCAACGCTTTCAATGTTTGCTATAAGACGTTAATTATATCTGAACTTTCCTACCTCTAACAATTTCTCAGACTTTCCTTAGCTAAAGCTCGCATCTTCTCGTGTAACTTTTCCAGCAACAGAACACAAGTGCATCTGAGTGGCTGATGCTGACCAAACTGGAGACCACTTGAGAATGTCACTAAAAGAACAGTGGCTGAAGCTTATAAATAGGTGACACTATTGATAAAGCATCAACAAAATGCTTCATGCTGTGAAACATAAAGACCAAGCAGTCATATTGTTAAAAACCTGTTCCTGTGTCTAATGTCTACATAAATAGCATGAACGCAATCTCATGAGCTGCTTTGTTTGGCCTCAAGCTAATCACAGGCGCAGGAGAGGAAACTTTTCCTACTAATTGCTGGTCTGCTTTAAAAACAACAACAACAAAACAAAAAAACCTTCCGGGGTGTAGGAGACTTACAATGTGAGCAAACATAATATCACAGAGCGGAATTCAAAAGAATCCCAATTATTTGAACATTCAGCAATGATCATATATTGTGGTCCTTAAGTTTAGACCAATAACATTTTGATAACAAAAACGCTCAACTCTTGGCCTTAACCTCACCTGGCACTTGTTGCTACTGAAAGATTAAGGTTATCTCTCTATGTAAGTAACCCACATTTATGTCCAAAATTAGACTATAAAGCAGGAGACTTCTTGGCTAGAATAAAATGGTTTTTAACATCAATTTATTAGTACTCTGAAAATGCAGGTCCCTTTCCCTCAGCTGAATGACTAATGCATTACAAGATTCTGTGATACCCAAACCATTGACTGTCAGAAAGATTTAAGTTCAAATCAACATGCATTTATTCTTTGGTATAGCAATATGGAAGGCTGATGGCATGAATATTTTACAGTAATGTTTCAATATTAAAATCCCCATATTGAGATTCTGGAGTAGCATACAAATTATATTTAACCATCAAAAAATTCATTGAAGTACTTATTAGAGTATCAGTAATAATAGTCATTAAAATTTTATGATCACTTAAAAAAGAGCACTAAATAAAGACAGTTTAGCAAATGCCCTATTTACATATTTTAACAAGACTTACATAGTAATATCAAAATCACATTGAATGTGAGAGTAAAATTAAACTTGCCCTCAAAAGAACAGATACATTATGGATCTACCCTGATAAATTTGCTTGTTTTCCCAATAGTGGGGTGAGTTGCACTCATTCATTCACTCTGCCTTTTTGGACCAGCTGGGATATTACACAAAATATGACCAAGGGTCAGGGGTTCAATCTATGAATTAAGGACAGAATTAACTAAAGAGGCTGTATAGGAATTGAGTCTGCAACCTTAGCCTCCTTTAGCACCAAGTCTGATTTTGCTCAGCTAAACACTTACACATGGACATCACCTGATTTTACATATATGTAAGTAACGAATATGTATATAACTTCTCCCACACATATATGTATATATATAGGTGGATCACTTTCATTTAAAACCTTTTAGAATATTTATGCAAGTTCAAGTCCTTAAGCATTTTGATATATAAAATATGAAGCTGATTTTTCACAGCATTTTAGAAAGCTGATGAAAATCATTTTCAAAACTATGGGCCCTCTCACTTTGTACCTCGATCCAGTGTAGACCATAAAACTAAAATATTAGTGGGATTTGCTTTCTTTACCTTACATGTGTAAGGTTAAGTGTGATCACTGTAAATTCAACGCACTTGAGTAAACAGTAGGCCAACAGAAATTCTCAAGGAGAGATATATGTAGGTACTCAGGGAAGATGGGTGGCCTGGGGTCAACAATCAAGTCTGCTGAGAGTAGCCGTGCCATTGACACAGGTCACTTTGGTTTCCTTGGGATGAGTGATTTACTGGCAAACACATTCAGTAGAACCCGTTAGGCTCTATCAGAATTTGAGGCCCATGGTGGCCAATTCATTTGACAAGACATGCAGCACCACAAAATCCAATGAGGAATAAATAAGCCATGCCATATATGAGTCCTTAGCTATTTTCCTTGTTTTCCTGTTTAGTGCCTTTACAAAATGTCTAACACTATCAAATCAGAAAAGTGAAAGACTTCCTAATATCATACTGTTCTGATTGTGTGTGTGTGTATACACATGCTCATGTGTATGAGAGAGAGAGATAATTATAGAAATCATAGATTCTTATAATCAGAAATTTATAGAAAATATGAAATACAAAATGTCAAGTGATGCATTCTGAAGCATTATCTAAATAAACAAAGAAAAAATATCAGAACTTTTTGGGACCGCCTTCATTCTATGGTGGTAACAAATTCATCAAAAAGCCCATGATCACCATTGTTGCTGTTTCCCTTCTTCAAAGAAATAGGAATTAAGGTCTCTTACTGTCATTGGCTGCCAAATAAGTAAGTTTCATGCACCTTATATGGCAGCTATATGAGCTTTAGAGGTAGGACATCAACTTTTTCCTGCAAGAGTCTAGCTAATTCCAAGCAGGAGTTCTGTATTCTGAAAGGCATGACTGGTGACAGAGGACAAAAGACCACAAACAATAATTTGCAATGTATTTGGGCCCTTCTCCTGAAGCATGTTCAGCTTCCCAATGATCTTTTTTGAGCTTAATATCAAAATTCAATTACATCTTTCACGACACAGAGTGGTTTGTTTAGTTGAAGAGTTAAAAGATACCCAGAATGACTTGATAACTGAATAATCCATAGAGAACACCCAATACATGTGGCTAGTGGAGAGTCAAATTTAACTCACAATATCTAGTCAGTAAAACACCTAAAAATGTTTTTAAACTGAAAAGCTCATTCAATTTGAATTAGAGAAACCTTGAATATATAACACTGACTCAAAAACATCCAAAGCATACAACCTTCTTCATTTCATGGTCCTTCCCAACATTTCAAAAATTAAAGAATAAGCCCTTTTGGTATTAAAAAAGCTCTTAATACATGTAGAATTTTTTTTTTCATATAATTAGGAACCCTCCACTCTATAGTAACAGATGGTAGAATATAGTCTTTAAAAGCCTGGGCTGGGAAGTCAATTTCTGGTTTCAATCCCAGCCCTGTAATGTACCCATGTGATTCTGAACAAGTTACTTAATATCTTTGTTCCCCAATTTTCTCATCTACAAAATGGGTTAAAAATAGCACCTAATCCTTAGTGTAATTTTGAGGATGAAATGACTTAATATACATAAAGCTCTAATTGTAAAGCATCACTATTTAATACATTTTAGATCAGCCCATCACAGAGCCAATTTGCCAGTTTAAATGCTATGCTGCCTCCAGAAAGTCCTACTCAGTCTTTTATGTTCATTCATTCAATTGTCCTTATTCTCAAAGAGTTTGGAGAAGGACACACCACCAAGCTAATGGCGAACCAAGAAAAAGAACTAATGAGGCCTACTCTTGACAATAAGTGTGTACTTTGGTGGGGTGGAGTAATTACTTAAATAATATAAGTCAATCCTTCCTTCACTAATTCTAATTCATTCACATTACACTCTGGCACAAAGTGAATAAGGAGTTTAATCACTTATATGTGACCTAGGAAAATGTTGACAGTGTTTGACCTCAAGGACAAAAAATATAAATATTTACAAGAATGTACACTTTTATAAGATAGTAATCTCCTCTCATCCATGGTCCTTTGATCTGTGACTATAGTTACCATTTGGAACATCTACTGAAATATCTTCCATTTTCAGAAAATAGTTCAAGGCAGAGCAGTATTTTGAATGATGCAGAAAAGAGGACTGATCTTTAAACACGTTTGGCTCACCAATCTGAAATCTGCTGTTCCTTGAGATAATATCAATATTGACATAAAGTTTGGACACCAGATGTCAAGATGGAGGGTGTTTTCCAATGAAGACTCCCATCTTATTTTGCTTTTACATCAGCCAATGAATATGGATTAGACTGGAAGCAGCCCTGGATATGTATCCACAGCAGAAACTCACTGTAAGTGGCATATAAGTGAGATTTACGTATAAAATTTTGCATACTTATTCTAGTCTAAAGCACTCAAAGCACTAACCTTGACCTACCCTATCCAGTTGGGCAAAAATCCAATTTATTATTCAATTTCAAGAATTTTCTTTTCTTTATGTTTCATTGGAAAAGTATGCCTGCCTACCTCATATAGTACTAAAAGATACATCCTAGTGATATGTGCTTAGAAGGCTTGACAAAGAGGTACAATATTGAGGGCCACATACAGTAATTATTCCATACATCCAATCAAATATACCATTGGTCGCAGCCTTGTGTGTTGTTACCAGGTGAGGGGAAAGGAGATGCAGAAGGACCTTAACCCACACGTCCAGGTAATGTTATGATAAAGCCACGCCCCTTAGAAAAAAGGCTTCCCTCAGATAATTCTCATCTCTAGTCAACACCTGAAGTTCTCAACAATGCCATTCCCTCATTGTCATCTTGAGGAAGCAGAATGTCTCATTATTAATCAAGCCATTTGGGGGCAGGTCACCAACCACAGAAGACAAAATTTCACTCTCCCAAGCCATCTTGGCTTTGTTGTTCAGAAATAGAGATTGATGGCACACAAGGATTAATCAATTGCAGTGGACGGCTCCACTGATTTTTCTGATGAAGTGATTATTACTCCTTCCAATAATATTCCCAAATCCTGTCAGGCTCTGAGGGGGGTGAACTCTGCCTCTGAAATGCTTTTCAAGTCCATCTCTTTCTAGGCCTACTGCCATCACTCTCGTGTGGACACTCATTGTTCGACCCTTGAAAATACCACAGTGATGTGCTGACTAGATTCCATGCCTTCCCTCCATCCACGCTTCTCCCTTAAACACATCACTTCTCTTAAGGCACAGAAGCCTTAATTGATGTCGACTGTCTACAGGATACAGTGCACGTATTTGGCCTGGAATTCTAGCAACACCTTCCACGATCTGGGCCTTATCAACTCCATCCTCATCTCCAAATTCTGCCTTTCCCAAAACTTGATTTGAGCCAGAATGATACTTACCGTACCCTGAAAATCACTTAGACCTGTGACTTAAGTGACACCTGTATATAACTGGCCACAGTTACTCTTCTGAGGAAGGTCTTTCCTCTTGACTTCTGAAGTTCTAAGAATTAACATTTCTTTAAGAATGGGAGAAAGTCCACTTCTAAAAGACTTCTTAAAACACTCTGGTCATCTTTAATTAGTTAGGAACTCAACTCTGATAACTAGTGTCTGGCTTATTTATACAGGACCTCTTCTATGCTCTTGAGAATTGTTATATTTCCTTTTAGGTGTTCTTTGATCCTTCTCAACTAGATCAACAGCCCTTTAGGGGCACAGACCCTATACCTGAAATTCCCTGAACATATTAAAGTGATCTATACATAATGGAAAATTTGTTCACTATGATATTAAGAGAAATGTGTGTTTCTCCCTTCTATTAAATAGCTCTGATGGAACATAAAGAAAAATTATGTATATTTATAATATACAATTATATATAAATATAATATAAATGTAAGAAATTATATAATACATACTTTTATTTATAAAATATATAAATATATTTATATATTTATATATATTATATAGATTTTTCCCATAAAATAGTGCACACAATCATTTCCTTAGTAGGCCATGCTTTTTATTGGTGTTTGCATCTTGTAAGCTCAATTTATAAGGTCAGACTTTTCCTGAAGAAAATGCATATGAATCACTCTGATTACAGGTTTCTCTTTTTCAATATGCTCTACATTGATTTGAGCCTTTTGAAGTCTCAAAATAAATAAATTACTAGTGTATTTGAAAGGAATTTCCATATTTCTAGATGAGATTGGCACTTTTAAAGATATATAAACTAATCTAAATCCCTCCTGTAGAAGATAGCATTTTAGCAATATTATTCTTTTTTTTTTTCCTAGGAGTTCAAAACATTAACTTTCATAGTCACAGTTCAATGCAACTTATGACTAAACTTGACATCCATCAAAATCAATTAACTCTACCTTTTAAGAACAGGGAACAGGGCAGATTTTGTTTGCAGCATTATATAGATTAACATTACCCACATAGATGATATCATTATTATCTAGCTAAATTCCTACATCCTATGGGCAATACAACCATACAATGAGGCCAGAAAGTACTAATGTAAAAGATTCCCTGCTCCTGTTCTTCTGACAGAGCAGGAAAGGTGCCAGGGACAAAGCTCCGCTATTGAGTGTCTAAGGAAATTGAAGAGTTACTTTACCAACGTTGGAAGGTACAGGGAAGGAAGCAAGACATCTGAAAACTAGTCAGATGCTTACAAATCCTTACAAGGATAACCTTACAAGGGTCACTAGACCGTATAGTTCTGAAAAGGTACCCATGTCTCATTAACAGACAGAAAGATGCTAAAGTTAACAGTAACTCAATATGACAAATATATTGAGGATCTGCTAGGATCTCTGCATGCTGGGATGGCCATAAATAACTTGTGTGTGCATGTATAGCAAAATGCACAGAAACACAAACAAATATGTAACAAAGGCAGTATATAACAAAGGCAGGTCTACATAGAGAGTATACATTTATTGTGCTCAAGGGTGTATATCCACGTGGTCAAATGTACTGTTCTAGCAGGAGCATCATTTATAAATCAAACTCTACTAGCCAAGTCCATATTCCCAGACTACTATTATTTGCAAAAGATCTGAAACACTCTCCCTTTCCCCAAAATATGCGAGGTCAATATAGTTTCCGCTAAGACCTAGAAAACAGCCCAGAGAGATATAAAAACCCCATGAGTGACCACCAAAGGCCAGCCTTGGTCTCTTTCTCCCATAAATCATAGGCAATAGGGTGCTAAGCACTAAAAATCTAAAGAGGAATAAATTCCTAGAACCATGAATAGAAACTTGCCTTTGCTCATTTCTAGCAATACTGTGAGTTTCTGTTCCTGTGTTCACTTATCGTTGCAAAGATGAAAAAGTATTCAGATACTTAACAGTGTCTAATAATAGGAGACAGTTTAGAACAGAAATAATTCCAGACCTCTAAGAAACCTGTCAAAATTTCCCAGAAGTAAGAAACAATGACTTACAGTAGACTGTGGCCATGACCCTGGGGTCTAAGTGCTAACTCTAAAAAAGTGCCATGAGATATTTGATGGCAGGTGATCAAGACATTATTTTTCGCCCTATCTGGAGCAGATAATATACTCTGAAATGAATATTCGGCATACCCGCCTTCAATACCACGTGGAAATTCACACAGAGACACAAGAAAAAAATGACATTCTTTTTCAAGGCTCTACTTGAATCCATACAAGACCCAACCTTCACCTTTAGGCTACTGTTCTCAAGTTAATAACTCGGTCCCTGAAATTCTTACCCAGACTCCAGCCTTGTGGTTTTAACTGCTGTGAGTCATTTTGATTTGGATACCCCAATATTACCTGAAACCCAGCATATCTGAACTCAACTCATGCTGAATCCATGTTCAGTACTTATGAGAGGGCTCGGATCACAGGTCAGAGAAAGCACCCAACAAATATGCGTTTGGTGGATTATTTCTTCTCATACCAGTTTCCATTCCACATGTCCCAATTCCGTTTTTTTCCACCCACTGGTTTCCTACTTTGCTTCTGTGAAATAACTGAGTCTTACTGAGTTGTTCCCCACCTTCCCCCCGCCCAACTCTCATTCAAACACTCACCAAATCCCTCCATCCTTTCTTCACAAACTCTGTCAGAACTGCCTCTCTGCACACACTACAACCCTCAACCAGACGCTGTGCACCTTATACCTGGGCCGATGAAACTGTCTCCCAGCCTAGCACAATTGACATCTGTCTCTTTCCCCTCTCATCTGATCTGACTACTTCTACAGGATTAGAATTCATAAAAATAATAGCTTTGGTCCTTTTTTAGGAACACATACTGGCTCCCCGCTGTTTGTTAACATTAATTCTAAACTACCTCAGCTGTCTCTCAACGTCTCTCTAAACCGAGCCCACCCTACCTATCAATCCTTATCACATAGGGAATGTCCCCATAGCATCCTTTGGTCACTTTGGTCCTAACTACACTTAGGCAAACTCTGTACTGTGGTTTTATAGGCAAAAAAAAAAAAAAAAATCTATATTAACATTTGTTCTCTATATGAGGTTCATACTTACCATACCATCTTGCTTCTGATTTTTTCACCTGAGAACATCATGCTTCCCTAAACAAAATTCTGGGTTGCTAGAGATGGTAATATCAGAGGCAATATTCTCTAACGATTAAGATCTGAACTCTGGAGTGGACTTCTCAGGTTCAAATCCCAGCTCCCGTAATTAAAAGTTACGTACCTACGGGAAAGCCTTTTAACTTCTGTATCTCAGTATTCTCATGTGTGAAATGAAGACAATAACACCTACTTTCTAAGGTTGTTGCAAGAATCAAATGAGCATACACACACACACACACACACACACACACACACACACACACATACACACAGACACATACATACACACACACATACACCCACACCCACACACACACACATACATACACACAAACATACATACAGAGTGCTTAGAAGAACACATGAATGACATGGTTAATAACTCAATTATTTTTTGTTATTATTACATTTCTTGTAGCCACTATTCTTCCTTCCCCTCCCTTCCTCCCTTAATGTCAAGATGGGGGGACATCTGTCCATGCTCCTTACTTCTGTTTCACCCATTCCATGCAATCCTCAAAGTGCCACTACCTGATTCCTGCCCACACCATTCTAATAAAACTGCTCTTGCCCAGTTCAGCTTTGACCTCTTTGTTGTCAAGCCCAAAAGTACTTTTCAGTTCTTTTAATTGAACATTCAATGGCTTTTCACTTTTTTTGACCACTCCCTCCTTAAGCCTCCACTTCCTTGGGCTCTGTGATGCCACATTCTCCTGGATTTCCCTCCCACCTCTCTGATCTTCTTAATTTCCTATAGATTCCCCTTCCCCTCTCCTTGACTTAATATCAGCAACCCCAGGATTCTGTCCTGAACTCGCTCTTCTGTTTTAAAGACATTTCCCCACAGCTTCCATTATCATCTGTACCCTGACAGCTCCCAGAATCTCATCTTCAGCCCAGATGAAGACCCATTCTGCCTCCTGGATGTCTTTGCTCATCCATCCCACCTCCAATCAGCAGGGCAAAAGCCATGTGCATCCCTCTCCCACTTCATCCCCAAGTACTGCTCCTCATCTTGGCTTCTCTAGTGCAGCGCCACTGACCCAGTGGCCTAAGTCAGAGATGCCTGTGTAGGTCCCTGCTGGGCATCCCTCTCATCACGTTCTGTCCACTGCGTTACCTTCCTCCTCCAGATTCTGTTCTCTTCTCTCCCAACAGGACTGATCTCTGATTTCACTCTGTCATTGTTTCTACCCGGGATTACTGCAGCAGATTCCTAACTAATATCTTTGCAACTGGCCTTGCCCTTGGCCACACTATATATAGTTCGACGATCTTTCTAAAACTGGAAATCTAATCGTATCAGCCCCCAGGTTGAACCCTTCACTTTGTTTCCCTACTGTCTGGATAAAATGGAAACTCTTTAGAGACAATCTTTCTTTATTTTTAATTAAAAAAAATTTTTTTTTTATTTTTTGAGGATTTTCTTTTCTTATTGACATATAGTTGCTGTACAATATTATATAAGTTACAGGTATATAATATAATTATTCACAATTTTTAAAGGTTATACTCCATTTATGGTTATCATAAAATATTGGCTATATTCCCCATGTTGCACAATATATCATTGAAGCTTATTTTATACCTAATAGTTTGCACCTCTTACTCCCCTACCCCTCTTTTGCCCCTCCTGCCTTCTGTCTCCCCACTGGTAGCCATTAGTTTGTTCTCTATAGCTGTGAGTCTGCTTCTTTTTGGTTATATTCACTAGTTTGTTGTATTTTTGAGATTCCACACACAAGTGCTATCATACAGTATTTGTCTTTCTCTGTCTGACTCATTTCACTTAGCATAATGCCCTCCAAGTCCATCCATGTTGCTGCAAATGGCAAAATTTTGTCCTTTTTTTAATGGCTGAGTGGTATTCCATTGTATATAGGTACCATATCTTCTTTATCCATTCATCTGTTGATGGACACTTAGGTTGCTTCCCTATCTTGGCAATTAAAAATAAGGCTGCTATGTACACGGGGGTGTACATATCTTTTTGAATTAGTGTTTTTTTAGGTATATACTCTTTAGGGTCAATCTTCAGCAGGACCCAGCTTGCCTTGCCAGCCTCATCTCTCATCATTCCCTTCTGAGATCCTAAACTGAACTACACGTGGTCCCATAAAGGTGCCGTTCTCCTTCATAGATTCTACTTCCTCTCTTTGGAGTTCTCTCACATCCCCTTCTCTGCTTCCCTAACTCCTCCTTGTCCTTTAGGGTGAGATATGGGTGTCACCTCTGCAATAAGCCCTCCCTAACTTTCCAAGATTAAATCAAGCCATCCTTCTCGGTGTTTTGTTTGCACATTCTGCATACATACAATATCCCAATTCTTGTTGTCTTATTATTACTTGCTGTCCTTCATATAGACTGAACTCTTTGGGGACAGGATTCATGCCTTATTCATCTTATCCCCAGAACTCAACAGAGCAACTGGTACCTAGTAGCTAATACATGTATTTATTAAATGAATGAATGAATGAAACTAGCTGCAGTTCTCAATGCATAATGGGCATCGTTATCATATTTTTGGTCTAAAAAATGTTTAAATTCATGACTAGCTTGCTGATAATGTCATGTCTCAAGGAAAGAGGTAATATTAAGGGAATTAACAGTGCCATTCTTTACATTAAAGAAGCGCTGTTGGTAAAAATATTGGTGGGTGTGGAAGTGAAAGAAATCTCAAGAATAAGTGGTCATGTAATCTTGCAGTTTACAATAGTGAAAGAGGCAATGCACAGCCATGTACCTTAAACTCTAAGATATGTATATATAGACATAGATGCAAAAAAATTCAGAGTGATAATTATGTCATATCAAGAACTACAAAACTGCCCATACAACTTGACCCAGTTTTCCCTTCCTCATGGAATCATCTTAAAAGAAATGATGCAAAAGAAGAAAAATGCAGGACTTCCCTGGTAGTGCAGTGGTTAAGACTCCGCGCTCCCAATGTAGGGGGCCCGGGTTCGATCCCTGGTCAAGGAACTAGATCCCACATATGTGTATGTGTGTATGTATGTGTGTGTATGTGTGTGTATGTATGTGTGTGTCACATGCCACAATTTAGGAGCCCATATGCCACAACTAAGGAGCCTGCAAGCCACAACTAAGGAGACCATCTGCCACAACTAAGACCTGGTGCAACCAAATAAATATTTTTTAAAAAAAGAAAAAAAGAAGAAAAAAAAGCTATAAAGTTACATAGGATGATCACATATATAATGGGGGGAAAACAACAAATGACCCTCATGAAGCAAATAATTAGGTGAATGATAACACTGATTTTTTAATGACATGGCATTTAAGAACGCTACAGAAGTATATGTAAGAAATAATGTATGCACTATGATTATAACTATGAAATATATGTGTGACTAAAGAGACCACAGAGAAATAAAAATAAAAATTGTATTTGCTCTAAATTTGCTTTCAAAATGGAAAAGTTGAAAGAATAAAAACAGAGCTGACTCCAATAAGAAAGTCAGGCTTTAGATAATTAATTAGCCTTTACATTCTTCTTATAAATTGCTAACAATCTCAAAAGGGAAGAAAAGAATACGGTATCTTCAGAACCCAATGCGGCTAACAGTAATGTAAAGCTACCATTTATTGAACTTCTGCTATACACTAAGTCCTTTGAAACATTTTCTCTTTAGTTCTTACAATTACTTTACAAAGTAGGTACTGTTATTTCCATTTTATAGATGAGGAATTTGAGTCTCCGAGAGGCTAAATGGCTTATTCAAGGCTCAAAGCTACTAAGTGGTACAGTCAAAAGTCAGACCCAAGTACACTTTGGTTCTAGCCCAGAAACTTTCTAATACACCATCCTCACTGCAGGCCATTCTTTCACAAATTTAAGTTTAAAAAAAAACAAACACAAAAACAAATAGAAGTAAAAGGAGAGAAAAATGAAAAAAAAAAATCAAGAAGAAATTATAAATAAGAAACACATACTCCCAAGCTAGCCAAGGCTTATAAAAGATGTCCAAGTACCAAATATCTTTTAGTTTGTTTTCATTGTCTCGCTTTCCATTTGCTCAGGAATGATGGTTATAGTAAGTATGCACTTATTTACCAACGGCTGGCACCAGCCACTTATATTTCAAGCATCCACTAGTGTGTGAATCTTGGGGAAGAGGAGAATCCCAACTCCCACCTCCCAACATAGGACAATTAAAACTCCAGACAATTTGCTAACCTGAACCCCAGCAGTAGGGGGTGGGTACATGCTCAGCCAATCAGAACACCTGCCTGATCTCCTAATAGGGAATATGATTCAAAGAAGGGACTGCAGAGAACTCACTCCAGGGCCAGTGCAGCAGCTTCCAGTATCCGGTGCGAGCAGCTCCTGTGGTGGCCACAGCAGTGTCCTTTAGGGGATGTTCCCGGACATGAACTTGGCTGTGGTCCAGTCACTCCACTGCCCATTTCCTGAGCCTGTTTCTCTAGCATTCCCATTGACTGTTGAGCTACCAATTTCCCTGCCTATGTATATTCCTTTTCGGTTTAAGTTCACTAAAGTCTATTTCTGTCGATCGCAACCAAGTGCCCTGGCTGGTAAAATAATGTAACAGGAACAGATGACCAAGTGACAGTAAACTATATTGTTGCTGCTTTTGTGTTTGTTTGTTTGTTTGCTTTTGCCTGTTTCCTCCATCAAGCAAAATGCTCCTCTAACCAGGACAGGGTGAAACTGAATACACCACAAAATAAAATAATAAGAGAGCATTTACACACTTCAATAAAAGTCAAAATGCTAGACCCAAGGAAATCACATCCAGACTACCAGGAAAGGGTCCTTATGAAACTAATGATGCAGCTTCTTTAATCTTTGAGAAACCATGGAACTAGAAGCACCCCATCTATAGATGTGAACATGTCTAGACTCTCCAGAAAGGGGAAACAGGATTTTAGAAGCTACAGATCCTGATGTGTATCCCTTACTAAATTTTAGAGAGAATTAGGTTCAAGGCCCTATAAGCAACCACATGCGCACTCAACCACACAATATAAACAGTAGTTGCCTTTGGGTGGTGAATTTTTTTTCCTCCTCCTATTCTGCACTATCCACATTCATTTCGTATAATGAACAGTTAATCCTTTTAAAATGGAAAAATACCCAAAAAACAAACTTAAAGGTCAAATCATGTCCTACCATGAAAAACCTCATACCCTTCTTTGATGGGGTTATTCTCCTAGTAGGTGACAGGAATTCCAAAGACACCTTGACAGTGCTTTCAACAAAATACTTAACAAAATCACCATGAAAATCCTGTGGACAAGACAGAAACATGTGGGGTGGATGATAGTAAATTTAGGAGAATTTGTGCTGAATGACATTAGTGTTAGGTGAACTCACAGCTGGATGTACTATCATACTCAAATTATGTGTATTAATGAATTGGTGTCAATTTACAAGGAAGGAGAACTCCAGAGGTGGATTGGGAATTTTTATGGTGAGTCCTACTCAATGTTTGTTACAATGGCGTGAAGACAAAGATCGCAAATTTATTATAGTATTTACAGGTGAGCCAAAGAAGATGTGTATAGGTTATACAGGATGACAAAGTGATTCTATAAGATCCAATTCAAGATGATATTTTTCAAAAAATCTAATAAGGCTAGAAGTAAAATTCACGATTAGGCTGAAAAGTCAGTTAAGTACTAAAGGCTAAGGGAATCAAAACTAGATAATGATTTATGAAAAAACACCTGAGGATTAGAGCTGACAAGAAGGTTAACAGTATCAGTGGTCTGGGAAGAGCTTCTATAATATCCAAGGAATCCAACAGATCTGGTGGTCAGTATTTAGTCATAAAACATCAGCACTATTTTGTGCAGGTCTGAGAACCATACTTTTAAGAAGATGCTTATGATTATTTTTACTTATTAAGTAAAAAATAATTTCAAAGACAAGCAACCAGAATGATAAGGGGCCTGAAAATTATTTTAGGGAAGAATTAAAGATACTTAGCCTGGAAAAGTGTGAAGGAGGGAAAAGGAAGCACTTTCACAAGCATGAAAGTATCAATATAAACTTCTGTGTGATTCCACAAGGCAAAAGCAGTGATAATCAGCTGATGCTCAAGAGAGGCGGTAAAAGAGCTACTAATATTGAGACAGAGTCAGGGCAATGAGAGACAGGTAGCCTGTAGCTAAAGCAGCAATGCTGTACCATAAGTTTATTCCATGAAGCTAAGCTTTCTTCTTCCATATCTTTGTGCCCAGTGACCCAGCTAGAGCCTAAAACACTTAAAGCATGAGAAAAGCAGTGAGTTTGTGGCCACTAATATATATTGAAGGTCAAGGAAATCCTCAAGAGTAGATTTTCTAACCCATTTCCAAGGCACTGGTTCCCAGAACTGGGATATTACATTGGGTTTTCATGGTATGATTTCATATAGAACGACTTGTTCCTTGTGGATGCCACTAATAACTAAAATGTCTCTAATCCATACAAAAATAACTAGTTTGTGGCTATGGATTTTAAAACTGGAAGTCCCTTCATTCCCAGGTGCCATTCTTTTTTATTCACAAACATCCTGATCACTCATAATGCTTCCTCTTTTACCACTTCCCTCTACCTCTAGCTGCCATGCAACCTTACCGCCAAATTCCCTTCCTTTCCATGCTGGTCACATTGTGGCTGGTCCTCGCTTTCTCAGATGCCAACTCAGCTTGTCTACACATCCCACTCCTGCTTAGTTCTCCTTCTACTCTGCTCCATCTAGTGGAATGCTTTTCTTTACAGCACGGTGCCAGCTTTAAGAAAAACGAACTCAACTTTGCTGTGAAGGGTTAAGAAATAAATGTAGGAAGCAATATCTATATAAAGGTACGAAAACTTTTATTTTGGTTAGGTAACTTATGTTTTCCCAAATCCCTGGACAGAAACCTAGAATTCTGACAACATGTTTACTTGAAGAAAGTGGAAATGTTCAGTATAGTAACAGCATAAGCATTACGGTCAATGAGGGCTATCCTGTCAAGAAATAAAAGACAGGCAAATGACTATTTTCTCTAGTATGGAAGCTTCGTTAGTACAGTTTTGTTCAATATAAATTATTATTTGATAATTGTGAGATATGCTCTACGGATCAAGAAGTTTTATTTTTCTTATACTGGGTGATAAAGTTTAAAATATTAGGGAAATGAAAACAGTCCTATGTTTTCTTTTATATTTACAGAATAGAAGGTGTGCCTGGAATTATGTGAAAATTTCATCACAGCAGCATGAGTATGATTCTCTGGAAAACATATTATATATTCCTGTAGGAGGATAATTATTTTACAATGTTCATAGAATATGAACTTTACTATAAACCTAGAGCCTGATGGTATACTTTCTTCAGATATACTGATTAATCTGCATACGATATCCTTATGATTAGAATAATGGACTTTTAGAGTTGGAAAGGATCTTAGAGTCTAGTGCCACAAATGTTAATCCGTGCCCTTTCTACACTCACAGTGACCACTCTGTGAATACAAATAATCCATTGAGCCTGACAGGGTCAGATCTTAAGGAATCAAGCTACAAGCCAATTTGGAATAGGCTCTGATAACTTTTGGAGTTGAGAAGCACATGAATGAGCATGAGCTTGAGTATTACCATCATATGAATAAAAATTCCTATTTTTGAATTTGATTGGGTAAAGATCACAGAAATAAACAGAATAAAGGACATGAACAAAATGCAACCTTAAAAGTGACAGCAAGTCTAGGCAACACCACTGGCTCATTCATTCATTCCCCAAGATGTAGCCACCGAGTTCTTTCTGAAACATACATCTAATCCTATGCAAAACAAGAACCAAACCTTCAAAAACTCATTAACTTCAGTCAAAGTCTAAAATCATTAATGAGATTTCAAGATCCTTCAATATCAAGACCTTGACTCCATCTTCAACATGACTAGCCTGCCTCTGTACTGGCCATGAGCCTTTATCCATACTTAGCAACTTTCACTTCCTCAAAAGAGCAAAACTCTCTCAAGGCCTCTGAGCTTTTGCGTCAACGGACTCTCTACCTGGAGCTCTGTTCTCCTGTCCCCTATCTTTCACCAGGTGCGCATTACTCTGAAATCATCTTATATATCACTTTTTTCAACAACCCAAAACTGGATCAGATACTCCACCCACGTGCTCCCATGCCCCCTTGCTGCCACCAACCCTCCTTCCCACCACCAACCCTCCTTCCCACCACCAGCCCTCCTTCCCACCACCAACCCTCTTTCCCACCACCGGCTAGACAGTAAAGTCCTTCACCTCCTGTTCACTGTTGGTCCTCATCACCTAGAATCCTGCTTGAAACAACAGAGGCAGTTAATACACCATTGTTAAGTGGGTCAATGAATAAACGAAGGAATGAAACTAAGACACCAGGGAAACATTGGCACATAAACCAATGAGCTGACAGTGGACATTTCAGGGTTCTGTTTTCTTAAATATAAAAATAGGAAAAAAAGATATCTTTTCCCAAACATGTTTGGATGCCAAATAATTTTGCTCATCGGGTATGTATGGATATAAGATAGCACTGTGAGAAGCAAATTTAAGACATAGTGAGTTAAGTCAGAATGGAGTAACTCTGGGAGGGAAGTAAAATTCCCCTATGGGACTTATTACTTCCAAGAGCTAAGTCACTCCCTGGGGAGAATTTGGTTCTTATATAAGAATGCTAATTTTTTTTTTCACCAGAGCAGAGTCTAATCAAGTGTGTAAATGCTGCAATACACCAAGCCGCAGAAGAGAATTAATGTTCCTCTTGTGGGTGGGTTCCTGAAATGTCTTACCACCAGGAAGTAACACAGGCACTGAACAGAAACAGAGATCATTAGAAACAGTTATACAAAACTTATGAAGAGAAAGACCCTTGCTTTATGTGAACATAAGAATTTAATCATCTTTTTTTTTTGGTGCCCTTAAAGTAGAGACTTAGGTAAAATACCAAGTCATACCCACATTCACAGGGCTCAAAGTAAGAAAAAAAGTCAGTTTACAATTCCTTTGGTTGTCTCTTGTTGTATTCGAACACTACGTGAATAATATTATCTTAGATGCTCTAGTGAGTTCATTCTTCCCTTGCTTAAAAAAAAAGAAAAAGGTCACACATACCCACAAAAATGAAAACTCTGACACCACTATTATAAGCAAAATCCTGGTGAAGTGGTGAATGGTGAAGTCACTGGAAATATTGGGGAAATAACTTGACTTTTAAGCACATATTGTTTTATCGTGAAGTCAGAAGCAGATGACAAACGAGACGAGTGCTGTGAAAAACGATTTGCTTCATTCTCTGTGATCAGAGAGGGTCTCTTTCATTCTCTGTGATCAGAGAGCCTTGGATGTCCCAAATCACAACCATAATTTATCAGCTTGAATTATTCTTCCAACACAGAACGATCACTGACTTATAGTAAGACTTCAGAAGTTCTGTCCACCTGCTGATCAAATTTCATTTTTGGCCTTTTTTTTAACTGTTAGTAAAACTAACACACACACACACACACACACACACACACACACACTTAAACCTTATAGGAAAAGGCTTTCACCTCTGCCAAATTTCAGCTGGGAACAAATTTTTATGGCCAGCTAATAAACCTGCTGAAAACAGGGCTTGATAATGAAAACCCTCCCGAGCCCTTAACCACAGTGTGCGCGGCTATAATAAAAAGAATTAATGCAGTCAATTTGTACTAGTGTTCTCGGAACAAAAAACCCTATTTCAACCACAGCCTTTTCACCAGCTGATTGGCAGCCCTGCCCATTTCCCCTCTGCAGTGTTGTCAGGAGTCTTCAACATGATAATGAGCCTGTCACCATATTCAAATAGCCCTGTGACAGCAAGTTTTGTGAGTGTGACGTCCACTGCAAAGGGTCTGTCAAAAAGCACCTTTCAGAAAATGAAAAGAGAATGCTTTCCTGATGATAAACCTAATTTCTCCATAGATAAAAGAGTGAGATTTTTCATCAGATTTTGTCAGTGTTGTGTTGTGATGCATTTATCCCTTCAAATGTTCCTGTTTTCCTTTTTTTAAAAATATACCTAGATTTAGATTTGTCAGTGACGGGGAAAAAAAAAATGATGATGAAACACAACTTTGGTTCCAGGAAGCTGAGTCCATCAGGTTACCACAGAGGGGGAAAAGGGGAAAAGGAGAAAAAAAAATGGATGCTTTTTCTAAAATGTTAAAAATTGGCAAGAAGAGTGAGAGGCTAACTTGTTACCAGTTGCCTAGTTGGCTTCCGAATTCTGTAGGCCTCCCTCACTGAGGCCAGTTGTCTCCCCAGAAACACCCACAGGAGATTGCTCTGTTCCAACTGTCTCCCACAGAGAGACTGTCTCTCAGTGACTTCCTCTGTGAGAATCTGTGACTTCACAGCAGAGAGAAAGCTCCTACTTCAAGATCTGAGGGTTAGATTACCTTGGTACATTGTGTTGGCTTGCCAACAACTGGGAAAATGTGTTTTCATCACACTTGAACACATTAAGTAATTTGGTGTGTGACAAACATGTTAAAAAGTATTATTGTTGTGGAAAAAGCCGTTTTTCTTCAGTTATGAAGAATGATTTTATAAAGAGCCCAGGCCTCTAGAGCATTATTTAACTTCCTGCTATTTTACCCCCCAACCTAGACCAAATCTCAGTGTGTTCAGCATTAAGACAAAACTCTAACTCAGGTATTTTCTCAGAAGGGGTTGGTACATATATATGTATATGTGTAGGTATATTAATGTGTATATAAAATACATGCCCCCTATATATACAGTGTATGTATATAAAGCACATAAACATACATATGTATACATATTATACATGTATAAAATCCGTGTACCATACATACATATTGGGTGTATAGAAAATGCATACACATACATATATATGTATTATATACATATATAATGCAAATATGTACACATGCACATATATACACAGACGAAGTAGAAAGAATGTCAAGCTGTTACTCTTTGTGAGACACTAACAAGTGTCTCAGATTTTAATAAAATTCACACACTTGTACCCAAGAAAAACAGGATGGCTCTCTGGCTTTGATAGTGGAAGAAGTATAAAGAAGACGGGGATGAGTAAGCAGGGGTACAAGAAGCCAGCAGAGAACTGTCATTCTCTTACTCCTGAGGTGCCCTGAACACCACCTTTAGCAAATAAACACATGCAGGAGGTCCCGAAGTCTTCGAAGAAAGAAAACCGATGTCGGAATTTAAATCCAACACCTACTTCATCTCAGGCTCTGTGACAGTAAAAGAACCTTATAGAAAAAACATATACTCTGCCCAGTAAACTACCATATGATTTAATTCCTTAATATTTTTATATTGAACTATTTTCAAACATTTAAAAAAGATATTACAATACACACATAACCACATGTTTCACTAGTCTGACTTTAGCTGATGGTTTACTGATACAAGTCCCATTTTTAAAGCAATGTTTCCTTTCAATCCTCTGATCTCATGGCCACTTATGTATCTAGATGTGATGAGAGCATTTGTGAAACCCTTTGGCTATTCAAAAGCAGTGGAGTCAGTGGAATTCTCATTCTCTCAGTTTCTAGTGAATACAGTCCTAGTTATGTCTCGATTTGGTTGAGATCTGAATATGCCAAAAAGGTCTACTAATTAAGGAAGCTGACAACTTCATGTTTTTATATGTATCATATATATATATATATATATATATACACACACACATATGTCAGCTTACACGACTAGAGAATTTTCCTAATTAAAAGTTAATACGTTTTGGTGTGTGAGTTGGTGAGGGAGGGTAGAAACTTAATCTTTGTATAGAGGTTATTCTAAATACACCAGGATGATCAAAATTAAAAATACAAATTAGAAGTATTTAAGAAAACAAAAAACATGATTCACCTTTACTAGTCAACAGATAGGGAAGCTGAAATTATTAAAGAGTTTCTAGTTTTTAAAGCCCAGAGTAAGAAAAAGAGGCAAAGGGGAAATGTGGGTGGAGTAGGGGAGGGGGTCTCCCCAGTACGTGTAAAAGCAACTCCTGAAAGAAGATAAAAGTAACTCATGAAGGATCAGCCACAAATCTGACTGATCTTAAGTTCATCAGCTGGACGGAACTATTATAAAGCCAATAAATAGAGCTGTAGACAGCTGGCCTTGTGTAATACCCTGCCTCTTTGCCTAAATGTTTAAACCATGATTTACTTGGGATTTAAAAAAAAAAAAAAAAAATGAAATCTCAAACTCAGCTATCCCCCAACATACAAAGCAAATTCCAGAATCTTGAAGACTTTTATTGTCTCTGAAAGTCATTGTCACGACCCTAATCCCCTCATTAAAGCTAAAGAAAGGCTGGGATGGCATTAAAATGAATGCAGACGATTTGCAGCAATCTCCTGCTCTCACCACCTCCAAATGAAGGCAGGCACATTGCATAATCCAGGCAGCAAGAGCTCCTGACAGGTGGATGATTTATGCTCATAGTCAGAAGAATCGGAGGGCCTGCAGAGGAGACAGCATGAGCTAGGCGGTGGCGAGACAGATGCTCTCAGTGGGCTTGCGGGGGCTGGCAGGCTCCAGCTAGTTCAGGTGCAACCTGGACACTTTAAGTGCTGAACTCTGATTGCCTAGATTCCAACACTCTGATGTGCCATTTGCAATATGATATGCAATGTACACAGTGAATAAACTGTCAACTGCAGGCAGGCACTGTATACACGCATGTACCCCTTCGTGCATAGATGTTATGGACACAGGCCCCAGCACATAAGAGAAAGGAAACCCATTTTTTGTCAAACGATTATTCTAGTGCAGATGTAAATGTTATGAAGCGCAAGGATCTTCAGTCCTGAAAATGTTTAGCCCAGGTAGGGTAAGCGGAGAGTGACAAGATTCCCTAACAATTAGATCAATATTAAAGATTGCACAGCGGGATTAGGAGAAACACACCTCAGCAGAAAACCGACATTCCTGTCAATTATATTAATTATTTTTCAGATACATGACATGCCTTCATGACATTTCCTTCTGAGAAGGCATTTGAATATTTGAGAGGAAAATGAATAAGGGGTGGATAAAAGGAAGGATCCCTAAAGGGTTGAACTGCTTTGAAATCAATCTTTAGAACAGTTTTTTCAGAATTTCTCTCAATAGCCCCAAACAATAACAATCTGGTAAAGATTATGGTATTGGTTAAAAGGGTAGATAAACCTAATTATAGCTATCGACGACAAATTATGGCCACTCCGATATCTAATAGAAGGTATTAGCCAGCATTCGACTGGTCAGCAGTAACCCACCAATGGCTGGAGAAATTCACTCCATAGATCTACACGGAACTGTATAGATCACTGTTTTCCTGCTCAGCCCACTATCTCTGAGGCCCAGAGCTCCAGGCATCAGTGAAAGGGCTAAGTACCCAAATGGACAAGCTTCGGGTTATCTTGGATGAATGCGACTTTACTTTTAACTCCTAATACTGCAGGGTCAAAGGTAGAACTGCCAATGAGAATTAAAGACACAGCCATCCCTTTAATTAGATAACAGTATTCAAAGACTGGTAAATTCCCAAGAAGCCACTTTGCAAAGCAAGAGTTACAGTGTTCTCCTGGGGGGTAAGGGGGGAGGTGGGCACTGGGCTTTTTTCACCTCTGCACCACTAAAAGAGAAATTTTTAAAAGAACAAAATGGAATACATTGTAAGTAATTCAAAGTGCCTCCAGACTTCACAGTTCTCCCGAGAGAAAAAACTCAAACAATTTGAAGTCTTCACAAACTGCATCCAAATCCTTTTTCTAACTTCATTAAGCTCCGGTGCTTAAAAATCGTTCATAGCAAGTACTTTAATTAGAGACGAGCCAGTGCAGGAAGCACTGGACAGGCAGTGCATCCGCCCAGTAATAACACTGCCTGGGGTGGCAGTTTCTTACTCAACGATGCAGCTTAGTAAAGGGACAAACCAGGGGCTGATACCTTTCCTCCTCCCCCAAAAGGAAACTGGGGATGTGGGTAGGCGGGCGACAGAGAGAGATTCAAATGTCGTTCTGGCCTCATCAGTATTCCGCCAGGTTACCACTGTATGTACAGAGAAAGAATGGAAAATGTATTGAAGAAAGCAAGTTTTAAGAGAAGCAGAGAACTAAGTCATCTGTACTGTGTAAGCCTATTTTTCCGTTTTTGTTTCCCTTCTTTCCTCTCTCCTCCCTGCTTTCTCTTTGTTTTCTCTTTTTCTCCACGCCAAACCTTCCAACCCCCATACTCTGGGACCAAAACCATTGCCACGAGATTTGCAGTATATGGGTACAAAACCAGCATTAAAGCTGTGGGTGCCATATAGAACTCTGAGCTGCTGCCATTGATGGGATGTTCTAAGGTCAATAAAAGGGCGGAAAGGAGGTAGGGAAAGGGGAAGGAGGGGAGAACATTCCTATGCAGGAGTAATTTATACTCTTTACTTTCCCTGCTGGAATAATGGCTTTGAGGCAGAACTTGGGAAAACAAGTAAAGAACTTGCAGGCTCCCAGCGACCTGCAACCTTAAACCCAAGTTCTTTAGAGACCTAAAACCACAAAAACAACAAACCTAAAACAGCACAGTTTTGAAGGGATGGCATGATTGTTAAAGCTCGAGGTGGAGGCGAAAGCCCTTTCTTCACTAATGACTCACATACTGTTTACCCTGAAAAGCTAGAAGTGAACGAACACATTAGCATGTCCAAAAGTAACTGTAGATGCCATAAATTACACTCTGGAAAAAGTTAGCCATGATCTAGATGAGAAGTGATTCCATGGCTGCAAGGTCATTCGTTTCTGGTCCATGACAGACTTGTGTGCTGTTCTCCCACAATCCACAGAGGGGTCTCTGTAATTCTGGCAGGTTCTGCCGACCCTGCCTGTCACCTTCAGATCTCATACCCACAGGGGAGGGTCTGGGGCTGGAGTCACACAGAGCATTACTGGGGACCTCTGACCCCAGTAAGTCATGGAAAGCAGCAGTGTGAAGACAACCCAAACCTGCTGTGAACGCAGCACTTGGTCATTTAGAAGGGAAAAAAATGCCAGGAAGATGACATTTGAGACCTAGCAAAACAGATCTGTTTTGGGTTTAGCTAGGCAGTGTCCTGAACGCTTAGACAACAAAATAATAGTGATGATAATGATACTGATAACAGCTGACGTTAACCAAGGGCTGATATTTATCAGACAGGGTGCTAAGTATTTTAAATTTGTTATCTTATTTAATCCTCACAGCAAACTCCACAGGGAAGGCATTATTATTATGATCACTATTTTATAGATGAAGAAACCGAGGCTGGAGACATCAAGAAACTTGTGAGTAATCAGCTGCCTAACAACTCAAGGCTGCCTATCAGAAAATTCTATGATCTTAACACGCTATGTCGAATGATGTGTTTATAATACAATTCCAAATGTATTCTCTTTATTTTGCCCATATATGAAACCCGTGCCTTTTTTAAGATATCACACTACCTAATGGAATTCTGCAATGTTAGAAACTAAGGATTCAGCATTTTCCACTCTACTTTCCTCAGCCTAGAATTTCTTTAAAATATTCAGCCATGAAGAAAAAGGAAAGTGAAAATAAAGCAAAAGAATGAGGTATAGGTACCTTAGCAGGTCACATGAGAAGACTTTTTATCTGTGATCTCTCTCACTGTGATGGAGGGGAGGCATAGGAAAGGCCCTGCAACTAACCTCTGCTTCCCTGGCCCATTAGCTGTTTTCCAATGTGCAAATGACTCTGGTCTCCCAGGACCGTTTAAGAGTTCAGCCGACTTCAGCATTCACTCCTTCTGGGTTTCCAGTTAAAATCAATGCATTAACTGCAGTTGCTAGTGAGATTCTGTAACTGCAAGTTAAGTCAGAAAGGTGAGGAAGGGAAGAATTCCCAGCTTTATAAGCTTAGGAACTTCCAAAGATGTCAGTTCCCGACTGGCATTAAAATAGAAGTAGAATTACCTGTAAAAGCTGGGGGATTTTGTTCTTTTCTACCTTAACAAAAGTTTTGATAGATTTTCTCTGCTGGAGCACATAACCAAATAGTTAAAGATTTGTGAGATAATCAGGAGATTCTCTATCTAATATTTCCTAGGCACACAGAGTTTGAATTAAATCGCTGTTCCTTTTACTTTGTCACCATTAGTGGAGCTTTATTTTTCTACACCATCCCCTCCAGATTCTAATTAATGACTTCTCCGGAGACCTACAGACATATATGAAATCGTTGAGAAATACATTTGTTCACAGACCACAAATTTGGACCTGTTGACTGCAGAGCAGGAAAAGTGATGCTACCAACAGAAAATGAAATCATCAGACAGTGACCTGGACTGCCTCTTGGGCACAGATGCTAGGCACCGGCAGTCTCTTCCGCTAAACGATAGCCCGTGATAGCCTACCTGGAAAGGGTGTAGTTCAGAAATACCAGCGGCTCCAACATGAGTCAAACCATTTCTAAGAAAAGGTAGAAACAGTCTACATGGAAACATTAAGAAATAATCCTGTGGTCCTACAGAGAGCAACATCTACAGAAATCAGAAAACAGTCCTGTGATTGCATAGCCCTCTTATTTTAGAGTATCTATAACAAGGAATGATTCTGGAATTCTAATAGTTCTGGCACCAAAACCGTTCGCTGAAATCAAGGTCTCCTTGCTCACAAAAGGAAGTAATAGCAGAGAACGGTGGCTTCCATGTGCCAGAAATAATATTTCGCCTCAACACTCTGGTAAGATCAACTAATTAAGAGAAAAACCAAAAGACTTCATTATGAATACCAATAGAGCAATGGGCTTCAGCATCTGAGAAATCAGGAACGAATTCTGGCTTTGCCATTTACTAGTTGTACGACTTTAGGCAAGTTATTTATATGAGTTATTTAAAATGGGTCTTATATAGAAAACAAACTTATGGTTACCAAAGGGGAAAGGGGTAGGGGATAAATTAGGAGTTTGGGATTAAGAGATACATACTACTATATATAAAATAGATAAACAGTAAGGATCTACTGTACGGCACAGAGAGCTACATTCAATATCTTGTAATAAACTGTAATGGAAAAGAAGTCGAAAAAGTATATATATGTATAACAATATTTTGCTGTACACCTGAAACTAACACAATATTGTAAATCAACTATACTTCAATTTAAAAAATAGGTCTTACTTTTCTCATTTATATTCATTAACATATGAAATGTCTATGGGCAAGACAGGTGAAAAACAATGGTATTTCTCATCTTCTTTTCTTTTTTTTTTTTTTGAGACAGGATATATCTATTGCTGTATCATCAGGGTATTCAATATAAATTCAGTACAACGTGACTTCTGAAATACTATTCTGTCATGGTCACACACATATAAAGGAAAATGTAGAAATGATTTATATATGATGATAGCCCAGGAATTGTTTCTAAAATCATTATTTATGACAAAATTATTTCTATATTCAAGTTTTAATAATGGAACTCAAAGCCTACTAAAGTAGACTAAAAAAGAAGAAATAATTCATCAGTTATATGTTATTGAGCAACTACTATGTGATCGTTGTTATGTTAGGTGCCATGGTAGACTAAAATATAAACAGATAGAGTCCCTGTTCTGAAGCTGTTTATGCTTTGCTCTATGGTAAATACTAAGTGACAAATAGAATAAAAAAAATTAATATTGATATTAACACAATATTTTCTGATTTCTTATTTGTTTACTAGGCACTTTGCCAAAGAATATTACAACTATTACCTCATTTAAACCTCAAAACAACCCTCTGAGGCAGTGAGAATTACAACCCCCCGTTTTACAGATAAGGCTTAAAAATTCGGGTAAAGCAACTTGTTTGAGATAAGTAATAATAATAAGCAAGTACGTAATAAAGTTTGGATTGAACTCAGATTCTATGTCTGCACTGTCCAGTAGGTTGGTCACCAGCCACATGGGGCTATTTAATTTAACTAAAATTAAATAACATTAAACATTCAATTCTTCTTTTGCATTAGACACATTACAAGGGCTCGATCCACAGTCACAGACCCCATCTGATCTGAGACACAGAGCTTTTCATCTTTACACTCTACTTCCCTACATGAAATTAAAATGCTAAGTTGTATGAAACAATATAAAGGCTGGTAAAATTCAGAAGGGAGAAAAATCTATATAATTGTAAATAATCAGGCTTATGATTATTGATGATGGATCATAAATTCCATGAGGGCAGAAACTTGTCTGTCATGTTCACTTTTTTAAGCCTGGCATTAATAAAGTGACTGGTATGGAGCCATGCCTCAAAAATATTCATTGAACGGGTGGATAAAAAGTGGATGAATAAATGTTTGAAGATGGGTTTGGCGAATATGTATGATTTCGGTCCATAAGTTGCTAGAAAGCAGCTTCCAGAGGAATAACCCGACCCCAGCTCTAGATGTTATAATGAACAGGCTGTATTTCTTGGACAGCACATAGAAATATTTACACCGATTAGACCATAAGGCCAGAATCCACATTCCTTCCAAATATTTCCAAATTATGCATGAATTGATAATAACCTAAGACTGGCTAAGGTCAGAGTAATTGCCATTTAATTGGCTTCAAATATACTAATGATTATGATAATGTTGATACTGAAGAGACTTAATAGGCCTGGAGATAAATGTCTAAGGGAGCAGGGGGTGAATCCGGGGGAGGGGGAGTGGGATAGGGAGGGGATAATTACGGAGGTCATAAGCTTGGAAACCACCAAATGGCAACTCATGATGGTGGTGAAGAAACTTCGCTTTTAGAAGAAATTTTGGAACAAAAGAATGTTCAAAAGGTGGGGCAGGGGGTGGGCAGAGGAAGGAAGGGGAAGTTGTATGCCCCAAAAAAGTCAGGTATGAGGGAAAATAATTGGGGGAAATTAACTGGACACAGAAAAGCCACTAAATAAGGGCTCAGGAGGCCACAAGGAAAACACTTGTAGCTGAGAACTGAGAGGCAGGCCGGGCAAAATGAACTTCACTTCCTGAGTGGGTAATGTGCTGGCTGGAACCGAGAAACAGAACCAGGAATTAGTACAGAGCTAAGCAGAAACACATGCTAAGTGAAACAAGGTAATGCAAATGATCTCATTCTTACATAGTCTACTCCTTCAATTCCCCACATCCCAAATATACCTAAAAAATGCTAATCCAACAGTCCAGGCATCTAAAGCTAGGACTACGCAGCCTATGTAGAAAAGACTTCACAGTTGAAAATGTAATCGTTGAGAATAATAGGGAAGCGATTATGACTTTAGATACACATCATTTTTGGAGAGACAGGTTAACCCAAGGGCAATCACTAAGAAACCCTCCCTTTGGGTTCTGACATCGGGCCCATGATATCCCGACCGCCGTGTAGAAGCAGGGGCTCTTACAATTGGGGCTTTAAGAGTGGAAATCCTAACACTCCTCTCAAAGGTCTCTATAAAGCTTCCTGCTTCCAAAATCATTTCCATGTGCTTCTCTTTTAATGGCATGATTCACAGTCACGTCAATATTAAAAAGCGTATAAGCTGAAGTCAGGTAAAAACAAAATGAGGATGTGGATACTCAGCTGAACTCCATCGCACCTGGGAAGCAGCTTCGAAGGCGCCTGGGCTGTGCTGTCTGCCCGGGGAAGGCTGGGTGGGAGTGGCAGGGCTCTGATATTTGTTCTCGTGGCCACAAAGCCACACTGGCTCTCAAACAGCACAATCTGCCATTCACTTAAGTCTGGTTTGCCAGGAAGCCCAAGGATGGACTCCCCACCAGTACCATCAGGCTCAGGGAATTTGGCTAGCACCAGGCACCCCAGACTTCTGCCAGCTAATTGGCTTTGGGGAAGCCGCTGACCTACTCTCCACTGAGTGGCTTTTGTGAACCTGGAACCCAGCCTGCCGCTCATCATTGATCAACCTTGGCCAAGCCAGCTGGCTTATTCCTTTGCAGACAGCTTGCCTCAGGGAAGCTGGTTGGTGGCTCGACAACCTACTAAGAGAGAGAGACGCAAAACTCCAGAGCAATCTCTCAAGAAATAGCCAGTGCTCGATTTCTTTTGAGGGAGACTTCAAAGTGAACGAAATCATGTCTGATGCCTTGGATAACACAGAGGGAGCAGAATTCTGCGTAGCCTCAACAAGAATGGTAACTAACACGTTAGGAATGGTGCCCAAAGGAAATAAAACCATGGAGCTCTTCATTAAACGGGCCTTATTCAAATATATACCAGAATTCCTCTACATTAAATTTAAGCACAATGTCATAAACAACAGGGTCACGTTGATATATGCCGATATTGGTGAAAAGGAACAAAAATCTGTTGTCTGGAGGCTGGTGGGGAAAAATTCCACATCCAACAGAGTCCTATATGGCGGGGACTTCCCCTCCCCACTTACCATGCTGTCACTAGACTTCTCGTGTAAGAGCAAATGTTGAAGCAGGTTCTTTCCCCCTTGGGGCAAAATCCATTGGGGATTTTTAATAATCCAAAAGGAATAAAAATTGGTAGCATATTAGATAAATGCTGGCTTCCTATTTCAAATTCACAAATGGAAATGACAAATGAGGACAATCAAATAAATGATTAACTATTAATAGTATTCCCATTAAAGCACGAGGAAGGGAGCTAAGAGAACCGTTCCTTATAATTGCAATCTTTCTGTCCTCTCTCACACTAAGGCGGCGAGCGAGGGTAGATGTATTCAGTTCAAATAATTCTCAGTGCTGCCTTTGGTAAGTTCACACGAGAGAATCTCTCCACTTCATTTCTAATGTAATTGTTATTTTTGAAAAATATATAAATATAAAATGGTTCCAGAGAACCAAAGGTCCACAGGAAATATGTGATAGACTAAGACTCACATGGGTTAGATACAGAGTCATGGACAAATCTTTAAAACATTAGTATTTCAATTTTCCCCATTTATAAGACAGATAAGATTGTAGTATCCCAGCGGTCCACTATGGCCACATCCTCAAAACAACTGAGGCAGATGGTACTCAAAGTCAGTGACTCAGATTCACTGCTCTCTACAAAAGCAAAACTTATAAGGAATTTGGTTCTGAACTTCACTTAACTAAAAACTGGAGCCAGAGAGTAAAACTATGTCACGAAACAAAACGTTCCTCTCTGCTCCAATTGGGATTTAAATAAGATGTCACACACTGCTTGACCCCCGAAATCGGGTTCCCAGGAACTGAACAGCTTAAATGTTACTGATGTTTATTCACACAGTTTATAACTTTATTCCAAAGTTTATGTTGAGATCTCAAGAATCTCATAGTGGGAAGTCACCATGAAAGATCTTCTAGTCTAATCCCCACATGACACTTGAAATTGTTCTCTACATCATCTCTCATAGTGATGGGAAACTTACTGCCTTTCAACACAGTTCATTCTATTTCCGGACATGAAGTGAAGAACTCAAAGCGATCAAGTGAGCCCTGGTTCGGAAAAAACCTGGTTTATTTAAGTAATCTTTTAAGAGCTCAGTATCTCATAATACCCATAGCTGCTGAAGAATCCCAAGCTAAATATATAGTAGAATATTCCTACTGTATTAAACAAATACAGAACATAAGCAGGAGAGCCAGAACGCCTGCTCTAAAATCCAGACTCCATCATGCATTATGAGAACTTTGGCAAGTAACATAATCTCTCTAAGCTTTTCTTTCCTCTGTGAAATGGGGAAATACCCACCTCTGGAGGTCACAGTAAGGATTAACAAAAAAAAATAAAAATCCAACTAAAGCACATAGTACATAGCCTAATGCGCATTCAGCTCTCACGAATAAGTGTTATTACTCTTGCCCTCAAAATCTTTGCTATTCATTTTAAGACTATTCAGGCTTTCATACCAACAAAGCATGACAAAAAAACCCCAAAAAAGTCACCATCTGGTAGTGCAGTACCTGTACACGAAATAAGTCTTCGTGGCACCTTAAGTATATTCCCAACAGCTTAATGTCAAGACAGAGCTCACGAAAACGGTGCTCTTTGCTATTGCTTACATTATAACTTGGGAGTTTTGTTTAATACTCTGCATTAATGAGGGAGCTTCTTAGGATAATATTACAACAGAGAGTGCAAGAAATACCAGTGAGGTCAATGCAGTTCTATTAACTGTCATCTAACAGAGAAATATTTTCCTTGAATACCATTAAAGCTTTCTCCTTTTCTTTGTTCTCCTTTTTGAAGGCAGTAGGAACCCAAATTTCCCTACCAATAATTTCTGTTTTCGACTTGGTAGCATAATGATATTAGACTTGGGGAAAAAAAAAATTCACCTTGGCAATGTCTTCTTCAGAGGGTTTTACAAAAGATATTTTGCTAGGATAAATTGCACTAAGCAGGTTCTTTCAGTAAGCAAAAACAAATCTGTTAATAAATGGTCTGAGTAGTTTTTGTATTTTTTAAAGAGAATCTACCTGGAAAAAATGCTACAGCCTTTAAATGAACATTTTATTAAAATGGAAGGTATGAAACAGAAGGGTAATTAGATAAGTTGCTCTTTGCTGCTTCTGCTGATAGGGTGAACCCAGAAGACTCTCAGAGTTCCCACTGCCATATATAAATCAAAACACAAGCTGGAGCTGCAGCAAAACAGTTCTGGGATAATTTTTCTTTATAACCTGGGGGCTCAAGACAACTGATTGGAGAGATGTAATGGCAGCTAAATGAATAAATGCATAATCTGTGCTCTGTCTCATATGTATGTATATATGTGTACACACACACACACACACAATGCCTTCTCCAAACTAAAAAGTAGAAATAGGAAGTATACACTATGGATTATGATAAGATAGCTCAGAATAAATAGGGTCTCTGGACAAAGAATCCTCTACTGTGGAGGGATCCTCTATACTCCTATCATTGTTTCCACTCAAAGATTCCCTAAATATGAGGTAGGTCTTATTAATCGATGAGACAGAGCAAAAGATGAGGGCCTTCCATTCTACACAGACTGGCAACGCTTGATGGATTTTAAATGATTTGGCAAGCCAAAAGATTTAAGCAGGGCATAGATGGCATGAGCCTTTTAAGGTACTAGAGAACCAAGAAATGAAAATGAAAGATCATTCTAGATCTTCATACTTTTTCAGGTTAATTTCTTTCCCAGGGACCTATCTAGAAACAGACACTAACTCAGCTTGACCAAAATGAACGGACCTGAATGCATTGTTCTATGCAGTATCTTTTTTTAAAATTAATTAATTAATTAATTTTATTTTAGGCTGTGTTGGGTCTTCGTTGCTGCGTGTGGGCTTTCTCTAGTTGCGGTGAGCAGGGGCTTCTCTTGTTGTGGAGCACAGGCTCTAGGCACCTGGGTTTCAGTAGTTGTGGCACATGGGCTCAGTAGTTGTGGCTCGCAGGCTCTAGAGCACAGGCTCAGTAGTTGTGGTGCACAGGCTTAGTTGTTCCGTGGCATGTGGGACCTTCCCGGACCAGGGCTCAAACCTGTGTCCCCTGCATTGGCAGGCAGATTCTTAACCACTGTGCCACCAGGCAAGTCCCTCTATGCAGTATCTTTAACCTTGCCATTCTCACCTCCACAGCTCCTGATACACAATGCCTTCTCCAACTCACTCTATGCGCAATATTCTAGCTGCTCAGTTATCCTGTAAAGACCTTTCCCGGGCCGATCCCCACCATTATCTGTATCTTCAGTGGCCTCATTAAACTCCAGGTGAAAAGTCTGGTTTCCCCATTCAGAATCCTAAGGAAAAGCCCCTTCCTTATGAACGCCATTTATGCATGTATCTTAGGTACAAACCTCTTGTTAAACCCACAAGTTCTGCTGCTTCCTGGGAGTGCCAGCACTGTTTCCCATTTTCTCCACCCTTAAATGAATATTTCGGGTCACTACCGGCCTGCTATGCTGAGATGGTGGGCAATCGACCCACAGCTGGAGCAGGAAAGACCCCTTTATGGGCCAAGCCTGCAACATGGCTTGATAGAGCTACAGGAGGGGCCTGAGAATATGACATACCTGACTTTCATCTCACTCCCACTGATATGCAATGGGACCTTGGATAAGTTACTAAAACTCTCTGAACCTGGAGTTCTTCATCTGATTAATGAGAATCTGACACCCAGGGTCCCACTATTTTCCTCTCAGTGAATATTAAGGTGATAATAAAACCGTAATATCCTGTGCCTTTCCACATTGAATAACTTATTTCAAATGCTGATTCCCAACAACTGCTTTGACTTTACCCTGAACAGGAAGACTCACGATTATACCATATCTTGTAAATTGCCAGCCTAGAATCTTCACCCTTCTATTTTTTAGACTTTTAAAAAGTGCAGGAAAATATTGAGCACCTCTGTAACAGAAACTTACTTTAAAGATGTCAAATCAGATACGAAAGGTAAATATGGTTATCGACAAAACACATAACATAGTTATGTGTTTTGTTTGTTTTAATGACTCATTTTCCCCCAAAGGAAGTATTCAGAAGGCACTTAAAATTATATAAACTCGCTCTTCTCCTTTCCCACTTATGGCAATGTTTTTATTTTAAAAATCTAACAACAAAACTTCAAATATATCTGACCAGGAGGTATGTACCTCCTGCTTTTCTAGAAAGATGCAAAGCATCCAAAGAATTATTCAGTTAAGACAAAATTGACAAAGTAGCACAATTCACTTGCCATGTCTATCGAATCATAGTTCTTATTGTATTTTCAAACTTATGGATACAGTTATCAGCAGCAGTAATAATTATAAGTATCTTTGTGTCATATATTGGTACTATGTTTCTAGAGACATTATATCATTTTTAACAAAACTTATAGAATTTTAGAATAGAAGAGATGAGAAAGAAAGTAGTCTAACTGCTCTCCGGCACATACGGAAATGAAGGCAGAGTTGAATGGACTTGCTTAAAATCACAATGCAAGGTTGTGGAAAAATCAGAATTAAAAGCCAAAGCACAATGTTTTGCCAGACACATGGGAGAAGCTCACTTAATATTTACGGAGGTGTGCTAAAACTTATTTCTCTCCTCTGATTTTTTTTCCACGATGGTCTGATATCAAAGTTACCTCAGTAAAATTTAATGTACCTATGAGGTTAGTAGAATTCTTATATTTCTTCTTGCACGTTTGAAAAGGTGTGTGATTTGTCCATTTTCGTTGGTAGACAAAGGATTAAGTTCCATATTTATAAATAAATAGGTTGAAGCAAGTGAGTCCTAGAGGTCATATACCTTGCCCCAGGTCCAGGAGGAGACAGAGCCAGGGCTTGAATCTAGCTCCACCTGACCTTAAAGCTTGACCCCTACCGTCTCCAGCAACAATAGCTAACCTTGATCTGGTCCTTGCTCTGGGTCACATGGTATGCTGAGCACCTAACCTACAGTATCTTATTGGCTATTCACAACAACATTTTATTTGCAAATACTATTATTGCCACTACCATTTTGCAAATGATGAAAGTGATGATTAGAAAGGTTAAGTAACCATCTTTTTAAAGGCAAAGTGAAAAGCACAGTTTCTTGGCATGAAATAACTAAACCAGTCCTCCAGGCTGCCTGGATTCATCTGTACTATGGCATGCAGGCTGGCCTGGCTGGGGAATATAATATTGCACACAAATGTGCATCTCTTGCTCTCGTGTGCAAGAGTCAAAGAAAAATACTTGAGTTGCCAAGGTGAAACCCATCACGCCAATAAAGAGCAAAAAGCCTTTCTTCAATCTTTTGATCCGTGAATTCTATACGTAAATAAAATAATTATTGCTTTCATAAAATGTCTGTTTGCCACTGACAGAGAGAAAACCGAACCGGTATGTCCTACAATAGCCTTTAAACAACTAAGGAGAAAGATCAAAATAAAAATAAATCTTGACCAGATTTATAGGTGCACGTTGATTAGTCCTTGTTTTTTCCTTCAAATAAACAATACCTGAAAAAAATGAAAAGGGAATGTTGAGACCAGATATCTTGTAATAGATGGGTTTTCTCTGACATACAGTATGGTATAATGCCGAAAAAATAATGCTGGCCCATCATTCGTGAGGCTTGGCAGAAAGTAGAGCCCAGAAAAAGCGAAGGGGATTTTTCAGGATGCAGAATGGTGCAACCACTTGGATTTGAACAAAGTACCATTTTTTTTAACTGTACTTCTCACAGTTTTATGTTGTTGCATTTTGTTGTTTTCCCCACACAACTGTTTCTTTGCTTCCACTGGTGACAATTTTTTGATTCAAAAATTCTAATATTAAAACCAAACATCGCTCATCTGGATATGATTCTGGTGCTGACTAATGAGAAGCCACGTCTTATAGGAATTTAATAACACACACTGTGATGTAACTGGAGTTGTTTACCCACTAAGCCACCACTTCCATTTTGTACCTCACATCATTAGTAGAAATGCCAGTCAGTAAAACCAAGACATTATTTTTAAAAGAGTAAAAGTCTCATCTTTCTATAAACGCCCTTTTTAATGAAAACATCTTCATTTCCCTCAAGCAGCATTTTATCTAAGATGCACATGGCTAGGTGAATAAAAATACCTGTGAAAGGAAAGAAGATTCCCATCAAAGCTGTTGAAATCTGATTTCATTTCAGATTCTAGAACTCATGTTGTTTTCTGTTTAAATAGATTTGGTCTGTCAATTTCTCGACCTGCTGTGCCATCAGCCTGTATGGACTGCTGTGGCCAACACGGGGGTTGTAGAGACAAATATTATTACGGACCGGTAATCGAATTGAACAGGTTTACATTGGAATAGATTTACAACATCATGATCTCTGACATACTGCATGGGACTGAAACCCCTCTCCATCCATAAAGATACATTTAAGACAGTATCATTCTCTCCAGGCTGAGAAGGTAAGCCTTGAGCCAAGGAGATGGCCAAACATAACTGTGCATTTATATGCAGGGTGTAATGCAATATTTCACTGTATTTTTTTAAGGACACAAGAAAAAGAGTATTCCATATTTACTCATAACTATCATCTCCTTTCTATTTGGGGGAAGGGGCTTAGAGATATTTTTCCACCAAAGTGGGCATGAGGAAGTAAAGGAAAATAAATTATTTTTTGAGTATATCAGCAACAGCAGCAATTCCCTTGAAAACAGTCCCTCTAAAGGCTTGATAACAGCAACTGAAGAGGTGTGAATTATAGATAAGCACCCGTCCTATTTACTTTCACCAACAATGTTTAATTAAACGCAGTTCACACCTTTTCAGTCACTCTAACCACCCTTCAAGATTGTTCCTGCTTGAAAACACAATGGGGAAAATTATTTAGGGGAAAATATGTTTTCTACTTCCTCCTTAAACCTGGAAGGGCAAATAGGTGAGTACACTGTAGCAGCAAAATCAAACTGATCAAAAAAATCCTATTTCCCTGGACATGGAGGCGTATCTCCATGTATTTTAGTTTTTGACAATAAAATCCAAATCTAGGACACACCCATTCAAAGTGTTAATTGATACATTACTTTTATAACATTTTTAAAACATTGATTTGCTTTTGGAAAATAATGATTCCTCAAGTCCAATCTCTAAATTAATCCTTTTCAAATGAGTGTTAAGTTTGGTTTGAGTCTCTACAGCTCAACTAAGTGGCAATATAAAGATAATTAAGACCAAAAATATGATTGTCAATCACTTGTTACACTCTGAAATATGTTTTGTTTGCTACTCTGCTATGGGGTTTAAGGCAATTACTAAGGTAATGTTTCCACCCACAAGAAAGTCAGCTATCACCACTGTCCTAACTCAGAGGAAAACTCTTTGTCATATGTGTTGGGCAGTTATCATCGGATTATTATTCATATGTTTTCCTTTGTTAAAATTGTTATCCTTTTAGTATCTTCCACATAAGCTTTCTTCTAGCAAGAGGAACCACATCTGTCGTTTTCACTGTGGCATCACTGGAGCCTAGAACAGTGCTTGGCACATGAGAGGAACTTAATAAATATTTAGGAAATGGATTATAAATGCAAAACATGTTCACTGTGGAAAAATCCGAACAGTGCCAAAAGCTATAGAGTAAACAAGAAAAGTACTCCCTACCCTGATTTTTTTTCACTAGTGTTAACACTGGTACCAGTCTTTATCCTTCCTTCTGTTTCTCCATGCATATACCATCATAATGTGTGTGTATTAATATAAATTATTACAGTACAAATTTGTATAAAATTTTTATTTAATATAAATTTAATATAAGCATATTTTATATAAAATATATTTATATGTAAATTGAATCATCCTACTAGGCAATTTGTTTTCTTTTTTTAATTATTGAATTAAAGTTGATTTACAATGTTGTGTTAGTTTCAGGTGTACAGCAAAGTGATTCAGTTGTGTGTATATATATATATATATATATATATATATATATATATATATATATACACACACATATACATATCTTTTTCAGATTCTTTTCTATTATAGGCTATTACAAGATACTGAATATAGTTCCCTGTGCTATAGAGTAGGCCCTTGTTGTTTATCTATTTTATATATAGTAGTGTGTATCTGTTAATCTCAAACTCCTAATTTATCCCTCCCCCCTCAATTTCCCCTTTGGTAACTGCAGGTTAGTTTTCTGTGTCTGTGAGTCTGTTTCTGTTTTGTAAATAAGTTCATTTGTGTCATTTTATTAGATTCCACACATAAGTGATATATCATATGATTTTTGTCTTTCTCTCTCTGACTTACTTCACTTAGTATGATAATCTCTAGGTCCATCCATGTTGCTGCAGGCAATCTGTTTTCTATTTTATTTTTTTACTTGGCAAAATATCTTGGTACTCTTTCCATAAGGCTTTAATGATAAAGTTACACGCTTGTTTACAATTATTTTTCAAGTTGAGGATGAGAAGACTTTGGGAGAATCTTCTTAGTTCCTAGTCAGTGGAGGAGTTAATTCTTAGTGGACAAGAGAAAAATAGCATGAATTCCACGTACCCAAATATAATCTGATTCATTCATCTTCCTATGACATTGTTCACAGTTAAAATCTTGGAATAAGAACAAGCCAGGAAAAATTATGAGATCTGGTGATGCCATACCTAATTGAAGCTCTGGTTCATTCATGAGGAATAAATACTTGGATCTACTTGGATTCAGAAGTTAAAAAAGAGGTGATCTCGGGACTTCCCTGGTGGTGCAGTGGTTAGGACTCCACCTGCCAGTTCAGGGAACACGGGTTCGAGCCCTGGTCCGAGAAGATCCCACATGCCGCGGAGCAACTAAGCCCGTGTGCCACAACTACTGAGCCTGTGTGCTACAGCTCGCAAGCCACAACTACTGAAGCCCATGCGCCTAGGGCCTGTGCTCCACAACAAGAGAAGCCACCACAATGAGAGGCCCGCGCACCGCGGCGAGGAGTGGCCCCGGCTCGCCGCGACTAGAGAAAACCCACGCACAGCAATGAAGACCCAATGCAGCCAAAAATAAATAAATAAATAAATTTACTAAAAAATAGCCTATAAAAAAATAGGTGATCTCCAGTAACAACAAATTATACAAACTCATAATGCCAACCCCAGGAACAAGGTACAGTCTATGACTCAACAGAAACAGTACATTTAAATATTTAATTTACCTCATATTCTTTCAAACTTCAATGACCGTATTTCCATTTTGTTACTGTATAAAATTATCATATTTATTTTAAGCTCTGGTAAATTTTCTGAAGAGAAGGAAACAGTAAAACCTAAATGCAGTATATAAAATGCACATCTACAAAGCACATACATATACAGAAATATATTAAAAACAAACCAAAAACTAAACCTAGGCCTCCCACAGAGAAGAACAATTTTTCTCCATCTCCAAGCTAAAATGTTAGTTTCACTAGACATACTGAAATATACAAAGATTTCAGGAACTTTGATTTGGGTGGGGGACTTGAGTGAATTCTAGAATCTATTTGGGTTCAGTTCCTGGCTCTGCCCTCATCTGCTGTGTGAACTTAGGCAACTCGTTTAGCACGGAATACATGCTCATTGTTATTATTTTGTGTCTGTTGTTGTTATCCCCAACTGAAAGCGACAATTTTAATACCATTGTTACAAACTCTTTATAATAGAAGTTAAGTCCCAAAGATAAGACTAGAAAAGAATAAAGAGTGCTTTAAACCTAAGATGAATTTTAAAAAAATAAAGAAAACGGTACCCATGTGAAGTGATGGATGTGTTAATTACCTTGATTGTGGCAATTATTTCACAATATATATTAATGAAATACAGGTCATCTACCTTAAAAATACGCAATTTTTATTTGTCAGTTATACCTCAGTAAAGATGGGGTGATCTCTCTGTAGACCTAGTAGTATAAAGAAAGCAAAAAGACAATGACAGTAGCCTCTTGGCTACCCTTCATCCTTTGCCTTCTGCAAATTGTAAAGATGAAAAGAACCCGAACTGCCAAGCATACCTGGTGGGTTTAGCTACACATCAGATGTGTCCTACCTTGTCCCTTCCTGTTGATGTCAAGCAGTTAGCCACAAGAGATCAGCAAGTCCGGGTATAAAGGAGGAGTATTCTGCTATCAGATTCAGGATACTTACTGTGACCCCAGAGTTGCCTGGTTTCTCTAATATTTTTGTAATTCCCTGTACATCCCGCACCCCCAGCCTAAAGTACAGGAGCGCTAGCACACAGCCTTACCTTCTTTGAGCATGCCCACTTTTAAACACTTCATGAAGCGGCAAGCCTGGCAGGATTTACGTCTGCGCTTTGTGATTTCACATTCATTCGTGGCAGGGCAGCTATATTCTATATTACCTAAAACACAGAGTTTAAGAAAAGAAGCTGTTAGATTTGCAAGACCCAGGCAATCCTAGCATCCCCGAGGCAACACCAACTCTGCTACTCCTGCCATCCTCCCTCAAAAAAAAGTGAACGGGAGTCATGAGGATGTCACAAATGTCATGAAGCCAGATGCTCGCTATAACCGCTGAAGATGCATCAAACAGTGAGAAGATATATGGTGAAGCTCTTCAAAAGATTAAGCTTAAAATCAGCCTTTAAAATTATGCTTCATCCACTCATACAAAGTAGCGGTCGTCCAGAATTTGAGGATCCGAAAGAAATTTCCCAGCGGATTATTTCCATAAAAACACCAACATCAAAACCGTATTACAGTACCATCCATCCTGGACTTCTTTTGGTTACTAATGCCCTGATGCATCAGACTTTTTGTCTCTCTGACACTGAACAGTACAAATCTCAATGTGAAAAATGGTCAGCAGGCTAATTTGGGACTGCGCAGTAAGCTCCTTGAGGGCAGGGACTGAAGTTACATGGTTCTCGCTTCATCACTTACCAGAGCCTTACAATACAATTTTACTCTTGGAAAATGTTTACCGATGATGATGATCACCATCATCACCACCATCATCACCATCACCACCATCATCACCATCACCACCATCATTACCATCATCATCACCATCACCACCATCATCACCACCATCATCACCATCACCACCATCATTACCATCATCATCACCATCACCACCATCATCACCACCATCATCACTATCTTCATTACAACCATCGTCATCACCATCTTCATTACAACCATCATGACCACCATCATCACCATCATCATCATCATGTTTATTCAATTACTTGCATAATGAATTCCAAACACTCAAGCTGCATGGAAGTGCTATAAATAAAAATAAACTGCTATGAAATTATATTTTTAATATTACAGTCTACATCATTTACGTTAGTAACAACACATTTGAAGTGATAAGGATGTCGCCAGAAGATCCAAACTTTAACTTGCAATTTTTCAATTAGTGCCAAAGACTATGTGTGGGAAGTGCTCTGGGGCTGCCTACAGCTTTGTAGAGAAGCTGCCTTTAAAATAAAGCCTCTCTCCCCTATCAGCTCTGCCACATAGTGCTTGAAGGTCTTTCGTTACTTCCTAACCCTTTCCCCTTGTGATTAAGTGCATTAGTATCTTAATGAAAATGCATTCTGTTTATTGCCCTCTTGGGAAGGGGGAGGTCATCACACCAAATGCATAAATTGTCATCAGAGACGGTCCGAGCATAATTGCAATTTTGCTGCTCCGTGTTTGCAATACCCAGGGTCCATCCAAGTCCCCTGAAACATGCACAGATTCTAGTAATTAGCATAGAGTCTGCCTGGGACCACAGCATTGATGAAATATTTCAGAGTTAATCACACTTTGTAAACACTGATTTATATTGACTACCTTTCTCCAGACTGATGTCTCCTCATTAAATATCACATTAGTGGATTGCAGGATTGTACAAAGACTCAACTACTCAGCAACTGCTAATTCAACAGGAAGTAATACCTAACCACTCATAACTATGGAGAACTGGTTAAGTATGCATGGCTTCAAAAAAAAAAAAAGCCTGTGCATTATAACTTAAGATAATCCTATCAAAATTGACTAAATTAGCATTCTAATTCAGGGCATTTATAATAATAAAAGCAACTACTTTTTAACATAATAGGTGAAATATTAAGAGTAATATTAATTGCATCAACAGAAGCACACGCCATCACCTTCCTCAGAGATATTATTGTGTTACTGTATTATTACACTCACAGAAAACCAAGGATAAGTCAAAGGAACCAAACTGGCTGGGTCACGGCTGAGAATAAAAGGATTTAGAATCTGAACTTTAGATGAATGATTTTTCACTGCGATTTTCACTGAAAATTTATTTTGCATCAAGAGAGTGTTGCTGGTCATTTTCTAGGGGTTAATTAGTATTCTACTACCAGATCCTTCCACTCTACATGGCTCTCCTTATACTTATGTCAAAAGAAACCCAAGCCTCTGCTTTCTCAGGAAGAGTGGAACAATAACTAGTTAGAAAGAGAAAAAAAAAAATGTTTTCCCAACAGCATTACTTCCCTTTTTTTGTTCCTCAAAAGTCAATACGAAGTCATCATTTGTTCACTTTCTAGTATCAAGGCATGAGCACAAGTTCCCCTGCCCCATCCCTTTTAACCCAGTGCTGGAAACTTCTACTGGGATGACCCAGCATCACACACACACAAAATAATCACCTTCCTTTTCAAACCAGTTCCTCTTCTTCTTTGAACATTATATCCTCATCCTTCGCAACAAGGCCCTTCTGACAGGCCCCTAAATGAGGCCTGTGTGAGCTCACACCTGAACTATGGTAGTTATCGCCTAACTGGGCATTTTGCCTCCGTCCCGTCCCCCTCTAATCCACACTGCATACCACGATCATATTCCTCTTCCTATGACGGCTTTGATCATGTCGTTAAATCAACTTTTAAAAAAATCAATAGATTCCTATGGCCTCTAGAATAAACATAAAATATTCACCTAGCCCACAAAATCCCTGCCCCATGTGACTCTCATCCACTTTTCCAGCAACATTACAATGATTACCTTATATGAACTTCCTGATGCACCAATTTGATTTATTCAGTTTTTGCTGTGTCCTTCAGACGTCCCTCTGAGGATGATCTATCTTTGCCCCTCTTTTCTTCTTAAAATTACTTCCAAGGCTCAACGTTCAACTCAAATTCCATTCAAATCTTTCATGAAAACTTCTCAAACCACCCTAGCAGAAAATGATTTCTTGGTTCTCATATCTTTTCGGGTACTCTCATCATATACAGACGTGCCAGATTCTTTTATACCTTTTCACGTGCATATTATCCATGAGATGGTAAGATCCTGGAGGCAAGGATTATTGCTTATGCAGAATAGAAATCCTCCACCCAAAAGTAGTATATAAGTAAAATAATACATTTTAGATTACGTGATATTTTTTGGTATCTCAAGGTCATTTTTCTGAACATCAATTATGATGCTGTCACATAGTACTGTCCACAAGGTCAGGTGAGCTAGATGCCCATTAGGAAGCAAAATGAAGAACACTAGGAAAACCATTCCACAAATCAAATTAAAAAGAAAAAAAAGTAGAAGAAAATCTAGTTGATTTTTCAAAACCTTACAAAAATACCTTTGACAAAAATGGAAATCCATGGCAAAACCAGGAGAGCTTATCAAGGAGAAAATAGAAAAATACAAAGGTTTCTGGGGAGTTAAGTGTGAAAAGAGAAAAAAAACAAAACAAAACTGTAAGAAGTTTTAAAGGAAATAAAAGTACATCTTGATATAAATAAGAATAAAAGTAATATAAAATATGAAAATACAGATGGGTGGCACTAAAAGAGCTATTTAATGTTTATCTTATCATAACACTTACTATTATTTACAAAATGGGTGCCCTAAGAATTGGAGCCACGTTGCAGAAAATACTCAGGAGTGATTCAATTATAGCAGCTGAATCTATAGATGCCCCTTCTCTGAATGACTGTCTAAAGATTTTTATATTTCTTCAGAAACAGAAGGGAAATTGTCAAATTGCCATATGAGAGTTTTAGATCACATATAAAGAAGGATTCCAGTTTCCTTTCTAACCACTACATTCTATAATTCTTCAATGACAAAGAGAAATGTAAAGGCAGAAGAATTTTTAATAGTGACTGAGGATGAGTTCTTGAGGGCACAGTTCTGTCTCATTTATAGCCGAATCCTCAACGCTTATCAATAAGCCTACCATTTTGTACATGTGCAGGGCTGGGAAAGAAAGAGGAAGTCCCTGCCTCTTAAGGAATCTACAGTTTTACAGAGGAGACAAGACATGTCAACAAATCACAATACAACTGAGTGTGCGCTGCAACGGCTCTGGATTCAAGGCAGCACCAGACACCCGTGTACACGGATGCATCCCCACAGCTGCTGAGATTGTGCTTTGGAAAGTCAGTGAATTCTTCACACAGGAGCAAATGATTGAACTGTGCTGTGAAAAATGAATAAATGACTACATTGGGGTAAAGGAATCTTCCCCAAGCTATAGAGAAAAACACCACAGTCTGATAAAAATTTCACTGTGAACGGAAAGAAAATACACTGGTCCCGAGTATTTTCATAAATGATCGATTTTCAGCCAAGCATATAGACATGGTTTACGATGAATCTGACATCCTTCTGCCAAATGTTCTGTTTCAATAAATTTGTCTTGACATATATGGAAGATAACCTTGATTTCACTAAGTAACACGGGTTTATACCTTGAAAAACAAATCAACATCATTCTAAAGAACTTCTTGGCTGGAGGAAAACCTCTCTAATTTCCAAGCCCTCCCACTGAGTTCCTTAGTTCATTGTTGTTGGCTGTGATCACCCACCCAACAGTCTTTGATTCATGTCAGAGTCTACAGAGATTCTGCCCTTGAAAAACCTTCCCTGGTGCTTTTTCTATTCAATGACGAGAGCATTTTATCCTAAAAATATGCTGCCCCAAGCACCTAGGCAACACTGCTACATCTATTTTGATAATGGCTCTAAGACACTACTCCCAATAGACCCTATGATCTCGATGGGGCACTTGTTTTCCTTCGATTCACCAAGAGGAAACAAGGCAAAAATATTTCCAGTAGCAACTGCCGGCTTCTGGAATGTTAACACTGGACAGTCATTCAGGGGAATGCAGAAGTTATTGTTCACAGCCTAGAATTCTCATTTCAGACACGGAGTTTTCTTGGATTATAGCTCGCTATTTTCTGGGCCACGTTTGTTATAAGGCACCAGGGACTGAATTGGGCAGCCGTGGATGACACGACTGGAATTTTCCCAGTTTTGTCAATAGCTGGGGAAATAAGCTCAGCTTCAGAGGGAACCAGATCCACGTGGAAGCTCTGGGTTTTTTAACCAGGCTGACAATCATAATAGAGCAAGTTATAATATCTTTTGGCGTCTTTTCAGAAGGTCCTGGGCTCTGATGACTGACTGCAGAGTCTTCTGTACAATCAGTTTGCGGGCAATATAATCCTCTCACTTACTGCTTAATAGAATCTTGCAGCTAGATGGTGGATAGACTAACAGCGTGTATGTAAAACTTCAGCCTGGAGCGCCAGTGGATAATTTGTATATTCCTTTCAGTCACTTAATGGACTTTTACAGTTTAGCAGTGAAAGGGCTGAATGATGTAAATTAGCACGGCATCTCAAAATAAAAATATATGTCAAATCTTTACTTCTGACTCACATCTCTTGCACATAGTAATGAAGCACTGGGCTTTATGTAGTTCCCAAGAGCTGTCCTCTTCTTCATACATACAGACATCATAATTGTAAAGCCAATTTGAAAGCATCTGTATATTTCCCCCAATTGTTTTAATTTTATTAACAGAACCAAATGGCTTGAGATGACCCACAGGGCACTCCAAGTGGGGTTTATCCAATTGTTTTCCAACATTAAGTGATTTAAAAATAATGGGATTCGCCTCAATACACAATTACAGAGCATTAAAAACATGAAGGCAATAATCTGTAGTATTTTTGTTTTAAGTGGCCAAAAGCAGGAAAAAGAAAGAAGGAAAACCCTCTCTTTACTGTATGGTAGTAAAGGTTTTTCCATACAGTGATACAACTTCCCTTTCTTTCCTTTTATTTTCTTTTTTGTGTTTAAAGCTCCTTTGTTTCTAGCTCCTTTCTCCTCATTCTACCTGAAATAGAAAATAACAGTATCTATAGCCAGGATTATATAATGTGAGATAATAACTCATTACATACCTGCGGCCAAAAAAAAGTCATAATTCTATCAATGCATATTTAAGTAAAGGATGCTATTTTATTTTCAAAGAACGCACCCAAAGTTAGACTTCAAAATAAGTTACTTAGGGACGCTATATCTCTTCCCAGAAGACTGCTCTGAATACTTTTTGAAACTTCCTTTAAACTGCCACTAGAGTTATTTCAAAGCTATAAAGCAGAGAGGGGAAGGAATCAAATGACACTTTGCTCACATTCACCCAAAATATTTGACTGGCCAAATACAAGACACGATGCCGAACGATGGTTGTCTATTACGAAATGTTAAATCTCCCCTCAAAGGTCAAAGAACTGCCATCACTGAAGATATTTCAAGAATCTGCCTCAAGTTCTCAATGAAGATGCCCCAGACTATGACAAGGAATGGCAGCCCCAGGCAACCAAGGGGACCCCATCCACTTGCGAGCTATAAGACGTGGCAGATAGAGGAGGTGGGGGAAGAGGGCCACATCCGGTTAACAGTCACATCTGGCTCTTAGCAAAGCAATTTCATACACAGGGTTACGCCAGAGCCTCATATTCTTTGCCTTTTGGCTGCCCCTCTAACCCTCTACAAAATGAGGTGGGAGACAGGCGGGTCTAGAAAAGGTCATTTGATATTTGGTTCTTTAAGGTTCTATTGGATTAAATTCTGATCATCACAAATGTAATTTACAAGAGCCCTAAAAGTATGTGGGCACAAATGACTGCCTTTTCACAGTGAAGATCAGGCCTTGATCCCAAATGGGAGTGGATGATGCTTTGCCTTTAAGGGAAAAAGATCAGGAAAAAACCCACAAGCAGGCAGGTTTATTTATTTTTTATATTTTTTTATTTTTTGGCCGTGCCGCACAGCTTGTGGGATCTTAGTTCCCTGACTAGGGATTGAACCCTGGCCTCCGCAGTGAAGGCTCAGAGTCCTAACCACTGGACCGCCAGGGAATTCTCCAAGCAGGCAGGTTTATAAATCCTAGTGACTGGAGACTAAACCACAGACTCTGGTTTCATCCTCCAGCCATCTGTGTTGGGAGGGCCATTGAGCCTACAGTGGGTACCAGCATTGACTGCCTCCATGCAAATACATGTATCTAATCACAAGATTACATTTCCCCATTGTATTCAGTGAACAATGATTTAGCAGGAAAACAATGCTGTACAATGGGGAGGAATTATTTAGCCTTAATTTTTTTCCAATTTAAACAAGACATACCCTGCCTCAGTTTCCCCCAAACTTGTAAACATGGCCACTCCTTTATTGCTTTAATTGCACAACTGTTAACACTGAGCACGGTGCATGTTCATCTCAAAGAGAAGATGGGAAAAAGTTCTTGTGTGCCCATGTATATCCATCCTTAGCATACTGCCTTGCATATGGGTCAGGAAAACGTCTGAGGATGAATAAGTGAGGGAACAAGGAGAAAGGAAACGGTGGATCTCAGTTCAAATTCCAGCTCTGCCCTTTCTTAGCTGTCAGAACTCAAACCGGTCACTTCACCTTCATACTCTCAGTTTGCTTACGTACAAAAGAGGAATCATCACTCCTGCTTTATAACATTGTAAGCATTACATGGAATATAGGTATTAAAATCATATAGTTTTGTGCTCCCTTCTGAGAAGAAAGGGAAGAAACACTGTAAGATTTTCATCAATGATGAAACATTATGAAATACTCTGACTCAAAGACCTAAGCCTGGAGTTTGGGAATAGTATAAAAACAGCCTTCTGCAGATTTATGCAAGAGTGTGAGAATGAATACGCCATTCACCCAGAGAACTGGAGAGAGGATTTTGTCTTGCCAACAACTCTCATGTACACAGCTATATTTTACAGATACCAGGAGGAGAGGAAGAAGTATAATAACTCAAGTGATTTTTTAAAGCACCAAATTGTCTACGAAGTGAATTTCCAAGACATCAACCCCTTCTCCTCATGAACATTTCCTGTCACTTCCCTGGAGCTTGTTAAACTGCCCATCACTGGGTGTAATCTGATTATAATTGAGGGCAAAGCATTTGCAAAGCTGTTCAAAATCTCACCCCAGCCTTATCTCTTGCCGCAGTTCCAGGTCAATCCCTACCCCTATCCCAAGTCCACCCCCTTGTCTGACACCCACGCTGAATTACTTCCAGTTTCTAGAAAGCAGTATTTTCTTTCCTGCTGGTCCTAGATGTGCTTCTTTTATCATTTCTTCAATGAAGCTCTCCCAGGGCCCACAAGACTGGGGTCCAGGGGTCCGTATGGGTATAACTAGTTCATCTCACACTTACCTTCAAGCGAACCTTTCTCCTAGCCTTTAAGGCACTTTATTACATGTGTCTAGTGAATTGCCCACCTCTTGTCCCAACTGTACAACTGTCCATTCCTTGAGGACGGGGACTTACTCCCCTGGAGTCCCCAGCAGAACGTTTCATTACCCGTCCACTTGATTTTTACTGATCCTATTTCTCATTCCTTCATTTTGTTTAGCTCCAAAGTACGCATAAAAATAAACTAGGTACAGTCAATTAGACAGAGTATAACTGATAGCAGCCCACCAATAATATATCATTTGTCATAAAGCAACACAGATTTTTAGGCTATTAGACTTAGAACAAATCCCAAATTCCAGTAAGTTCAGGCTCCTGGTTTTACGTAGACCTGAAAGAGGTGGATGGGTACTGACTTATCTATGATCACTCAACCCTCTTTACAAGGATAAGTGCTAGTTAATTGCAGAAAAGAGACTAAAACTCAAATTCCTGACAATCAGCCCAACGCTCTTTCAATGCACCTGTTAAAACTTACATACCAACACCTCTAATAAACACTAAGAGTGCGGAGCACTCTTCTATGTGCTCTACATCTATGAACCCCCATTTTGCAGATGAGAGAATTAAGGCACAGAGAGAAGAGGTAACATGCCCAGAATTACACAGCTTACAAGCGCCAGAGCTAGGATTGAAACCCAGGCACTCTGGATCCAAGTCTCTCCTCTTAACTAAGATGCAATGTCGCCTGACTCTAGTCTCCAAAAGAAATTAATTGAGTGTTGTAATTGAGTGTTGTTTAGAACAGAAATGAAAAATGAAATCCTTATCTCCTGAGAGGGTGCTTTGTGTAGCTGTTGTTGTTGCTACTGTTGCTGGTTGTAAAGGAAATTTTGATGCCTGGGAATGTGGTAGGATAGGGTGGATCTTGGCATTGTCATTTGCTGTTGTCAGATTTGTGGTGCAAGACCAGCTGCGGGAGAGGATAGGGTTGCTCTTGGAGAAGGGAATTCCTCAACACCTCAAAAAGAAATCTCTCAACTTGTCTCTGTACCACTATGGTTTGTGACCAGTTTAAGTCCACAGAAACCAAACAAACCGTGTCACCAAAGCAACAGGTGTCAGGTTGTACACATGCATTTTATAGATTCCCCAAACAGAGCTATTGTTAATGATCGGAAAAAAACTCAGAATCCAGAATCGGCAGGGTGTGCTTTGAAATGCATTTAAAAGGGAATAACAGTATACAATCAAAAATGCTTACTGATGAAAATGATGGAGAATACAAATCTCTCTCATCAAGGTATGCGGAAATTTAACGCTTTTAGCTTTGACAATGACTTCTTCTTGGAAAGGGCTACTGCTCTTTTGCAGTGTAGACAACATCCCCTATGTGATGTGTGCAGCCACTCCATCTCTGTCTTTAAGCTCCTATGGTATAGGGATCGTGTCACGGTCTTCATAAAAGAGCTCAAAAACGACCCCTGCCACCTGAAAGGTGTTATATCTGAGCTAACCGTAACTCCCCAAATTGGCTGTGCTCAGGATCCAACTCCAATTCTTATGTGTTCTTTCTCTACTTAGAAATTTTAAACAGCCTTGATATGAGTCTGCCTGTGTCCCTTTTAACATACAATTAAAAAAAAAAAAGCTCTGTTAACATAATACTCCTGGTGAAAGGAAGAAATGCTAATTAAGTCTAATGCATCCACTCCATTTGGATAGAAAGAGTTTCAATGTGCGCCTTTTGCAGTGGCAATTACCGAATGGTACAGTAAGTCTGTATGACAAGTGTGGAGGCATTAGGAGCCTACCCTATGTGACAAAAACAAATGACTCAAAGAGGAATTTGACTTCATGCCAATCTTGAGATTTTCCTTCTACCTTAAACAAGTCAAAACAAGCATACCCTTTCCTAATATTGCCCCTAAGTGCTTTGTTCCTGAATGCTACCAGTGTGCCCAGAACTCCTAAGAGACATTGGTATTAGATTCTTCCTTCCGGCTCAAGTTCACATATTCAACAAGTATACCTATGTCCTCCAAAGCTGGTATGGATTTGAGGAAATCCTGCTTGACACAAGTGATGGTAATTGATCTATATTTAAACTGTAGAATGTGATATAACTGTGATTACAAGATGCTAGAGTCAAATGGGTTCAAGTCCCAGTTCTATCATTTTCTGTCTGAGTTGGGGCAAACTTTTAAACCTGGAGTTACTTTCTTTGTAAATGAAGTGGTCATGGGACCTAGCAGTTGATACCTCATGGGGTTGCTGTGTGAAGCAAGTGAGATCGTGTATTGAAGGTACTGAGCAGAGTGCCTCATACAAAGTGAGCCTTGATTATCAACCATCATCACAACAGGGTAATGATACTCAGGAGAGGGATGCAGAAGAAGAGCCAAGAGGGACTTGCGAAGGGCCCAGTGCTGGTCCTCAGCCCAGAAATGAGGAAATGCTGGGCAGAGAATTCCTCCTGGCCGGCACTAGGAAGCCAAAAGGCTAGGAGCGTAGTAGGTCTGTTAAATCAATAGGCACCATTAGGAGAAGCATAAGCCAACGTTCAAAAAGGAGTAATGACTAGTCACCCCAAGAGTCAGGGGACGCCAACAAGGCTGCCAGCTGGATTTAGAGTAAAACAGAGAAGCTCAGAGGAGAACCAGTAAAGCTCGGACCGTGTAGCGTGTGTGCCTGAAGATTCTCCTCTCGGAAAGAAAACCTGGGCACCTAAACTGTCTGCTCTGACAGGGTGGTCAGCAAAGGACCTGGCGTCTCCTCAGGGAGGAAAAGTACAGCGGGAAACTTAGCAGGGGAGAGTGGGGGCTTCTTCCTGTTGTTTGATGATCCAGGGGAGGCAGGGTCAGGACTCCTCTTCCAGGAAACATATGAAGTACAATGTATCTTTCCTACTATTTGCGCTCAAGCATTTAATATGACGCTCTGTAGACGGAAGCCATTCTAACAAGGTAATTTATTGGTTATTCTCTGAACGAAACAGCATTATTTGTCAGGGCTTGGTTCTGAGTGAGGGAGAACCAAGAGGAAAGAATGAAAGCTATTAGAATGTTAAGAGAGGTACTGATACCTTTTCTTGGGAGTTCATCTTGTTATCAAAGGACAGCCTCCAGCCTCTTCATCAAAACAGTCATCAGATAATACTAGGGTGACCTGGGTGCAAGTCCAGTTGTCTGTAGGCAAAGTATCAGCCACACCTTACTACCTAAGAAGTCCCATCACAGATGCAAAAATCCACCTAGCTAACAGACGAGAAAGTAAATGGTTTTTTTAAAGAATTAATTGGAACTGATCCGTGAAGTCCTTCCAACCTGAGCATGTGAACAACACAAACTTCCTTCTCACCAGTGATTTGCTGGAAGAACTGGTGTGGAGTGCCGGGAGAGGTTGTGGATTTGACCAGTGGTAGGCTGGGACAGGCTAGGAAAAGAGAATTACTCGTCAACAAATTCCCTGGAGGAAACGGCAATGCACGTGCTTCCTTTCCCGTAAGAAAGTGACTTTATCAGGAACAGGTAAGTATGGATGGCACAGGTGGACCAGGACACTGGAACCACAGAGGGCACCAGTTCTCACGCCAGCTCCACCTACAATCAGCACCTGGGAGCCCCTTTCCTTCCTGGCTGCTACTTCTGAGGACACTGGCTCAGGTGAACCATGGGAAATGGATTTTATTTTCTGAGTACAGAGGGTTTTATTTAAGAAAAAAAAGTTCACAGAAATTTAAAAAAGAGAGAGAGCATAGCCTCTTAAGTATGCATATGTAAAGATAATCCAGAATAACATTCGTATTTTTTTTGATTCTATAACGTAAGCCGTATCAGAGTAGAGTCAATGGAGAATATACTAATATTACAGGTATATTAGAAATTTAGTTAAAGTGTGAAAATAGAACTAAGTTTTAAAAAATTACTAACAAGCTTGTCCTTTTATTAATTGTAACTATTGCACTTTTAAGAATTAGCGATATTACTACATTTTTTTTAATAAATAAAAATAAATGCAATATCATTTACCAGAGGATCATAAAATGCATACTGTAATTTCTTCCCAACCACTGTGAAATAACATAGACAGTAGAAGAGAGGGTCACTCGTTTTGCAAATATAATGCTTAGGAAAGTGAATTGTGTCTGCCTAACTTGACTAATTATCCAATCTCACTAATTTGACAGTGAACTACAGTTGGACTTTTTACCATGGCATAAAAAAGTTTCATTGCAAATTCTTTTCCTCCTTGAATGCCACTGGCATATACCCCTTACATGGGATAGGTTCCTATCTACTGTCACCCAACTGGACAACATACCCTCTCAGGAGGTTAAAATATGTTGATTTTAAATGACTTTCAAAATAGAGTAACATAATGCAATGTGTTTAATAAACATGTAAATGATACCAGATGCTGGTGTTGCAAATGTGAGTTCCTAACATCTGAAGGACAAAAAAATAGTGGGGAACATTAAATTTTCTTCTCTTTTCTTTTCCCTGATCAAAGACCAACCATGCAATTTAATCTCTGAAAATTAATCACTCTTATTTTATACAACCAAGATCCAACTTTTTGTCAGTGACTCTAAATGCTACTTTATTTTCATTTACATTGATTCTGTTTTCTAATTAGCTGGCTGATACACACATGTGTATGTCATAGTGAACAGTGAAAAGAGGCTAGAAAATTCTAATTCCTGGAAAAAAAATATTCTGAAAACTGAGATAATAGGCTAAAAAATATCATCACGATAGAGACCTTGATTTCAATTTAAATAAATGATATGCATGCAAAGCTGTCCAGAAAGTCCTCTGATATGAAAATCCTGGCAGTCATTGTTGCCTACAAGGAAGATGAAGTGAGGGTGTTTTAGTCTAGCAGCTACCCAAACTAGGGCCAGCCTTCAAATCTAGCCTTAGGTTTGTTTTGGTATGACCTCAAGCTCAGAGTGGTTTTTATATTCTTAAACAGCTTAAAAAATAAAACAAACCAAAATTGAGTACATGACAGAGAAGGCATGTGACCTACAGATCCTGAGATATTTACTATCTGTTTTACCCTCTGGTCCTTTACAGAAGAATTTTGTTACCATTAGCTCTTCAACAACCTCAGAAGTGATGACAATTTAGGCCAATTCCTAAAGGTCAGAACAAACCATGAAAAAGGAATCACTACTCATTTATCCTGAGAAGTGGGTCCACTAAGTCAAAACTGAGAGAGATCAAACTGTAGTTTCCTAAAATATCAATTCGCATAATACATATTCTTTACCCACAAAGAAAGCCTGCAATACTAAATTTTACTATTAAAATAAACACTGAAGCTAACAACTAAAGTAGCAGGAGAATAATATTTCTCATTGATAACTTGGCAACATTCATGCATTTCAAAAACTCAGACAAAACTGGCATCACATGCAAGGAAAAGTGGAAAAGTCAATTAAACATAACAAAAGCAAGCTCGGAGTTAAAGCAAATGAGGTTTAGACAATATTTCTTTTGAAAATATCACCTCAGTATTTAATTTAACACTGCATCCAAACTGATAATCACTGAGATTTGTTAAGTCAATTTAGACAATTCCATATTATTTTGAATTTTAATTTTAGAACATATTCGTTTTGAAGATGCTACGTACAAACCGGGATAGTTATTTTCTCTAAATGCTATTTAAGTTGAACAGATAATACCTTATCATTTTCCTTGGTAAGGTTCATATGATGCACAGACACTCAATTTGTAAGTTATTTCCACCAGTGCTGCAAATATTCTATTCTGAGACTAAAATAGCACATGATGGCAAAGAAAATGCTACATCCAGGAAAGGTCCTCTAGGACTAAGCCGTCTACTTCAGGAAGGAGTCAACAATTCAGGGTGGAAAATAGCAGACCCATAGACTGTGCCCATTCACCTTGAGCATATGCCTTCCTCCTCTTAATGCCCTATGATTAAGGTGAGATTTAGGCTCTTATCAGTGTCACCTTTGGACTCAGACTAGGAGGGCCCCCCACCTGAAAGCCCTGGGCTTTAGAAAGTATCATGGTGCAAGCCCTTCCACAGGCTAAGGACACAAGCCCCGCTTGTAGCGCATGATCCCCGGTACCCGGGACTCCTGAATTCCCAGGATAAGCCCCTACAAACCCCGTTCCAGGACCTGCGTGGCCCTCTCCCCTGGGTTGCTCCTCTGGAAGATGGCCTGGGCTGCACCGCAGTGCCGGAGTGCACATTATGAGGCCTGCGCGTGGTCAAGGTGCAGCTGTTAGGAAGAGGTGGATGGGCCTTGGACATGGGGGCAGGGGCGTCCACACTATGTACCAGACATGATGGAAGGCAGAGGGGAAGGAAGAGAAATGGGCTGGGCTGCAAGCTAAAAGCTGGCTCTCCTTCTACTGCCTCTTTCTGACACAAAACTCCTAAGAGTCTAAGAATTAAAAACGCCAAGCTAGCCTCCCAGGCCACTGTGAAGGCGTATTTGTCAAATAAGAGAACAGAACATATTTGACTTAGCAGTTTGTTATCTTAATTTACAAACGCTTACATATTTACATACACAATAGGTGGGTGTACACTGTCTCAGGTCCCACGAGCATCCGCAGTGGACTTGGTTCTCATGATGGTCCCTCCTAGATTTCACGCTGCAAAGACATTCTGCTTTTTTATTTCCTGAATCCCATATTCAAAGCTTAATTGGGATATTTTACTCAAGTGATAAGATTCAGGTTCCCTTTCTGATTTACCTAGTTTCCCATCCACAGTCACAGAAAAAAAAAATTAATTGATCACCATAAAACTACATAAAACCAGGGGAATTCTCTGGTGGGCCCGTGGTTAGGACTCGGTGCTTTCACTGCCGAGGGCCTGGGTTCAATCCCTGGTCAGGGAATTAAGATCCCACCAGCCGAGCAGCACAGTCAAAAAACCAAACCAAACCAAACCAAAAAAACTATATAAAACCTATCAAATTTCCAATCGGCCCACCTAAATGCCTTCTAATATAAAAGGGCACTATTGCGAAAAATGGCTACAGGGAGAGAAAGTTTATTATCAGAGCAAAAGGGGGGTAGCTGTGAGCTGAGAAGCTCACAGGTCCTTCTAGTTTAGCATCAAAGACATCTATTTGTCCTAGAGTATTTGAACCACCCCGTGCTTGAATAGTCCAGTCATACTGCCAGTATCAACCAGAGTCAATCAATTATTGAGCCCTTACTATGGGCCAGGGGCTTTGATAGTCTCTTCATTTAATCCTTACCACCTGGGGAAGGGAGGCACAGAGAAGTTATGGCCTCTCAGCAGGTGAGTGGCTAAGACTTGGGCCTGGTTTTATATGAATCCAAAACCCATGCTAGAAAGAATATCTTAAAAAAAATAATCCCCTATTTTTAAAATATATAATATCTTCTTTTTAAAAGAGGGGGGAATGCCATATTTCTAGCACAAGAATGAACGGTTGAAATGGTTATATTAATAAATATATACAATTTATTTTCCATATTCTTATATAGACATAAAAACTTCAGGGGGCTAGTGTTTTGTGAATTAAATAATGAAACATATATTGACTTTGTGGGGATATAAAGATGGTTTCCTTCTCTTACCTCCTTAACAAGAATCCAGGGAAAACTCTTAATGAGAAGGTACCAAAAAAAAAAAAAAAAAACCCACAGAAGTTCCCACTCATTTATGAATTAAGGCCAAACTAGACTTAGAAAAAAAAATCAGAATAATGATATCACACACAAAAATTAATAAGCCTAGAAAACGACAATGAAATCATTGCTGCCATTGTAACCCTGTGGGATGATAGAACAGTCAAAATCCTCTAAAAAGTTTTTGGTCAGAAAAAAAAAAAGAAAAGAAAGAAAAAAGCAAACTAAAACCTTCCAAAACTTTGACTTTTACCTAAGTGTTGACCTAATTCAATAGTTTTCCAATGATAACTTGGAAACAGTCAATAAATAAAATATGCCTTTCTGGTTGACTTTCACTGAAATTTATGATTAATTGCCTTTTGCAACTGGAATACCACATTCAGCTTTGAAAAGAACAATTCTCATTACTTTTCGCAAAAGGCGCTCTGGATATATGCTCTTTTGGCTCTAAATTTAAGAAGTATTTTGTCCAACTATTAAAATGTATTACATATTGGATAACCAATCTTAAATTATTATCACAAGAAATAAAAATTCTAAAGAGGAAATATTCCCATGACTATGGCTTTGAATATATATGTCCCTTAGTCAAGTCAATGAGACCGGAACCAGGAAGCCACACTTACCCCCTTGGCCATAGCGGCTATGAGATGGTGGGAAGACTTGTTCTTAAGGGCAGTTGCATAATCCTTTCTCATTCTGCGGGAGAGCTTTAAGGGAGGGAGGGGAAAGACTACCATCGGTCAAGGAGAGTTTGGCTGCAATGCTGCCTCAAGGCATGAGAATGGATTCTATGGTCCCTTTCACATCAGACTAAGCATCTGTGATGATGCAACAGATTCGGCCACTTTCAACATCTTCGAGTTGAATCGCTATCACTAGTTGGCCAGAGGAAGGAGGGGCCGTTCCAATCTCCCTTACAATTACCGCCCTAATTATTACATTACACTTTCACAATTTAATCCCTTTATTTGCCTCACTGCCTTTTTGGGGCTAAGTGAGCATCACGGCGCGACGCCCGCTGATGTAGCTAGCAGGGTAGCAGGGCAGCAGGAGTGCCACCCAGCTGCCAGCTACAAGCACAGCCAGGTGGGCAAGCCCAGAGTGCTAATCCGGACAGTGACATGTCTGCTGCTCAAAATCCTTGAACGTTGCTGTCTCCAATATGGAGTAGAACTGAGCACTATACGTCAATGCCAAGAATCACCCTGTGGTTCACCCTGTGAGGCTTTTGGTAGCATTTCAGCATCCTAAGGAAGAGTCAGCGATAGAAGTGCAATTGTTCTATTCCAGGGATCGCTCGGTAAGTAACTATTGCACGGCTATTAATAGCTAAGCGATAGGATTTCTTTTTTTTTTTTTTTTAAACAACTGTCAGGAAATGTTTTCACATAGTTGTCCTATCTTTGGAAAACATACTGAGGACCACGTTGTTTCAATCCCCCCCGCTCCCAAAACAAAAAACTTTGGTATTCCCTCAAAGCAGGAGACATTTATAGGAGGAATTCACTGCAATCCACAAACCTTTGGGAACCAAGCTTTCACACAGTGTTGCTAAGCTGAAACTCAGGCCAGCACAGTACCAGGCCCACAGTAGGTTTTTAGTCAATATTTGTTGAGTAAATGGGAGTGATTTTCACATTGAGACCATTTTGCTTATACCAGTGTACACAGTATTTGTTAATTTATCCCCAAACACTCCCTTATCTTTGTGTAGTTAGACCCCGAGCTGTGTAAACTGAATTAACAAAACCAAATTACTAACAGTTTAAATTTGAGAGGTTCTGTAGCATCCATATTCTAATACTGTTGGACAATGGGTGGTAGGAACCCAAAGATTTGAAGTGTGTTTTCATTCTCAAGTTTTGCAATCTAGTAAGTAGGCTGAAGAGATACTTTCAAATGCCCCAAAGTGGGAGGAAGCTTTGCATACAGATCATCATTGTTTTTATTTACTCACTTTACATGTGATTTTGTATTTCACTTTATCTGGAAGCATTCCTTGAGGTAGGTATTAACGCCTTCAGTTTATAAATGAGAAGAAGGAAAATAAAGATCCAGTGGATGAAGGATTTTTGTAAGAAAATGCTAATAAAATATGGCTATGGTGAGCCATTAAATATGAAGATACAGCTATTAAAATATTTAGGTAATTCATACATACGCCACACTAACTTGGCTTGTGTTCTTCCGTTAAAACTATGAAAGGCCGTGAAAAGGTTAGGCTGATAGATCCACTCTATTATGTAAGAGTTATGCTATCTTGAACAACTGTGCACTTTAACTCTTTAACTGTGTATTCATCAGCCATACATCAAGGAAGTGATTATGTAATAGATAGCACAAAAGCAATGGGAGATGGTACCACCTGTTCCACTCAGGACAATCACTGATCTTCAGTGCTGCTGGGTGAAAAGACTTGCCCGCCCACATGCTCGTAAAAGGAAAGGGTAGAAGATTACTCTCTGTGCTCATAAAGGGGTTCAGAATCACCTTTTGTTAAAACATTTAGAAGGATTAGAGTTTAACAAACATCATCTCCTTTGCACTTTAAAAACCAGTAAGCATGTCACACAGTTATTAAACTGATTTCAGGTATGTCCAACAAGGGACCAGTAGATGACCAAGAAGAGTTGTCAGCGGTAAATCAGCAGCAACACGGTAATAGAGCTGTGGTTCTCAAACTCAGGTGAGCATCAGAGTCACCTGGAGGGCTTGGCAAAGCACAAATTGCTGGGCCCTCCTCCAGGGATTCTGATGGAGGTACTCTGGGATGAAGGATGGGAATCTGCATTTCTAACAAATTCCCTGGTGATACTGATAGCGGCCACACTTTCAGAAGCACTGTCACAGAACACAGCACAGTATAGTGCAGTGGCTCTTAACCTCGGCTTTAGATGAAGCATTAACTAGGAAGCTTTCATAAATCCCCGCTTGCCCTGGCTGCACCCAAGGCCAATTAATTCTGAATTTGGAGGTATGAGCCTAGGCATCAGTATTTTTTTTATGTCTCCAGGTGACTCCCGTGAGCATGCAAGTTTGAGAACCACTGACATGAGGGAAAACACACTTGTATCTATAACTGGTTAAGAAGATACATTTTGGGTATTTTTGTTTTGGCCATGCTATGTGCTTTGTGGAATCTCAGTTCCCTGACTAGAGAGTGAACCTGGGCCCTCAGCAGTGAAAGCGTGGAGTCCTAACCACTGGACCGCCAGGACATTCCCAGAAGATACACTTTGTAAACCACGGAGCAGAGCAGAAATAGAATCACTGGTGTGCTGGGGATCCTCAATAAACAATGATCCTTTCCTTCCTCTATTTTCTTCCAAAGTGTATCACAAAGGATCTAAACAAGTGAAATGTAATTTTCTGTAAGATATATATCTATAGCTTTGAAAAGGAGCTGAGTTTTGTATTTGTGGATTCCTAGTTTAAAGGGTCACATACAAATTTTAGTCATGTTTTTCTACATTTTTCGGTGGGAAATAATATTGTTATTTATAAATCTGGAGATCTATAAAGGTTTGGGTATGTCTTACATACGTTGGAGGCATATTTTCTATTTTGGTACAGTTTGGAAGCTTTTTCATACAAATTTATTAAAAAGGTGGGGAAAGTACATCCAACCACAGGAAAAGAAGGAAGGGCGTAGAAAATTAAATTTGTTTAGAGACGTGATTCTCAAAAGTGTAGTTCCTGGACCAGCATCAGCATCGTCTGAAAACTTGTTAGAAATATAAATTTTCAGACCCCCTACCCAAGACAGAGCTAATGAATCAGAAGCTCTGGGAGTGGGTGATCTGCATTTTCACAAGCTCTCCAGGCGGGTTTGATGCACACTCTAGTTTGAAAACCACTGGTCTAAAATATTTATCATTTCAGCTATACGAAGAAGAGAAGAGGTAAAAGCACTATTTGTCCAGTGCGCATCGGTTCAGTGGCTATCCAGACCCCCACTGCTCTAATAACAGCTGTGCTCTTTTAAACTCCACCCATAGCTTATTATCATTCCATCTTTAGAGCTTGATAGTAAACGCGGAATTGATAGGGAGCATATGGGGGGTGGGGGGGTGGGGAGTCTATTCTACAAATCCTCCACTACCAATTTTCATCTATTTCTATTTTGTACTCAAGATAGAATTAAGAATGCACAACTTGACTAACAAGGGCCAGAACCACGAAAACCAACCAACCAACCATCACATGAGGCTGGAGGAGGGTGGGTATCGCCAGGTGCAACCCTCACTCACCTTGAATCGTCCTCTTGAAGAATGCCTTGCAGGCTTCACAGGATGCTACCCCGTAGTGGTACCCAGACGCAATGTCACCGCACACTAAACACAGTCTCTTGGGCATCGAGTTGAGCATGTATTCGCACTTGGTCTGGGGGTCTTCAACAATGGTGCTGGAGCAGTCATCATACAGTTTCCGGACAGGCCCACTACCTCCTAGGATAGGAGCAGAAGGGTAGAGAGGTGGCGAGTCAAGTCCGTTCTGATGGCCATTCATGGTTGAACTGTAGCTCCCGCTGGCGTCTGAAGAGCCACCTGGGCTGTGGTGGTTGACGCTGTCTGTCAGGGAGGCCGGGCTGGAGGGCTCCGTCTTGATGAAGGACGAACAGCTGGAATCAATGTGTCGATCTTTGTTTGACATTCTGCAGAGAAGCCTGAGGTTTAGGGAGGTGCAAACAGAGAGAGAAAGAGGAGAGAGTGTCAAACACAGATACCAAAAGAGGTAGAAACAAAGAGAAGGTGAAAAAATAGAGAAAGTGAAAAAAAAGATCGAAAGGAGAAAAAAAAAAAAGAGAGAAGAATTCATACGTTAAAGACATTGCTCTTTGAGAGTGCTGCCTAAGAACCAGGGACTACACATCATTCTCTAGTCAATATCTCTTGTTCTACAACAAGGTAATCAGCATAAGGGCGTGACAGGGTTACATCAAAGTGCCCAGACAGGCCATAAACAAAAGCTCTAAAGGATCCAGTTCCTTTCATTTTACCTTTCTCTTGGAGAACCACTGTCAATATCTAAATCAACTCTCTAGATTCTAAATTTAGCCAGGGACGAGGAGTAATTTGCAAAGTCCATATCACTTCTAAAATTACCCTTATCTTCACTCTACTTTTCTCTTCCATTTTCTGATGTTGCAGTCATTTTATTATGAGCAGAACTAAACTTTTATTGTCAAGACCGAACAGATGATTCCTCAGCTCTGTAATTACTGTTTGTCAGCACGCTTCCATAAGCATAACTGTGTCTTTTATTGATCTAAGACACATAGGGAGTATATCCTCAATCACGTTGCCTCTTTAATTAAATTGCTCTATTTCCTAGACATTTAGCGATACAGAAAGACATCAAGGATAAAATGCTAGCCAATATTTAAGGATTATTTCCTAGAGCCCACAAAACAGTGAAATGATCACCAGCATTGATTAATAAATATGTACATGTGTTTACATGTGTCCGTGTCTGCATGTGCGATTTGCCACTGTTGAAGAGAGGAATCACTAAAAGCCATTTGAGCCTTCAGTATACCTGTGAATCCATAAACCTGATACTTCATATTCAGCAAAGTAAGGATGTATCAAATTTTGCCCTGAAAAAATGAGATTTGCGATGGTCTCTTTTTCTCCCCTTCCTTTGGTCTTTTAACATCATACCTCCTAAAAGGAAATATGATGAAGCATCTAATCTAACAAACTCTCGCTCTTATCTAGAAGAAACAGACTGCCCCTCTTACTTTGTCAGACCCGTAAGTGATTAAATTTATGAAGAGGTAATTAGATGAAAAGATATAATTGGTCCTATTTTCTTTCCGGTTCGCCATAGTGCAAAACCCCTTTTAGCAAGTCTCTAGGAAACTTCTGAGAGCCCACTATAGAAAGAAGAGGTGACAGTTGAGAAACAAACTTAGATAATTGCTTCCCAGTGGAAAGTTGATTTATGGGAATCCCACAGGGTAATGGTCATTCACTCGAATTTGGGGGAGTAGTCACAGGATAACCGAAGGGATGCAATTATCTCTTTCACTATAAATCTAATGATATTTTATCACTGCACAAATTTCATGCTCTCCTCCGGGTGCCCCCTTCCCCCACTGTTCTGTTACTTTCAAAAGAAGAAAAATATGGTTATTTCCTATCAGGGAATGTTCACTGAACGGTTCCGAGAAGGCAGTCTCAAGAGCAAAGCATCCAGAGCAAGAATTTGCCTCTTTCCTAGCAGATTTCCCATTGGAAGTTTTGTGCCTCTTTCTAAAGTAAAGCAAACTCAGGATGTGAAGAAAGCAAACAGGAAGGAGAAATCCACAAAAATATCTTCTTGCTTTCGCCCACCCACTTGTGTTGTCCTTTCATCAAGAACTAGTGAAAGAAAAAATATCCCCCTCCAGCCTGAACCGGGCGTCCGCTCCCTCCCGCATCTGCTGCCTTGTCCCCGTCACTGTTAATGAGCTCTGTAATTAATAGATCGCTCTCCTTGTCTCCCAGCTTGCACCCTGGGCTAAGCACTTTTCCTCAAGTCAACGTTTGAAAGAAAGCGGGTCGGCACTGACTTACAGCAGCCCTGCAAATTCCTTTTAATTTAAAGCACTTACTCTACCACTTCACTTATTACCTTATAATTACTGGACTGCTCGCACATACATTATGATCTTAGACTACAGTTAGAAGTTATTAGGGTACTAAAACACGGTTGCTCCCCTTTCCTCTCTCTGGCACTGAATCTCTCACAGCCACGACAATTAACTCTTTCGCCATCTGCCTGCGAGGCACCATTTCTTAATCATTTTTTTTTTTCCCAAGGAGAGTTGCTTTGAGCTGCTTGATCACAAAACAGACCACGCTTTCCCTGGGCCTTCTTTTCTCTCTCTCTCTTTTCTTGGATTGTCTCTGTTCAATTTTATCCCAATTTTCTTTCCCTCGGGCGTTTTCTCATGGACTTCTAAAATGTGCAGAACTCTTGACTGAGAAACAAGGCCAGGAATCACCCTCCTATTTATGGAAGGGTTATTTGCAAAGTCACCAAATGTTTGTGTGTCAAATGCATGTTGTTAAGGTCTTTGAAAAATTGGGTGTCTCCAGCCAGCTGTCTCCTCGAAAATCTCAGCCCCTAACTTTGCAATAATCTGGATGGAAGCAAGAAAATTCAGGAAGTTCAAGTGGTCAGGGAAGCCTTTGGACAGCGGCAATCTCTTCTACACAAGTCTGGCCACTGTAGCTGTAAAGGAAAGTGAACAAGCTGGATCGGTGCTGTAGGTTTTACATGTTTCTTCTCAGACATGAACTGCTTCCTTAATGAATACCTTTTTGCCCAGTGGAAATAATAATAGAGTTGCCATTTATCAAGTGCTTACTACATGTCAGGCATTGACCTGAGTACTTTCCAAATATTACCTCATTTAATCCCCAAGACAACCTTGTGAGGGAGGTATTACTCTTTAGGAAACAGAGCCTCAGACATCAAACAATTTCCTGAAAGTCATACAGTTTGGAAGTGGAAGAGTCGGGATTTCAACTCAGGGCTGACTCCAAAGTCCAGTGCGGAAATGTCCTGAAGCCAACAGAGAGTTTTTCAAGGTGTTCACTGATGATTTTAAATAGCCAAGCAAAGAGGGGTAGAGCTGGCACACACAGAGGCTCTATGACATTCACACTCACCCATGAGTGGAAAAGTGGTTGAAGAAGCCACCACGCTGGCTACAAGGCTACCCCGTTGAGTCACCCTCCCCAGGGTTTGGAGTGACACCGAAACAGAATCTGAAAGAACACAGTTGTCTCCTAATTACTAGTTAGCTCATTACACTGAACATTTCCTAGACACCATTACATTATACCCTAAAACTACAGTGGGTCTTAATTCTCTCCCTCTCTGTCTCTGAAATTCTACAGCTCTATTATTCAAGCCTGAGATATTCACAACTATCTATAAATTCAATTGTCAGCTGGTGGGTTTTATTCTAGACTTCACTTCAATCTAAAATTAGAGGCACTAAAATTCACATTAACTCTAAGAGGAATGTAGTGAATAAGACTTTATTTCAAAAGAACACCTTTTTGTCAGAAAGAGCCATTTCCAAGATGATGGCTTTATCTGGAGCCAAAGAGAATAAGCCCAATTCCACATTGTGCTGTTAACGCAGAAATTTTAGGTCACATTGAATTAATAAAAATCTAAATTTAGTTAAGAATTATGAATAGAAATAACATGTGTTGGGAAAATGTGGGAAATATTTATTTTAAAGGCTCTGTAGAGTTGCTTTTATTTTATTATTTTAAGAGAAATGATGGGAGACACAAGGGAAATAGAGAAGCAACTTTCTAAAAATCTTCTCTGAGTGAACACCCTGAGAATAAACTGGAGGGAGAAACAACCATGTCAAGAACAACATTTATGTTCTTTATAAGAAACTAAATTTGAGGGATATAACAGCCTTCCAGAGGCCAGGGACATTGCAGTGCTTTAGAAAGTATTTTCAATACAGTTTGAGATACAGTCTTCTGTATTCTCTATATATTATATATATGTTCTATTATATATAATATATTATACATATATATACATTTATATATAAATTCTGATGATCCTGCTTCAACATAGGAACTTCTCGCCCAGCCTTGCCTAAGGGTTAGCAAGAGTAAAATTTATCTTTGGTGTTAGATACTAATGACCAGGCAGATAAAGCTTCTTGGTTGCTGGACTATTTAAAAATGTAATTTTTGACAGTTGATTAACTGTACGTACAGGTGTTCATGTATAGGGAGAAAGTGACAGACAAAAAGAATAAGAATCAATAAGTTGCTGCTGGAGGGGGAAAACAAGATAATCTGTAAGTTAATATTCCATTTATATTATAATTATCAAGCTTGTTTTCAGAGATGCTACGTAGATCCAGGTAAATGTGTGACTGTGAGTGAATTGCTGTGAATTTCTGGGCAATGTGTAGGTGTCCAGAGTGGTCTACATTTCCCAGAAGGGACTTAAGCCTACGTTCCATAGGCTTATATATGATTAAATATTATTAACCCTTTCACCAAACTATCGGGTTGCCCAAAAAGTTCGTTCGGTTAGTGAATACGTTGTTCAACAGTTCTTCGTGAAAGTTAAAAATGTGTCTTTTAGTTTTACCTAAACCCGAACGAACGTTTTGGCCAACCCAATAAAAGTTCGTAATAAGCAGCTGCGTTTCATCTTTTGAATTTAATACCAAACTTGAGTTCATTTGCTACTTTATTTCCCTCCTAAAAAAAGTGGTGCATCAATGCAACACATGTGTACAGGTCTTCTTTGGCCTTCCTGATTTTAACACCAAGGCAAGATTTTTTGAGATTTTATTATACCTATTTCAGTGACAGACACCTAAATAGGCTAAATAAATGACAACTAAACTCACTAGTTTATTTTCTTCCTTGTCATCCTTAAGGGCCCGAAAATGTACCCATCATCATTATAAATTCCAAACACTTTATCAATTTATATCTCAAAGTTTTACATAACAACAATGGAGCCAGCAAACCTGCAAGCTTACAAATATGAGAAGACAGAGAGAGAGAGAGAGAAATAAGAAGACAGAATCCTTAGTTCTCTCACTGAATCAGAGAATTTCAGGGTTGGAAAGGAAGGTTATCAAAAGTCCTATCGCTCATCACTTAACCTATCCAAAGTAGGAATGAAGCTATAAGGATTGGTCGGTTTTCTACCTGCCGAAATCACCAGATTGAATATTTAAGTATTTTTGTTTCAAAAAATAAGAAGCTTTTATTAGCCTATAGGTTTTGGGTTTTGTTTTAATGCTTTAAGAAGAAAACCTCCAAGACTAAGGCAGCAGCTCCCCGAGGCCCAGGCTTCCAAGCTCATGACCCCAGCAGCTCCGCTGGCAGTCTGAGTTACAACTCCAAGCACGCCACTTTACAATGAGCTTTTTTTTTTTTCTCCTGCTTCAACTAATTGCACTCTCGTAAAGTGGCAAAATGTGAATCACTTAGTAACAAAATGGGCACCAGCTGCTATTGTCAAAGAATGGTGATGCTGAAGAAAGAGAAAGCAACCGAATGAAGTGTCATGTCAGAAATCAACGGTGCAACGTGTGATTTGAGAAAACATGACTACTTTACAGAGACAGGGTGTCATTATGGCATCACAGTAATACGCTGCTTTGACAACTGCTGGGTCTAACATATCATCATTGCATTAAGGTACACTGGCTTAGTTGGGGAAGGAAGAGAGAGGATTTTTTCTTTTAATAAGAAATATCTTCAGGTCTGCCTGGTTAACCTAACAGAAGGAGACCATTAATTGTAAAGAAGGAATTGTAAATCCTGACCCACAGGCCAGAAAGATTAAAACACGTGCGCACATATGCACACACACTTAGATACTATTTTAGGTCTTCTTTAATAAACGTGGAGGCCCATCTAATGGAACAGAGGTCTGCATAACATGATCACAATGATTTAGTGATGCTGCTTCTTGATTCTTTGAACAAATAACTTGTGCGTTTAGTCTAAAAGACTCTTTGCAACTCACTCTGTCAAGAACCAGAGTAAGCAAACAGCTCCCCACAAAGCTGATGCTTGAGTTGTTGACAAGAGATGTAGCTAAGTTGTGTGGGAACCAGGGGCCAGCTCCTTCAAGTAACAAATCAGAGCCTCTATCTAAGCTGAACGCTTTCCCAATTCTGTCAAGGGCCACGCGTGCTACACTAAGCAAAGAAGTTTAGGACAAATAAAAACAGGAGACTTGGAACTCATTTCTGGCCAGTCGTTGAAAGCACCCCAGGAATATAATTTCATACCTAGGGCTAAACCATGACCAGGAAGGACCTTGCTGAAACCCTATCTGCTTTTAGGGCTCCAGTGTTCAATTTTGCTCTGAAATTAGGTTGGTCGACTATCCTGATTTAATCACTGAAGTCTCATGTCCTGGGACTTCCTTAGTCCAGACAATCCAGGATGGTTGGCCATCCAATCGGATATAGAGAAAGACCTATAAAACCTTGTGCCTTTCCTCCTGCTGTTGTCCCTAAAACAAAGGAAGGGAAATGGATTCCATTCCTTTTCAGCAAAGAGAAATGCGCTATTCACACTGGGGGTGTTCTAAGTGTATGCGTTAGAAAGTGCCTGCATCCTATCTTACTGTGTCATTCCAGCCAGAGGCCACTGCCCAGTGCCTTGTTAAGCTATCCAGACTATTTTAGATGTAGGAAATTGCAATCGCTTCAGTTTGCGTTACCAGGTGATTTCTGATGCTTCCTGGTTGATAAACTTTATTAATGGGAAAAGAAATGGTCCTGTGATATCACAATGTGTTGCTCATTACAGTTGTTGACAGTTTCTGTATTGAAGGATTTGATCTGATGCAGGAGCGCTTACTAGTGTAATTCATCCTTAGCTTGTTTTCTTGGACCTATGTCAATCTGGGGGTGCGCCTCCCTTGTTTATAGCTCTAAATACAGTAAGCAGGCTACTGGCAAATCAATAAGACTGTTAAATGCATAATAATGCTGGGTAATTGCATACATGATGTTTTGCATAATTAACCGTCTGAGCTTTTCTTTAATATAATGGGCTCTCATGTAATATAGAGAAGCTATAAGTCTATAAAATATACACAGTTTATATGAACCATGATTCTGCTTAAAACTCTGGCTAATCACCTACATTGGCTTTGAAGGGAGAGCTCTCCTCCACTGCCAAGTCCAAATCAATTCTTATGACATTACTTTACAACTAACATGATATTTAACTGATGATGGCTATTAGCTATTATACAGATTGCATTCAAGGACTGTAACAGTAGGGGAAAAAAATACCATTCAGTTTAAACAAACTTCTGCCATGTAATCAATATTACTGAGGCAAATTAAGTGTTTTAACAAGTGTGTATATTTGCCCTAATGCAGCTTAATTAACTATATCCTCACAACTGCCCAAGTCCAGGACACCTATGGATATTAGAAGACAACGTCAAGAACTGTCTAGTCAGCGACTCAGATGCACAAGAGATGAAAAACAAGCATTTTATCTTCAATCCCTAAGGACAGTTCTTTCCTTACACAAGTTACTCCCCTGGGACCAAAACCCAGAGGCCCAGAAGGGCTTTAGAATCGTGTACTCTACATCTTGATGTAGGAAATGCCCAAGTGTTGACCGGATCACTGTCTCCAGGGTAGAGTGAAACAGCCCTGGGCACAAGGTGGGGACCCTGCCAGAAAAAAAAACGGTTAGTATGGGGTAAAAAACTACCTAAGATAAATCATCAAAATGAAGCTTATGATATATGCTGAATGTAACATTTATTCGGTCTTAGAGATTTACTACGCCATGAGCAGACCTCCTCTGCAGTAAGCTTTCTAGAGAAAAAAAATAGTCTCCTCCTTCTACAAATCTCTGGTCTTTCAAACAGAAATATGGATCAATAAAGTTTGCTTGTGTTCAGACAATTCCTTTTTCAAGCAGTCAAGGAGCACGCTGAAGAGAAAAAGCCGACACGCCAGCGGGGGGACTGACAGCTAAATGAAGACCTTCTAAAGGCATCTCGCTAGAGGAGAAATAAACAGACATTCAACTCACAGAAAGTCTATGCACTGATCTTTACAAATTAAAAATCGAATATAGATGCTTTACACACACACTCCAGTGATGGAGTTGACAAATCAAATCCAGGTCAGTGAAAGCTCAGGCTGCCTGAATCTCCCTTTCCTATTCTCTTTGCTACGCTGGAAGAGGAAATAAGAATGCTACCAGGAGTTGATGTAAGGATATTGAGATCATCGTATTGATGTCACCCTTTACTCATTAAGAAAATGTTTTGCAAAAGCAATTACAATGACCAATAAGCCAGCTGCCTCCATAGATATAGGCCAGTTCCTCTGGAGTGGAACTCTGAAACATTCCCGGAAACTGGGCGAATCACAGTGGTGAGAAAGCTGAGCTGCTGAGGAGGAATCACCGTTGAAATAAAGGTTGCTTCGAGCATATCGGAACATTTCTATGTTAGAGGGAGATTCATAGTACCACCACAGATAATAAACCACATCTTTCCCTGTTGGACAGCGGTTAAACTATATTTATACTTTTAACTTAATAGCTTAGTTTGCAGTAGTTAACATCTGGATGCAAAAGCAGCTGGTCTGGGGGTGATCTATGATAGCAGAGGTTACCATGATATTCTGTTGGTATGAGGTGTTGTTCAGCTGAAGTAGGAGAGTGGGGGGGCGGTGTGGAGGAGGGGAAATCAGCTAATTATTAATCCTAAGACTCCTTCCTCTGTCTTCTTTCTTTAAAAGAAAACATTTCATTGAGCTAGTTGCCTGAAGAGAAGGTGAAGCTTAAACACCCAAGCCACTACTTGCAGGCAATGAAAAATAACATATATATTTAATTCAAGCCATGGAAATGACGAAGGATTTGTTCTGCAGCATTACGGGTTTTGTAAAAGAGATTATTCAGCAGTGGGACACCATCCAGCAAAGACAATGGAAGCCACAGAGAGGTCGGGATTTCAGATCGGAAGGACTCGCTTGTGGTTTGTCATTCAAAGGTCCAAAGATAAACGTGCAGAGAAAAATTTCTGACTCTTAGTCTCAATTCTGAAAAACTGATTAAAAAATATAGGACACCAGGGTTCCAACACCTTGTCTGTCTTCTCCTCCATTTCTCAGCAAACTGTGTCTTCTTACAGCGCTAGAGGGAGGAGCAATGTGGTTCCAGCTGGGGACCCAGTGCTGTGTGACCTGAGGCAGGTCTCTACCACACTCTGACCCTCATCCTCCCTGGTCAAATGGCAGGATGTGCCCACGTGCTTTCTAAAATAACTGCTGCCATTAAAAAAAAAAATTATACTGGGTTGGCCTAAAAAAAACCCAAACGAACTTCTTGGCCAACCCAAGATTTTACTCAAATAAAATCCATGCTGGCTTGTGACTCAGATGAGACTGAGAGCAAGGGCTATTGCATGAAAGCACACTTCCCAAACTTCCTTTTGTTTCCTTGGCTGCTACTGCACTTAGCCAAGTTTCACGGTTAGGGCAGTGCACGTGTGTGTGTGTGTGCGCGCGTGCGCACACGCATGTACGCGCTTCAGGAGAAAAAAAAAGTACGTAGCCAGCAACCTGCTACACAACAATGCAACCACAGCAACTACAGTCAACTGAGGAATCCTTCCCAGCGGGTGACCGAAGGCCAAACAGTGCCATGATCATCTGGTGGGATCCAGGAAGCAGGACTCTTGGTTTTTTCCTAGAAATGGTTCTCTTTTTGCTCATTACGTTTTTGGTGGGAGGCGTTGGTGGAAAGGGCAATTCTCTGCAATCAGTGTTTAAGTGAATGTTTGTCCCAGTGTGTGACACCACGCTGTCAGCAAGCAGCGGGGAGCCCTTGAGTTGTTACTACATTTGATTTGACTGCCAGTAGGAAGCTTCATTTCTACCAACTGTTAGTTGCTCGCTCAAAGAATCTTCGTTTCTGGAGTGATTTTTTTTTCCTCCTCTCTTCTATTTCCTTTTCCTTGATAGGTTGTGTGCCCAAATGCCACGTGGATGTGTCAGAGGCAACTTTAGTTCTTTTCTCCCGAGCTGGTCAGACCTGATGGCCTGGCTGTAAAGAGTCCACCCAATGTGTTCGGAATTTCTAGTCTCTCATTTAGATTCTCTGAACTTTAATTCACATTTCCTAGATCCTCACCAGGTCAACACAGACGCAAACTGGTTCGGCCACATTGTGGTCACGTGTTTTTACTTGGTGGGGTTTATTTTAGCTGATGGAGCAGACATTTCTGCAGCTTTTATCAGCCAAAAAAAAAAAAAACAAAAGGCTTGTCACTCACCTTTTCGTGCAGTTTTGTTGAAATAACTGCTCTTTGGGTGACTGCTTCCGACACCTCTAAAAATTTTTCTGATTTGATAACTTTACTACTTCCCGTGAAAGCTTTTCTCTTTCCAAATAATGATTTTGGTAATTAGGATTCTCAGATAGTGTCTCTGATAAGAACTTCTGACAGTGAAAAGCATCTTTAGAAACAACAAAAGCATATGCATGAGTAAAAACGGTGGGGAAAAAAAGAGAAGGAAAAATCCCTCAGAGATATTATGAAAATTCAGGCTGAATGGAAAATTAATTAACACTAAAGAGCTAAAACTGTAATTAAGAAAAATTTCATTAAGGAGAGGCAGGTGAGTCTGCTTTTCTAAATATGACAAGGTGCTGTGTAAAAATAAAGTAGAAGCAGGTTTTGGGGAGTGGAGCACGAAAGCCATGTCTTTAACCAGATCAAATTCTCGAAATTGGCTGTCAAGACAGGATTGTTGTGATTTATACCCGTCTATCAAGTGCATGAACAGAGAGACTGAGAGAACAGAAACAAGCTGCTGTCGCTTCCATTCGCAAAGAACCTTTAATTTCCACAGCACCATCTGTTACCAAATCTAATTCACATTCCCCCTTAATCTGGTTTAGTTCCATAATACTAATTCTTCCCCAACCCCTAGGAACACAAACCACCACCAAAAAAAAAAAAAGGCTGTGGTTCTTGGTGAGTGAGAAATTGAATATTACAGAGTTAAGGTGTAAAGGCTCTGGTGACTTAAGGGAAGCATGCTCTTCTCCATTAAAATGTCTTCCTGGTAAAGGGATTTGTTTTCAACCAATGCAGAGATACGAAATTGTTCATATTTGGGGTAAAAAAAAAAAAAATGCTGATATAAAAGTAGGCCGGGGACATGAAAGCAGAGGTTGTCATAAAATACAATTGTCAAGTTTAGTCACTTTCAGAACTGGCTATAAAATCACTTTGTCATGGTTTTCAAATAGAGAAAGCCTGAAACTGTAATTTTGTTAAGGAAACTGAGAGTGATGTATAAATTCAGAAAAAGTAGAGAAGCCTGGGCGGGGGCGGGGAGGGGAAGCTGGGGGGAAACCTAGGAGGAAATGAGAATGGCAAAAAATCATATTTAATTTAAAATAAAGGGATGTATATGGGTAAACACACATCCATCTCTCCCAGTCCGAGATTCTATTAGCACATAGTTTTGATTCAACATCACTTCTGCTCTTAGCCAATATAATAACTGGCATTCACAATAATGACACTGTGCAGCTATAAAATTATAAAGTGCTTTCTGCATCAGAGAAAGATTAAACTACACTCAGTAAAGATTTACTGTTAAGTGTATTTTATTGCTTTCTAACTCTGTGAAAATTTGTTATCTCTAAAGGCAATAGTACATAAAGATCCACAGGCATACATTATAAAATGAGAAAAGCCATTGTTTGAATCCTAGGATGAGAAGTTTTGATTACACGTTGAGTCAACTAGCTTACTACCTAATTCTTCCATGAATATTAGAAGCATTACCCTTTTGATCTCTAACCCAGTCACACAGAACACTAGCTGGGTTACAGGATATCAACCCCTCAATGTCAGTAAATCACTGGAGAGGTTATGATCAAAATATTTATTTTCATGCTAGACATGATTATCACCCATAAATACATTTTTTGTAGAAAAGACTTTAACTTGTAAAGTCCATCACCGAACTGGTAGTATCTTTATACCCAATTTTAAAAAGCCTAAATCTGTTATATAAAGATGTATATTTTCAGGAAAGAATCTCTCATTTTACTGATATAATCCTCTGATTAACTAGGTAGACAGATATTTTCAACTATTAGCAATAATAAGAGCCTGCTTTTTAAGAGACATGGTAGATTATGAAAGAAGATAAATCGTTCAGGACATTGTAACAAACAAGAAAACTGGAGACGAGAATAAATATGGTTATACACACACACATGAGCATATATATATATATATATATATATACGCGTCCTATAGAAACATCAGTGGGTGTCATACACACATATCAGTGATTAGAGATTCTAAAAATGGTAAAATATAAAATAACACTTAATATTTTCAATATTCATTAAGGAATATGCTAATTCTGATATCCCTAAATCATACACAGTAATTTGTACTGTATAATTTTTAGAGTTTCTAATACAATTGCAAATTAAAGAGAAATTTTTGTTTTCTTCACACTCATAAAAATGGCTAACATTCCAAGACTGACAACACCAAATGCTGGTGAGGATGTGGGGCAAACAGAACTTGCATACATTGCTGGCAGGGTATAAAATGGTACAACCTTTTTAGAAAAACAGTTTGGAAGTTTCTTATGAAATTAAACGGACACTTACTACGTCACAACAAATTCCCTCTTAGATATTTACTAAGAATGAAAACATATGTCCACAAAAAGAACGATACACAAATGTGTATCATCACTTATTCATAATGGCCCTAAGCTGAAAACAAATCAAATATCCATCACTGATGAATAGAAAAACAAATTGTTATAATATAAGGGAATTATAAAATTATATATATGTTTGTGTTTATGTGTATATATGTGTGTGTGTGTGTGTGTGTGTGTGTATATCCTGGTCAACAATAAAAAAGAAACAAACTGTGATCGTCCACATACAATATCAGAGATACCCTGGTGAGCAAAAACTAGGTAGATACAGAAGAGTACTTACTCCAAGATTCTGTTTATGTGAAGATCTAAAACAGGCAAAACTAATCTGTAGGGACAGAAATCACCAGTGGTTGCCTGGAGCAAGGGGTGGGGAATGGCTAGAGCCATTAAGGAAATTTTTCCTCCTAACACTTTTTACTTTGTTTATACTTATGTCTAAACCATATTTTTGTATGTGTTATATGGATTACTTTTGTCAAAACTCATCTAACCATGCATGGAAAATATGTGTTTTGTTATATGTAAATTTTATTGATAAAATTGATCTAAAGAGAAAATTTTGAACAATAAGTTTAAACATAATGGGAATTCCCTGGCGGTCCAGTGATTAGGACTCCGCACTCTCACTGCTGAGGGCCTGGGTTCAATCCCTGGTCAGGGAACTAAGATTCCACAAGCCACTCAATGCGGCCCCCCCCAAAAAAAGTTAAACATAATAACTTTATACTACTAGAAGTTTCTATTGATTCCTATGCCTTGTACCAGGTCTTAAATAGCCAGACCTAGAAAATTCTTCATCAACATCTAGCTGTACTTCTGATTTACACACAAGGACCCAGGGGATCAGGGAAGAGAGACAGATGACTTATTCAAGGACACCCAGAATTAGAGGTAGAACTCAGTCCAAATTCCAGCTTTCCATCTCTGAGGCCAGATCTTTTTCTAACCTATTAATGGGGCAAAGGATGAAATCAAGATTAGGCCCATAGTGAATAATATTCTACTGATCTGAATGATAAACACCCCTCTGTATTCTGTTTTTAAAAACATGAAATATTTGTTACTGTAAACACCAAACAATTCTGTGCATATTTGGGAAGTAAAGAAAGCAAACCTGACTTAATTCTTCATTTTCTTCATCCAAACATGGCACATGATAGAATGGCTTTAGTAAATAGGCAATATGTAAGCAGCAATGTGGTCATGTGTCATTGTAAGTAATTCACAGTGGGCTTTTAAACTTTTTTGGTTTGTTTTGCTTTTGTATTTGGAATAAGGAAGTAGATATTATGGGAGATAGAATATGGAAACAGGATTTAAAACGTGGAAATCAGAAAAAGAGGAGAGTCACCTGATTTTTAAAAATATGGTTTAGATATCAGTATAAACCCAATAAAAATGTGTCAGGGGAAAAGTACAGTATATAAAACCTGAGTTGGTACATTTCAAAAGAAATGTATAATTCTAAAGGAGCTTCCAGGAAAGAAAACTTGCAGAGTAACTTAAATCAACTTAAAAATTATTTCATCACCAATTTACCAGCTGCTTCTCAAGTAGGAAGACAAGGATGGCATTCCTTAGCAGGAAAGGAAATAAATCACAGAGCACATTTCTTTCCCTTCTTTAACTTTCATACACATGAAGCGTACAGCATTTAGTACTTAGCTAAGGAGCGATGACATGATTATATAGCTAATTCATGTTTTCCTGAAAAGAGGATTCTGCAGAATAATAAAACTGTGTACATTCCTGAAGACAAATCTAGCCAAGCTTACAATCTCTCTCTTTCAAAGGCTCCACACACTCTACAGGTCGACAACCAAGCCCCTTAGCCAAAGAGTCCGGACCTTGCCCTCACTGGCTGGCCATCCTCTCTGACCCCAAATCTCACTTCTCCCCGCCTTGTACCTCGTATATATGCAATGCTTGCCAACTTGTAATTCCTCCTACCAACCAGCTTTCCCTTCTCTCTGGGATGCGTCTCGCTTTCCCTGTCCCCTTAACAACTAGCCATCTCCTATTCATTAGTAAAACCTCAACTGAGTTATCACATGTCCAGCGAGTCTTTCCTGACACCTCTTTCCCTAGATATTCCCATAATTCCGTGAGCCTATTTCTACAACCACACTTAACCCACTGTCTTTCCTGTGTATACTTATACTGGAGCGACCCTCCACTTGAGCAGGACTATGCATTGCTTTCTCTTCCTAAATTTAACCCTGTGCCCGGGCTGGTGAATGAAGGAAGAAACCATGAATTCACATCCGCAAAAATCGGTGAACTTTAAACACTGGGGCACAAATTTTCTAAATTAGAGTGTTGTTCACACAATCTTGAGAATCTGTGAGATACAGCATTAAACACGGAAAAGCTATTTTTATATCTCCTTAGGTCAAAGTAAACCTGCTAAGAGATTTGATCTAAACAAAACAAAACAACCTACAGGGTGAACTAGTAAATGATTATAAGAGCTTTAATTAGATGCCCTGGCTTTGAGTTCACCAACATTGTTATTACTTACTTAGTGCCAACTAACTGTGGGCGCTGACATGTTATCTACAAGCCTCAGTTGCTGAATCTGTTAAATGGGAACTGGACCTCACAGTATAGGAAGAGTGAATAAAAATTATTTGCAAAGGTGGCACTGAGTTCAGAAGGATATCAATGAGCAAGAATGAGAAAGGCCATTTTAGGATGAAGGAGGGTGACCCAGAAGTGGGCGCATGCAGGGGAGGCTCGGAGAGTGAAGGAGGGGGTAGCTCTGCGGAGCGCTATAGGGGATCTGGAATTTGCTATGGGTTCAGAGAGTAGGTTGGGGCCACACTGTGGAAGGTTTGAAATACTAGAGAATGCAGATTAGATGTTATTTTGTAGGTGATGGGAAGCTACCGAAGATCTCTGAGGAGAACAGACATAACCCGGTTTGTGCCTTCATTAAACACAGGTGTGAGTGCAGCAGCGCCCGTGTACTCACTCATTCACCCCTATTATGCTTCAGGCGTGTAACCTGATAAAACAGACCAGACCTCTGAACTCACAGTGTTTAAAGCCCAACTAGGAAACTATTCTATCCAGCAAGATAAACGATGAAAAAAACCTGCAGTAAGAGGGTAGCAAAGAAAATGAGAAAAAGAGGAGATAGATATTATAAGCATCATCAAAAGAGTTTTGGGGCTTCCCTGGTGGCGCAGTAGTTGAGAGTCTGCCTGCCAACGCAGGGGACACGGGTTCCAGCCCTGGTCTGGGAAGATCCCACATGCCGCGGAGCAACTGGGCCCGTGAGCCACAATTACTGAGCCTGCGCATCTGGAGCCTGTGCTCCGCAACAAGAGAGGCCGCGATAGTGAGAGGCCCGCGCACCGCGATGAAGAGTGGCCCCCCTTCGCCGCAACTAGATAAAGCCCTCGCACAGAAACGAAGACCCAACACAACCATAAATAAATAAATAAAAATTTTATAACTTTATAAAAAAAAACAAAAAAAGAGGTTTTTACACCCCCAGTGATCCCTAAATAATACATGAGAATCGGTCAAGCTAAAATTTCTTTGACGAAGTATAATTTTTTATAAAGTGTAATATCAAAACAAACGAACACCTTATGATGGAACTGTTCTTGATCTTGACTGGGGTGCTGGACAGAGGAATCTACATAGACAGTAACATAGAACTAAACACACGAACTCACACACACAAGCACAAACGCATGTGCAACTTGTAAGATCTAAGGTCTGTGGACTCTATCCATGTCAATTTTCTGGTTGTGATATTGTATACCATAATTATGCAAGTGGTTACCAGTGAAAGAAACTGGGTGAAGAGTACAGCATTTCTCTGCATTATTTCATACAACTGCATGTGAGTCTACAATTACGTCAAAAAAGTTTTTTTTTAATTAACATTTTCCTTGAAGACGTGGGCTACAGCCTATTTGACTTTGTATCCTCAGCACTTTGTATTATGCTGAACTCATATTAGCTACTTGAATTTGTCACTTAATAGACGTTTGTTGAATGAATAAATGACTGAACTGCAAGGCATTATGTCAACTATAGGCATCATTATTCTTTATAAACGTTGTTATAAACCTCATCACCATAATTTTCTATGTCTGGCTTACATGTGTCTGACATTACTTGAAATACCAAACACCAGTTAGTCAAGGACATGAAGCTGATGGCATAGATGGTGCTCCATTCTGCCACTTCTCACAGACTATGGTGAATTCTCAAGATAATGTTCTTAAGAAACATTGATATGACTTCCTATATCCCAAGAAGATATTGGGATTTTTTTTCTTTTTCTTTTTAACAGTGAGAAAAGAAGTTACAGTCACACAATGATTCTCAGGACAGTCTTGTGAGACAAGTGTTTTCTCCATTTTACAGATGAGGAAACAGAACTGTGATAGAACCGGAACTTGAACTTGAATTTTCTATATCTAAATTCTGTCCTCTGGACTGCAAAATGCTGAACTGCAAAGATTTAATAACAATACTTTATAGCAGCCAATTAAATATGCCAACTGTCGTCACACCTATAACTACTATCTTCTAAAGATTTTATTTTTCAATGCTTTAATTTTCTTAAACAACTGTATACTCAGTTAAGTGCTATGCTCTATCTGTGATGACTATTTGAACCCACAATACCAAAGACGGGACCAAGATAAAATAAAAAGAAAAAAAAAGTAGCTCATTCCCTTAAATGTCTAAGAACAAAGGATAATAATGTTGAAAAGTCAAAATCACTAGCAACTTAGAAAATACTAGATTATTTATATTATTATACCATAGAAAGGATGATTATGATTTAATTGAGACAGGTTTAGAGCCTTCTAATAAGGAGAAACTAACTTATTTCACAGCATGGAAAACTGGAGCTAGATACTAGGTAGAACTTCCTGGCCAATTAGCTTTTGTCATTAATTAACTGTATCAATACATATAATTAATATACATTAATTAATTTGCTATGTCTCAGTTATCTAATAATTAAAATGCGGGTACTAATTAATGCCCACACTATCTAATGCACAGGAATGCTGAGACCCAAAAGAGAAAATAAATACGAAAACCTCTGAAAAGTTTAAAGAGTTATGCAAATCCAAAGTGTTACTATAAATCTGTGGGACAAAATATTTTAATTTTTGGAATAAATCTGAACATAAATCTGCACCCAGTTTTGAAATATAAATCCATGCTTACCTGGGCTTCCCACAAAAAAATTATTCAACTTTGGGGATTTGTTGTGAGTTACATTTGTTTAAACACTTTGATGATGCATTCTGACTTTTACTGATTTTTCACCAACATTAGCTCACACTATCACCCAAAATGAGCTCCTTAACTTCTCAGTACCTGAGATTAAGAGGTGATGCTAGTTGTTTATAGCAAAGTTTTAAATGAATCAGTTCACAAACTTTAGTGAGTATGTACTATGTGAGCATCTACAAACAAATACCGTATGCTAACACATATATATGGAATCTAAAAAAAAAAAAGGTTCTAAGAACCTAGAGGCAGGACAGGAATAAAGACGCAGATGTAGAAAATGGACTTGAGGACACGGGGAGGGGGAAGGGTAAGCTGGGATGAAATGAGAGAGTGGCATGGACATATATCCACTACCAAATGTAAAATAAATAGCTAGTGGGAAGCAGCCACATAGCACAGGGAGATCAGCTTGGTGCTTTGTGACCACCTAGAGGGGTAGGATAGGGAGGGTGGGAGGGAGAAGCAAGAGGGAAGAGATATGGGGATATATGTATGCATATAGCTGATTCACTTTGTTATAAAGCAGAAACTAACACACCATTGCAAAGCAATTATACTCCAATAAAGATGTTTAAAAAAAAAAATGAATCAGTTCACAAACTTTAGTGAGTATCTACTATGTGCCAAGAATGACGTGGGCGCTAAATAATAACGAAGTTTTTCCAAGGAAAATGTGATGCGTTTCAGAGGTCAACATACCATGCTAAGAATGAAGGCTGCATGGAAGTTATGCAAGAAAATAATGAGGTTCGATCCCCCCCCGCCTTCCGCCAATCAGATTCCCCATGGATAACAATTAATCTAACACAGGTCTGGGGGAGAATCAAGCTAGAGATAACTTCTGAAACTGCTTAACTACATTGGACCATCTTAGCCACTCACCACAAGAACAAGACAAGAGGGTGTAGATAAAGCGATTATGACCACTTCTGGGAAAAAAAAAAAAAGTGATTCCTATAACTAGAGGCATATAGTCTTCATGCAAGAACCATGGGAAACGTCTCTCTGGAGTTACATCAACCACGCACGACATTCGTCATAATGGTTCTCAAGTCTCAGCAGCCGCTGGGTCGCACCCTCAGAAACCCAAGTCCCTGCCTCCTCTGTTTGCTGCTAAGGCAAGGCTGTCCTACGACAGCTCATATTTCCATCTTCCAGAAGGCAAACAGACAGGGCAGGATCAGTTCTTGTTCTTATCCGAAGTCCAGGAAGGAATATTGTGGGAAAACAGGAAAAGGGAACAATTAGTGGTGCCCATCTCATAAAGCACTCAGTCATTCTTACCTTGTAGCTAACTAGTTAGATGTATAGGATTTCAAGACTCCTTCTGGAGCATCTATGTCTGCATGTGAACTCCACACTCACATCTAGGCCTACTTGTTTACTGGAAAATCATAAAACTCACAGTAACTGACGGTCAGTTATAGGCATGAATTTTACAGACAAGGAAACTAGGGTCCACAGTGAGAAATAAACTTGAATGGTGGGGCGATCCAAGAAATGGGAAATGGAGTAAGGAGTTTGGTTTCATCATTTCAGAAACCTCTATAGGAGAGATGGAGTGATACCTCTCTTCCATTCCTAAAGAACCAGAGATTCTGGTGACTCAGGGGACTGAGGTTTAGCAAAAATGGATCTCTTGAGAAATGGTGACTCCTGTCCTAGGCTTCCCCCACATGTCCATATTTCTCCCCACTCTCCAAAACTCAGCTGACAGGTTATCAGGCTCTGATAATAACACCGACTGACGTTGGAAGCTTTATTCATTCATCCATCTTTCTATCCATGGAACCTCACAAAGCTGAAGGCCGCATGCTGAGGTCATAGGTAGCAGAGAAATAAGGTGATCTGCGTATCTACCTGCACTGCTGTATCAAATGTGCTGTCAAATTTAAACTAGACGGTCTACTAAAATAGCTGCCGCAAAAAACCCAAATAATGATAGTCAAATGATGGCGTATGATTGGTTAACTATACTGAGTACAGGGGGTTGTTACCCTAGTCGTTTCATTAAATATGAAAGCCAAAGATTTATGTAATGGGTGATAAGGGCAAGAATGCTGTAAAAGTGAGAAAATACGGCAACAGTATGCTGTACATCACCAGTGGGATAACTATTTATCTAAAAAGTTGGCATTCTTAGACTTCCAACAGGCAGCGTATGAAATTCATATATTCAAAGGAGACCTCATAATAACCTGCCGGCTGGTGGTGATGGATATGTTTTTAATCCAAATGGCCACAATCTTCAGTCTGCCTGTCATGGAGGGCCAGGAAAAAATGGAATTTTCCTTTCATAACGCTTGATGTTGAAAGAGGAAAAACCTGGAAGCATGATAAGTGGCTCATTCCAATGGACAAATGGACATGGCGCTGAGAGAATGACTGTGAATAAAAGTCATTGTTCCTGAACTAATGCCATTTTCAGTCGTTACACCAAGAAAACGGAGCAAGGGATGATTTCTGCCTCCTTCCCGTCTGGAAAGCACAAGTTCAAACTGCAACAAAAGTTGGAAAATCTTCAACACCGTGTGGATTCATTTACAAATTACCTCTTGCTGGAAAAAGTCAGGGGGAAGGCTGGTATAATATTTGTCTATTAACTAAAACTTATTGTACAAACACAGCAAGAAGAGTTGATGCTGTAGTGCTTTATTGACTCGAAAGCCTCACCTATGGATTTCCTCCTTTGAGGTTTAAAGGAATTCCTATTTCTCATTTACAGTCTATCAGAAAAGGTATATGACCTGTATTTTTTAATTTATATAAATCCACTCAGTCAATCAGCCTGGGCTGAAATTTAATGGATGTATCAGTCATTGTTGGTCCAGGGAGAGAGAACAGGCAACAGAATCCACCATTCCATCTCTCTTCTTCCATTACCTTCCTCCCCCCACCTTTTTTTTTTTAACCTCACCAGCTCCGATGTCTCCCTTAACTGCAAGCAAGGAGTCTTTCAAAGCTGTTGTTTTTAAAGGGAGAAATTCAAGTAAATATAAACTGATGGAAATACAGGAAGACCCTTTGGCTATTTTGGTTTAAAAAAAAATCTTCATTTTCCCCATCCGTGTTATGGCAATTTTATTACATATTCAGCAAATTTACAGGAACATGATGTTCCCCTGACAAATTAATCACTTTCCAAGCATTTTAACATATAAATAAAATATCACCACAGGAGAGTAAAATCATCAGCTCAACTAGTTGATTTAACCCTTCCTTCAGGAAAACTGACCTGAAATAGATTAAAGACCACCTCCCAGACACACACACACACACACACACACACACACACACAGACACACACACACACACACACACACACACACTCTCATAACTATGAGCTAGGCACTCAGACTACTGCTAACAAGGCTTTTAGGGACTTCTAACTTCAGAAGCCAGATTGCAGTGTTTAAAAGACAGGAGAAACGGAAGACAAAAGGACCTCTTCAAATATCTTTAACCTCACAACAATCGGCTAGAATCGATCTTCTCTCCTCCATAGTTTTATTTCTGCATTTCCTCTAATAATAATCATTAAATACTATATTTTTATAGTCCTATTCTTACCCTGCCATTCTAGGCAGGGAAGAAAAAATGCAAGGGGCTAGGTTTCCGTCTTTACTTTGCTTTCCCCTCTGCTAATTTCAGAAAGTGAATCCAGCAATTATAAGTAGTAGGAGGCTGATAAGGAACCACACGTGCAGGAGAAATAGGTTCAATTCAAGCTTCCCTGACTAATCCTTATTATGACTCATTTCGACTTCAGAATTTGTCGGTTGAGGTAAGAAGCTAATTTGGCTTTGAGAAGTGAAATCTCAGTTTTGTACTTTCCTTCTACTGCTTCTAACAACCCATTATTAACAGCAAAGTAGGAGGGGGCATGAAATATTTATGGAATGCCCACTCTCACCAAGCATTTTTTTTTTTTTTGGCATGCTATTTTATTAGATCATTAAACTTGACATACTTTAAGCAAGAGCATTCATTTCTTTGGCTTCCAAACCCACAGTCTGTACCATTGTATCTTACATCCGAAAATAAAATGCATTATTTTTAAAACCTATACCCAATATGACTCTCAAAGTCTGATCCTGAGATGAACAGTAGGACATTCTGCCAGATCAGGAAATAGGAGCGGAAAGGCCCCGGTAGATTTCTCGGAACTGCTTCATCGCTCCGTGTGCACAGATGATGCGTCTTCTGTTTGCACTCATCAGAAGACCGGCTTCCTCTCTCATCACGGGTTCTCTCACATCAAATACAACCAAGGTTTAATCTATATTTTAAGAAAATAAAGAAATCTGGCATCATGCCTGGGCAAGTTGTGACACCCCAAAACCAAAGATGACCAGGCCATGATGACTGTCTTCAGTGCTTATGTAAATACCATTCTATTTACTAGCTCTGCTTTGGGGAAACCCCAAATGGTCACCTTACCTCCCTACTCATGAGCCTGTAAAAATACTGGTGATTTATTATTACATCCTTCTTCTTCCCTATGAATGGGGTAATGAAGTTTTTTACGGAGGCTATTAAGAAGCAACTGGGATGCTACTATTTGCTACTTATCCCATATAATAACACCATAACTGCTATCAGAGGGCAGTACTTAAAGCAGCTAAGCCTTCCATAACTATAGCTGATTTGACGAAACTGTCAATAGCAAATTTCAGGGATAACCACTAGAAGGAGATTTACTTTTGAAATACATAATGTGTTACACAAAGGCTTTTATTAACATTTATTTATTTTTTGGTTCTAATTAAATCATTAGACTTACCAATTGACTACATAATTACAAAGTCAGCATTCTTAACAAGAAAGTAGTAATAACACTAATTAATTTCCTTCTGGGTAGTTCCTTGACAAATTATGAAATTTCTCTTTTAAATTTCCCGACAAATACTTGGGCACATAAGCTTTCTTTAACAGTTGATGCTCATGTCTTTAAATAACACCTTCAGTGAAGATGCCAATCAAATAAAAATAAAATTAACATCCAGATTATGGATTTTCTGAGAGAAGATGAAAGAATACATCTGTAAAATGCTAAAAAGAGATGTTTAGAGCAAGGACATGTTCATTTACTAAGCTTCCATTGACATTTTATGGAAATAAACATACTCTAAACTCTTCCTATCAAAACAAGTATACATTTTTTCATGATCTTAAGAAAAGTAAGTTATTACATATCCCAGGCAAAGCTGACACAGGTACATGATCTGATGAAATCATATGAATGTAAATTATTCAAAGATAATATAAAGCTGGCCCTGTCCAGATTAGATCAGAGATGTTCTAACACCCGAACCTCAGAATACAAAAGGAGATAAAACAATGCTCAGGAAGCCTCATGCCTTAAGTCTTAAATAAGAACAAAACTTAAAAAACAAACAGCCAGTCAGGGTGAATAAAAGAAATTAAGGTAATATGTAAAAAGCCTGTGTTCTTGTATAGATATTTAAATTTTTTTCTAAAACATTTCATTACTTGGTACATTGATGGAGCCTAAAATATCTATAAGCGTTCCCTGAAGTTGCCAATTAAACACTGTGTCAACTCCTGTTCTTGTAGTTAAACCACTGCCATCACCATGTACATGTTATTTCTAATTAATTCATGTCTCTCTCAACTTTGTCCTTCTTTGCCTGTCAAAAGAGTAGGCATTCAATCATCAGTCAACAGTATCTAAGTAACTCCAGGAGCAATAGATTACTTCCAGGAAAAGATAATTTAAAAAGTTACAAATTCTGGGAAAATATAATCTTGGGGAGGGGGCTTTATTTTTATAATGGTATGATGCAAAGCTGGGGGTGAATGTTGTATTGTTCAGTGTGGGGCTGGGGAGAGAGAGAGCTGGGATGTGAGAGGAAGAACTGTGGCGCAGAAGAAGAAAGATTAGGGGAGAGAACAAACCAGGTATGCTCTAACGCTCCTGAATTTTATTTAATGCCTTTAAATTTTATGGAGTTACTTGGCTTACGACAAATAGCTCATTTTATTTGGCCCTGGAAAATGGATTCAAATGCAGATAAAAAGGAATCATCTCAAATACTTTTTGGAAAGTGACTGGTTATAAATACATTTCCTTGAAATAAAAAGTGTTTTATTTGAACAACTATGAATTGGGCTGATGCTTATATTTTGAATTAGCAGTATGTTTCATTTTCATGCATATTTCGCTCCAAATAGACATTGCTTATTTAAGTGAAGGCTAGAGCTTTACTGGCTCAAAAAACCAGCTCCATTAAATTTACTTTGCAACTGAATTGAGTCAAGTGGGATGGAGTAAAGAAACCCTAAAGAATCTAGTCTATTCTAGAACACAAACACCACATGCCTTTCTGGACAGATACAACCAGGGGAACGATTCACAAACACGTTCTTTTTTTTCATGGCTCTATCATAAGCTTGTCCACTAAAACATAAAGAGGTTAGATGTAATACGTAACACTATCCATGTATCTGTAAGAATCTATACAGTAAAAATGAGGGGAGTGCATAAAAAAATCATAAATTAATTTAAATGAAGCTCCTACCCCCTACCCCCAAATTATATTACCCCCTAAATGATTCTCAGGAAAGAAAACAGGAACAGTTTGTTTCAGTCTCGATACTACTAATGCCATTCATAGTTCTAAACCTTCACTTAGAATTTAGGAATCATTTTCATACAGACTAGCTCTTCCTAGATTTCAATGACAATTTCAGCCTGGTAAATTTATCTTGTTAGATACCAGGAAGTCTTTTAAAACCATTTTGTTAAAACGTTCCTTATTTCAGTATAGATGGTTTATTTAAGTCCAGTTTACAATTTCTTTAAGTATTTGGTTTTTGCATTCATCAGGTAATTCCTAGAGGACATGCCTGTCCATAAGGTTTATCTAGACCCAAAACACACAAAGTCCTACAAAGATTCCTACGATTGAGGGCTTTCATTGCATATTTAGGATATATTAATGGATATGTTGAATTCCATAACAGGGTTTGGTATACAGCAACTAACCAAAATATTTTTGACTGGCCACCTATACAAATAAAACTAACCTAACATTTTTTTCTACTTGTTTTTATCTAGTAGAAAAAAAAAGAACCCAATATGTACAAATCACAATTCACTAAAAAGTCAAATGCATTATCCCCGCCTGCCCCCCGCCCCCCGCCACGAACAAAATCAACAGTTTCAGAAAGGACACAGAGTTGTTTTATTTCTGTTAAATCAATGCCTAAAAATATTACATTTCATCAGTTTCACTTATCCTGAAAAGTCCCCAAAGGTTCCCTACCCGAAGCTGGCCATATTTTCAGTGCAAAACAGGCTGCGCACTGCTAATCTAAATCTAGATAAAACTCATGGGTTTGTCATCTGCACGATGATCTATACATCTCTATGTCTATGCAAATCAAATGCTTTTCTGCGTTCCTTTGAGCATTCCAAAGCACCCAGGGCTAAGGGAGCTTGAGGCTCTCGCAGATTCTTCCCCTGCTCCTCCTCTCCTTTCCCTCTGTGGATTTACACTAGCTACCTAAATAATTCACACTGCCTGCTTTTCAGCCCGAATGTTCCTCGGAAGAGGCCTACAATGAGCTACTGCAGTCACCAGACGGACCCATGGATGCAGCAGGTGAGGCAGTTGGCAGGACGCCCTGTCTGATGCTGCTTGCTTCGGCACGGGCCGCCTTTCTCTCCAGGTACATTATCATCATCTGAACACTGAGCGCGAGTGCAGTTTGGGGGTGGGGTGGAAGTGGGGCACTGGCAAACCCTCTACAAGCATTCCTAGAGGAACCGTAAATTACCAGCTGCCCTCCTCCTCCCTGCCCTCCCACCTCCAGCAACCCCGGATTCTTTACGCTGTTGCTTTGTTAGTGGGTTTTTGAAGACTATGGTGAAGGTTTCACAGTGCCTTTTGGCCCTATGCATAAAGAAGGATGCATCCGTTTGAAAATTCCACCTCGGCTTAATAGAAAGTGAAGAAAAGAGGATTCAAGGGGATGGATACCGGAAAAGTCAGGAGAACTAGGAGAGAGAAATGTAGTCTCATAGATACTTTGCAAAAAACACAAATGAAGGGAAAACACAGGTGAGATGATTCAGCTCATGTCTGCAATGCATTTGTATCAAGGTAAGCTGCCCTTTGCATCTAGTGAGTGGAGAGAAAAACTGTATTTTTCTAGCTTTTCAGTGTTGCAGAAAATATCAGCTGTGCCCAAGTTTGAGACAGTTCTTTGTCTCATATTTCTAGTGTCATTTCCAAAAAGCGCAGCATTTCCCTTCCAAAGTTCGTAATTCTATAGGACTGGAAGACAAAAATTGCCATGCATATCACTTGAAATTGGAAGTTTGCAACCTCATGGTGCCAAGCTATCATGAGACGATCACTCGGTAACACGTCGTATAAATTTTAATTGAGTATAAACACTTGACAAAAATTCTCCTGAGTTATTTCTGGCATATTCAGATTGGTAATGGTACCATGACACCATGATTTTAATCTTTCTATAAACTTAACTGATGCCAATATAAATCTTATTACCTAACTTCACTAATCATCTAATTATAAACATCCAAAACTGCGACAGAGAATCATTTTAATGACCTGAAGCAAACCAAGCTGTATCTTCCAAAAAATAAATAAATAAAACACTTGAATAAAATGCATTCACTGAAAAGAGGCTGCAAAGACAGAAAACTGCTTTGAATTCCATCATCGAGTCCTCAGGCAAATTGAAATCCCAGGCTTTGGGGAACAGCACTGGATAGTTTTGCAGGACTGTTGGACAAAGACAGTAGCTGTGAGATTATCTCGAGATTAAGGGCAAGGTTTCCTTAGAAAAATTACCTTTTAATAGTCATTTACTTTGATTAGAATGAATTTACTAATGCACACCTTTCCCTCAAAGTCTAACTACACAAACCTTCTAGAGTTCAGATACATCCCCCTTCCTTTTCCTATGACCTCGGAAATATCTTTTCTTACCTGATCTTTTAAAGCATTTTCCCCCTTTCATTTCCAGTCTAAGAAACAAACCACACACAAGTCATTTAGAGCATTTTAAGATGTAATGGCAACTTTCGGGATCAAATCTTCAAAGGCTTCACAAGGAAGCAGGCAGGACCAGACTTGACTGCTCTAAGACCCCCAATCACACTTTTGCAATATTTAGGATCTAAATGTACCACTTCTAATTGTGTTCTTGGGGGCTAACTTCCTGTCAGCTCTAGAAGGCCCAAATCAGAAAATCAGAAAATCAGAATGGAAGCTCCACCTTGCTTAAGTTTTATGTAAAACCTCTGCTACCTAAATTCCTGAAATCATTTTCTGAAGATAGGCCCAAGTATAAATTGAAAACTTAAGTATATAAAGTCCCATTTTAGAGTGTTTTTTTAATGCACTCAAGATCATTTTATATTTTTATCATTTATTTCAGGATCTTCGTGCCCAGGACAGGGCCTGCACATAGTCAAATATTTTGGAATGAATGATCAAGAAAATGCAGTTTAATGCACTAAATATTGATTACTTTAATGATTTAAAAAATTGCAAAGGAATGCATGTAATCATTTTGATGCAACGTGAGAAGTTACTATAAGTAATCAATTGGATGCCAGAGAGTTGGTTATAAAAAATTCACTTCAAAAATCAATTTTAAACTGGTATCTTCTAAACTTGACTTCATTAACTCTCATTAAGCTATTTGCCTACAACCTAATTAATGTACATAACCAAAGGTACCTAATAATACTAAACAGAAGGGACTGGACATTTCTTAGAAACACATTAAAAGGCAAATGGTAATAAGTTAACAGATAGTAACTGTAAAATTAAATATAATATTTAGCATTTATATATTTTATAATGATGTAGATGTGTGTTCAGATTGCCACAGTTAAACTGGCAGGCAAGATTACTTCTAAAATAAAAGTAGTAGCAAAGTCTCAGCTAAAAAATAACTGCCATTTAAAAAATTAAAGAAGAGTAAGTATAGCAAAGGGTGAAGGAATGAGTGGTTAATTACAGTTTAAACCCTGGATATAAAAGACAATACGTAATGTATGGTATAAGATGCTGCTGAAAATGAATGATAATTAAAATTTTGATTTCTGACATTGCAAAATTATTCTTTTAGAAAGTCTATATGATATTCTCAAACAGAACCACCTTATATAAATATCTATATTTGAATATACTTTTAGAGTATCAGAAATTAGTGTCATACTATTATATACATATGCAAAAAACTCTACATTTGCTTTGCCTGTGTTTAAAGAAGAGTTAGTATCTGTGTGTGTCTGTATTTGTGTGTATGTGTGTGTGTGTGTCTGTGTGTGTGTGTGTAATACAATTTCTGTAACTGATTTAATTGTTATTTCCTTTATTTCAGATGCCTTTCTGGATGTGACTATCTTAAAGTTGCAAAATGCAAGTTAGTCTAAACCTAATAGAGAAAGCATAGATATCTAAATTTTAGCCTGATATACAGTATATACTAGAATTAGCATAATTTAAAGAAAAACATATATTTATAGGCGACCTTTCTCTTTCCTAAACGAAATATCGATAATGTGATTCAAATGCCATAAATTCAATGCAATGCCCAACTGGTTAAATTCATGCAGTCCCCTATGTTAACTATGATCTTTTTTTTGGCCAGCTTTCTTGCCACTATGTAGGTAGTGCTGACTGAAAAAAAAAAAAAAAATTGGGGGCGTCGTGGTTATAATCTCTAATGAAATTACTTATTTATTTGTGGGTTACCTACCTAGGTGAAAGTATACATTCAGTCACATAATTCAACACAAAAAATCTTAGAATAAACCAACCAACAATATTCTTAAGAGGTGGGAAATACAGCACCCTGAATGACTATTGACTTTAAATTTGAAGTCAAGACAGTATGTTTGCAAAATTCACCTGTAATCCTGGTTCAAGATTTCCCCAGACCACTTTTGCTCTGCTTTGTTTTTCCTCTCTGAAAGTCTGAGAAGAAGTGTCGACATAAGTTTTGCGTTTACAGTTTAAAAACAGAGAGAGCGAGAGAGAGAGAGAGAGAGCGAGCGAGAGAGAGCGAGCGAGAGAGAGAGAGAGAGAGAGAGAGAGAGAGAGAAAGAGAGAGAGAGAGAGAATGAGCACAGATCCCTAGCACGCCTCCTGGGCACCTAAACAGAAGTATTTGCATAGCCCTTGAACACTGTTTAGCAAACAAAGAGTGGACAGGACCAGAGTGGCTTCTATCTTCCAGTCCTGCCGTCCTTTTTCAAAGCAAGGCAGGGGTTCTGTTTTTAGTCCACACTCTGGTTCAGCGTTAATCCTGTTTTATGTTGTTCACACCTGCCGCTGACTAGCAGCCTGCTGATGGGTCGGGGCTCACGCTGCTCAGACAAATCCCACTAAACTGAGAAGCCGGACAAAAGCTACCGGACAGAGCTGGAAACAAAGCCTGATCAGGGTCATGAATACAGGAGAAGCAGACCCCACCAAAATCTCTCCTCTCATTTGCAGACAAGCCTCCAATGTCCCAAATTTCCCACCCAACAGTAAATGCAACCAACTGGTCTTTTTTGAAAGCCTGAACCCCATTGGCTTATTTATATTCCTTGGCTTTTTATGTCTTTTGGTAAAATGAATGCCAATATAGTAAAAAAAAAAAAAAAAAAAAAAAAAAAAAAAGAAAGGAAAAAGGAAAAAATAAAAAAAGGTTGCTAGAATCAGATGTACATGCTAGCCACTCTTTGTGTCCTTACCAAAAGAATCTGTATTTGAAACAAACCTCATTATTAATTTAAAATATCCTATAGCTCACCTCTCTAGTCATAGAATTCTACATCCAAAATGAACAGAGATAGAAAATATATATTCTGCCATCAGTGGCCACCGGGTGACCAAGACAGTGACTTGTATGCTAAGACGGCTCTGCCCCCTCCCCATCCTGCACTGCATGTGCCTAATAGCACACATCAAAAGTAATGAATTCTTTTTTGATCTTAGTACCAGCGATAAATCAAATTCAGTGACACAGACAGGGGGGAAATGCACCACTAAGGGAAAACTCCAAGACTGACAGTGGGACCAGTCGGAGGCATTCGCTCCATCAAGTTCCAGTAAATGATTCCCACCCTCCCTCTCTCGGAAACAAGATGTAAGCTGTCATATGCTTACCCAGAGCGAGAAAAACTTACCCGGTCCTGATGCGACCCTAAGTCAAGATGAACTTTCTGCTGACATTTCCAGCGGTGGCCCCGGAGCCCCTCCCTCCCACCTAAAGAGTCAATTTCCTTCCTTTCTGGGAGCCGGATTCTTCCCGCTGGTGGGCACCAAGAGCTCCTACTGGCCAGCACAGCGTGGCTCCAAGAGGAGCTGCACATCTGGGGGGTCAAATGAAGACTCTGGGATCCTTTTATTACATCTCCTGAAGCACCTTTCCTGCCTGCACACAGCCAATAAAGCATCATGGGCTCCACTGCCGACACTCGGGGAGCTGCACATCTGCCTATCCCACAACGGTGCATAAATTTAATGGAGCACAGTTTTAATACTTCTCTGGGGGGGAAGCACGCAAAGCGCTAACTAGCCAACTAACGTTCTGTTAATGAATGGATGTGGGGATGCCATAGTTGAGGTGTTGGCATCTTCTTCCCAAATCGCTTTCCAACTATTTACCCTGAGCAACGTGCTGTTTTGGAGGGTCAGTCCTCGCGAAGCCCAGCTCACTTGTGTGTGCCATACTCTTCCTCGGCAGGTGAGAAATTTACAGGGCTGCTCAGAATCAGCTTGGCTACCACAGGTGAGAAGCCAGATAAACGCACACTTTTTCAGTGTGTGTAAGACTGTGTTCTTGGGAACTCTCTACTGGCGTTAAAGAAGAGAGTCGTCGTCAAAAAATGATACTGTAATATACTTGCTGTGATTGCAGACAGAATTCATGTGTCTTTCATGATCGGACACAGCCCATCCTAAAATTAAAAATATAGTTTTTGCTTTCGATTTGTTTATGGGATATGGACAGTATAGGAATAAATTCAATTATTATGTGGAATCACACAAAATTGCTGATATTTGCCCATTCCTTGACCTAGAAAAATGGCCATTTCATGGGGTTCAGCCTAATTTAATTAGAATCCTAGTATCTCACTTTCATGCAAAAAAAGCCTGAAGTTTTGTCGGGGAATTTCATAACTCCAAACTTGACTTTCCTCCTCATGTTCCCTCAGAAAGCCACCTCAGATTCATTTTGGGTTTTTTTAAACCCACTATCAAAATGAGAAAATTTATCCAAGTATATTTCAAGACTTGAGCCTGTTAAGATTTGGGGTACACAAGCCCTAGCTGTCAAAATTTCACTGAAAATCAAGTTTTGCACGTTAGACCATCCACTCATTCAATGGAGTGTTCACTCTAAGGCTTGCCTTTTTGAGAAGCAACTTGGTAATCCCATATGACAAAAGAGTAAATGCTTCATCCCAAGGGCCAAGACTACACATTGATGGAATAGGATGGAAAATCTCATCCTTGAGGTCCTTCGCTAAAGGACTTGAATCATGGATGATCTTTTCTTCCCCCAGCGACTTTGTAAGTTTGCTCAGGACAGAAAGATTTCAGTGTATCAGCAGCAGTAGCAGCTCTCAGATCAGAGGATATTTAATGTTTTGCATGTAGTATTGGCGATGCGATGAATACCCTCCGATAAGACGGGGAAAAAGGGAGCCTCGGCTGTGCAATTGATCAAGGTGTGCTACCTGCCGCGGCCTCCCAGTGCAGCTCCTAAGTTTGCCCACTTCTGAAGAAAGTGAAGACCACCTTAGTTGGAGGATAGTGCTTTCCTCGGGCAGGAATTTTCATTTCAGTTTGAATCTTAAACCATTACATTGCCAGTGATGCATTTTTATGTTGACAATTGACATCTTCGTAAAAGAATGAAACCTTCTGAGCGACGGCTCAAAAGCATGAAGGTTGCCTGCAGTAAGTACTTAAATTATTTTACATCTAAATGGAGCCCAGTTGTTTTGAGTTAAAATTTAATAAACCTTAAATAGATGACCTTTCTTGCACAGAAAGGCCCAGAGTTGCAAAAACGAACTTTCCATTGAAATATAGTTTAAGGAACTAGTGCTGAACAAAGGGCTAGTTAAAGCTGAATGCTTTGTCAATTTATCAGCTTGTGAACATTCTGTTCCTGGATTCCCCACCGCTGCTGGATGTATAGAACGGTGGTGCCTTGCTTAATCGAATACTATTGATTCGAGTGTGTCACAGTGATCTCATGGAGAGTAATCAATAGTAATCCAAAATCAATCAATCTGCTCTTGCACTATCATTTATCAAATCTGAATACACCAAATTATTTGTAGGCATCAAATTACAAAGAAGAGAAAAGGGGAAAGCCAGGGAAAGTTCATGGTTTATACTGAAGCGCAAAACCAGTATCTCTCTTTTTTAAGGGGAGGTGCTTTAAAATGGACAACTATTTGGCCAAATGCATTTATCTTCTCATTAACCTATCCTAAATTTACACTGAATCTCATTCCATTTCTGGGGAAAAAAAGTAAGATTTCTTGTATAGGAGTTGGCTGCTTCAGCACAAGTGATAGAAACGTAAAGATGCCCCAACTTACATAGTAGGTCACACCAGCATTTTCCAAGTCTGATAAGCTAAGTTTCAAATGCCTGTCACCCATCTGCTGGTAAACAAGGAGACTCGATTGGCACAGGACATAACTGCATCTTCGAACATCAGAAATGATGGTTAATGGAATTGGAGTGGAAAAAGAAATACTTAATTTCTCCAGAGAACGTACACATAGATGCACCTGCTTATCAGAGAAGCTGCTGTTGACGCTGAGGGTTCCTTTATCAACAGATTCACCTGTAATTTCGTCCAGGTAATAAATCCTTCTATTCATTATAGCACACTCAAAAGCACCCCTACTATTTAACTTGAAGGAAAAAAGGCACAGAGTGTCTAAAACATTTACTTTCGCTAATGTGAAAGTGTTGGCATTTTACTTCATTCCCGATAAGCTGGTGCCAGTAGAAGTGATTATCCTTTTCTTATTCAAAGCCTATCAGCATTTCGAAAAGCTCTCTCCATCTTATCAGGTGTATGAACAGCACAGTTACTGAAAACAGTTTCTACGGCTCCTCTCTCTTTCTGCCAAGCTATCTGATAAACCCCCAACTAACTAACTGTATTTACACACAATCAAACAGAAGTTGTATCTTCCGCGCGCTGTGGCCAGATTCCAGTTTGCCATAGGTTTTTCTGCTGTGACATTAACTTAACAAAAATGTCAGTAGCAGTACCCCAAACTGACAACAATCAAGAAAACACTATAAAAGCACTCAACTAGAATGCACGACAAACAGAGACGAAAGAAAAACAAATATGAAAAGTTGAAGGCAATCTCTTTGGAATTCCGGGTGGGTTGGGGGAATAAAGTGTACTGTGTATGCAAATCGGCATGAATATCATGCACTTACCTTTCACTAAAGTAAATGATCCTTTAGCAAAACAGATGAATAGAAAAACAGCAATTTTAAAAGAAAACGCTGCTGGGATGGAGGGGGTTCAGGAAAGTTTTTAAGAACTGAACGGGCACTTCCTCATATTTCAGGTTATTTCAGTGTGGGGCAGAGAGGTTCTATAACGTAAGCAAAGTAAGACAACAGACAGTATCATCGAACTTACCCCATACACTGAAGACAAGACAGAAAGCAAGGCTGTAACATATGGTGACCACATTCTCAGGATAGATTTTCCAATCATTAAAACCCTCATAAATGCTCTAGACATTAAAGGTTTGTTCACTATAAGGAAATTAAAAAATACAAAAATACAATTTGAGTGTTCAACCTCATCATTTTTCTCATTCTTCAGATTTAACCAACTGAACAGTTCCATATAAAGGTATGAAAAAAGAATCACCCTCCAGACTAACATAAGTGGATGATCTGCTCTCCATTTCTATCTGGTACAAAATGCTTACCCTAGTTCATGGTTCATACAAATTGAGAGACATCCCTAATCGTTTCTGGGTAGCTCTTTGGAGCATGAAAGACAACAGTGATATTTCTAGAACATAAGAGAAATATGAACTTTACTTCAACAACTGAATAATAAATTCCTGACCCTAGGAAATAATCTCTGCTTGGGCTTCTGTGCATAAATTGCACATTTGTTCCTCACCTCCCTTTGCTGAATGGCTAAGAGAGAACAGAAAAAGGCAGCCACACGCTCCCACCTGAGCCCAACTCCTGATTCTGTCTAGACTCCAAGAACAGAATGAGCCTTTCCTTAGATGAGGAGGGCAATAAGATGAATTAGGCAAGTGTGCAGTTCAGTACAATTCAGCTGATGGTTGCCTTTCCATCTGTGACACTATGATCCCATGACTGATGAGGCAGGTCTCATTTAAGTCTGTGGATAAAAGGGATGCTTCTGTCATTTCATAGGACCCAGAACCAACTGTATACAATCACTTTCTCATATACATCTTTCCCTTTCTTTGGCCATGAATAGTTGGTTATGGGTATGATATTCTTCCTCAAAATATCTGATCTGTTTTAATAGATTAATGGCTGTGAAGAAAGCATTGTTAGAGTATTCTTTCATTTATGGAAAAATGAATACAATTTAACATGGCCATCTTACGTTTTTGGAGAAGTGAAAGTACTACAATAATTTGGAATTACGGAGGGCAAAGGGCCATTGATTGAACAACCTCACATTTGAATTTTTCTCTTAAGTACCTTAGTCTCTATAATTTTTTATATGACTCACTATTTTTGCTCACTCTGAACATAATTTTAGATATTCTTTTCAAAGCAAAAGAAATTCTTATAAGTATGAACTGTAACAACATTTTAGCTGCCTTGAAAAGGACACCTTTTCAAACATTTTTACTCATATTGTATTAAAAAGAAAGTAAATGTTATTTATTTAACGAGTCCTTTGTTTAAATTCTCAAAAGCATTTTCAATGAGTCAAATCTTCCTAGAGCAGATGAAAAAGGAATTATCCCATACAAAGATACCATCCTGATCATGGAAGAGAAAAAAAGAATTCAGTACGCTTCTGCCTATTTTCTGTGCCTAAGTTCTTGATTTACTTTTTGAAATTTCTTTTTTTTTTTTTTTTTGCCTATTGAATAAGCCAGATAAAAAGAAAGAACAAGATTTTTTTTTTTTCTTTCTCAGAACATGTATGCAAAGTGCAACAAAGAAGAAATGTCCCTTGTTTCCAGCGGACTGGCAAGGTTGCTGTTTCTGACTCTCCACTTGTTAAAGTCTTTATATACATCACACGTAAGAGCAACCGAGGCTCCCCACTTCAGACTTTTTAAAAAAGTAAATCCCATTATTATCCCATTACTTCCAAGACAGTAAAAAGATGTGAACAAGCTTCAGTTATACTCTTTTTTTTTTTTTTTTTTAACAAAACTCATTATCGTCTACGCTTTCTGTA